>NC_135313.1:117268383-117572999 GCF_048772815.1 Callospermophilus lateralis | reverse complement strand
TGAACACCAGTCCATTATCAGACCCTATTACCTTAGGCAGGCCGTATCTTGGAAAAATATCTTTCAGGATCATCTTGACCACCATTTGCGCCATGTTTTTTTTTTTTCTTTTTTTCTTTTTTTTTTTTGTTGAGAAGGTTTCAATACATACTGAAAATGTATCTACAAACTAGGAAATATTTAAGTCCATACCTTGCTGGCTTAATTTAAGTAAAGTCCACTTCTGAGAATTTTCCTGGTCTGGTTCCTCGAAGGTGCTTTCCTGCAGGAAGCTAAAAAGGGTAAGCATTAACCAATTGATGGACCCGAGAGGCTTTTGATACCCATTCAGTTATTTCCTTCTGCTGTGAGTCGGTTAGTAGAAAACTCTGTTCTTGATCCTTCAGTAAAGAATGCAGTTTCTTTGAACTAAGGTGAGTAAGTTGATGCACATTATCTACTGACTTTGTTAGAGCCATGACTATAGGAGTTTTTACTGAAGGATTTAGAAATTCCACTTGGGGGCCTTCAGGGTTAAAAGTTATCATGGCCCAGAGCTTGGTGAGCAGAACTCTACCCATCAATGGGGTCAGGCATTCTGGGATTACTAGGAAGGAGTGATGGATTTTTTCTTTCCTCAGGTCCATGGTCCTCTTTGTTTTCCATGCCCGATATTTACTGCCATTAGCCCCTTGAACTAGAGACCTTTTATTTGATAGAGGACCCAATGGGGCCTTAAGGGCTGAGTATATTGCCTGTGTGTCTACTTCAAAGTTTTCTGGGGTCCCCTCAACTTCAAAAGTTATTTACTTTCACTGTGAGTTGGTTAGTGGAGTTGGTTAGACTTCATTCACAAAGAGTGCTCTTTTGGCAATTTTGGTTTTGGATGCACACAAGGGATCTTTCTTTAGATTCATCAAGTGCTGAGAATCTAAGCCACAGCCTCACACAAGGCCAAAATGCTGATTCAGACACATCCCTTTCCAATGCAATTAAGCAAAGAGTAACAGGTGATGTCCACTCATTTCCATTTGAAAACTCTTTTCTTCAGGCTTTACAAAGGGGTGGCCTGAGGCAAAGACCTTACTGAGATTCAGGCAACATAACAATAGGCAAGCAAAAGGCCCATAGCAGGGTTTCTCCAGTGAGACTTTCCTGGTAACACTGATATCTGAGTTTTCTGAGATGCTCACCATTCCCTTCAGCTGTCCAGTACATGGCCATATCACAGATCTTGGAAATTGTACATATCTGATACACAAAACCATGAGCCTATTCAGGAAACTGACCAGAATTCAGGAAGAAAACAGGAACTTAGGAAGATAGTAGGTGTTGCCCATTCATAATTCAAGCCACAGTCAATTCATCAATTGGGCAAGATGAATCCTGGGAAGCTTTCTCCTAGACAGGAAAATCCATTGATACATTCTCTTTTCTAATTTCTACAACCACAGACACAGTGGGATACACAGAAACAGAAACACTCCCCTTGTCAAATGACTTACCAGAAACAGTTCACACCAAACCAAACAAACCGCCTTTTCTACCTATTCTCAGAACATGAGACAAAACCACAAACACACACCCACATCCACAAAGGCACCTCCTTCCCCCAAGGAGGTCTGTGACTCTCCAGAGTGTTCTCTGACTGGTGGGCAATACTATGATCTCCCGAATTGGACTGTCTTGTCTCAGATCTGGTCTCCTTGACCAACTTTGTGAACTTCATAGCTGCATACATCTTCTCCAGAGACTATTTCTGCATGGATCTTTGAGGTTCTTAGCAGGTGGAAGATCCCCTACATTCCTGTATTGTAAGACCAACACTGTTCCTGCTCTTCTGTAATGTTAGATTGAGGGAACAGTGTATGTTTAGGGTTAATAACATGTTCGATTTGAGTTAGAAATCATTCTGCAGGATGAATAACGGTATTGGGAACCTGCGATATTTACAAGAAAATATAGGTGAAATATAAGTATGAAAACAGGAGTCCTGGTAAGATTTGAAGCTCAGAAGGGCATTGGGCCCTTGATTGGGATACTTAGTTTTGCATTATGTTCTGCACACATGCCTCAGATAAATCGATATAAAATGGCATAGGACCTTGTTCTTTGGATGATTGAATGTCGAAGAGAACATCCAGTCAAAAAGGGACAGTAGGTAGGATTAGGAATATAGTCAGTACGTTTAGAAAAAAGCATGAGTATAAGATTCAGACCAAAATTTTTTTTAGCAATAGGGTTTCATTTAGAGAGTGAATGTCAATGTCAGGACATGTGAAGAATGAGTCACAATGATGAGCTGGGGAAAATATGTAAAAAAGCAGATATCAGTAAAGACATTACAAAATGAGACAAAGTATAAAGTGAGTAATTCGATTAGACATTTTCAACAGGCTTGATTTTGGATATATAAGGTTAGGAAGAAACAAAAATGAAGTCACCAATAGGATTGACATTTGAGAACATTAGGCAAATTGCACATGGATATTTTTAGTAATTCATGTTCACGTTCCATTTTGGCTTTGGTACAATCATAAGTGTGAACTTTGCATTTTTTGTCCTGAATATAACTGTGATAAAATGTATATGTATATCAGATGTCATGAGTATGTCTTCCACCATTTCTGGGAGCAATATTTTGAAGACATATAATTAGTATTGGGGGTACAAAGAGGTGTACCCTGTGTCTATGTATATAGAGATAATGCATGAAGAGACCATACTGTGAATAATTAATATAACTGGTTACACTTTAAATAATGGATTGAATTGATATCTGAAAATATATAGGAAATCTAATATTGATATACAATCATTCATTCCAACCAATTATACATATAATGGTAATATTAGGGTTTCAGTTTATCATGACGGGTGTGTGAGTTTTGCTTCAAAAGTGACAATGGAAATTGAAAATAATGTGTTTGGAAGGAAGTCTCATGAAAAGAGCAGTCAAGAAACATGGAGGAATACATGTGTTCTGAATCAGGATGTGATTGAAAGTGAAACAAATGCCTATCAATTTGATAAATTTTGGATGAAATATATATGCTATGATGTGCATAAAATGAAGAAATAGTAAAGTACCAGTGTTGAATAAAAATGAATGCCAAAATACACGTCATGTCCCATAGGAATCTACTTGCATTGATGTGAAACTGGGTCAGTTACTGTAGAAATATTAGGATTTGTATGCACCATTTACTGAAGATAGTTTTCAGTACTAGGAAACAAATATGTATTTCAGGTGGATGAATATTTCTGAGAACAATCTTGTGAAAAGTTGATTATAAATCCACATATATGAAAATGAATGCATTTAGGGAGTGTATAATAAGACACATATAGTTCAAAATTTGAAAAATCTGGAGACTGTATATATATATATATATATATATATATATATATATATATATATATATACACACACACACACACACACACACACACACACACACAGACATCAAAGGTAGCAATATATATGAAAATCGAAATTCATCATGAAATATATATCATCCACAGATTCAAAAATATTCATTTTACTGAACATGGATTTATGTATAATGTTGTTAAACTAGGAAGGGAACAGTGTATGGTTAGGGTTAATAAAAGGTTCAATTTGGGTTAGGAATCATTCTGCGGGATGAATAATGGTATTGGGAACCTGCAATATTTACAAGAATGTATAAGTGAAATATAAGAAAGGAAACAGAAATCTAGGTAAGATTTGAAGCCCAGAAGGGCAATGGGCCCTTGATTGGGATACTTAGCTTTGAATAATGTTCTGCAGAGATGCCTCAGATAAATTGATGTACAATGGCATAGGACCTTAAACCTTGGATGGTGGAATGTGGATGAGAATTTCTAGTCAAAAAGGGACAGTCAGTATTATTAGAAAGAGAGTTGGTAGGTTTAGAAAGAAGAGTGAGTATAGGATTTGGACCAAAAGTTCTTTAGCAATAGGAATTCGGGCAGAGAGTGAATGTAAGTGTGAGCACATGTGAAGAGTCAGTCACAATGATGAACTTGGAAAAATATGTAGGAAAGCAGATATCAATAGAGACATTAGGAAATCAGGCAAATGATAAGGTGATTGATAGGATTAGACATTTTCAACAGGCTTCAGATTAAATATATAATTTTATGAAGAAACAAATAAGTAGTCACCAATAGAATTTTCATTTGAGAGCATTAGGCAAACTGGACATGGATGTTTTTTGTAACCTAAGTTCACATTCCGTTTAGGTTTGGTACAATCATAAGTGTGACCTTTGTTTTTTGTGTCCTGAATATTACTGTGATAAAATGTATATGTAGATCAGGTGACATGGGTATTTCTTCCACCATTTCTTGGAGCAATATTTTGAAGACGTATGAATTAATATTGGGGTTCAATGAGGTGTACCCTGTGTCTATGAATATAGAGATAATGCGTGAATAGACGATACTGTGAATAGATAATATAACTGATTCCACTTTAAATAATCGATTGAATTGATATCTGAAAATATACAGGAAATTTTATATTGATAAACAATCATTCATTCCAATCGGTTATACATCTAATTTTAATATTAGGTTTATGGTTTATCATGAAGAGTGTGTGAGCTTTGTTTCAAAAGTGATAATGGAAATCAAAAATAAAGTGTTTGGAAAGAAGTCTCAGGAAAAGACCAGTCAAGAAACCTGGAGGAATACATGTGTACTGAAGGAGGAAGTGATTGAAAGTGAAATAAATGCCTATAAATTTGTGAACTTGTGGATGAAATATATATCCTATGATGTGCGGAAACTGAAGAAATAATAATGTACCAGTGTTGTAAAAAAATGAACGTCAAAATACACATCATGTCCCATAGGAATCTACAGGCAATGATGTTAAAGTGGGTCAGTTACTGTAGAAATATTAGGATTTGTATGCAACATTCACTGAAGTTAGTTTTCAGTACAAGGAAACAAATATGTATTTCAGGTGGATGAATATTGCTGAGAATAATCTTGTGAAAAGTTTATTATAAATCCACATATATGAGCATGAATGAATTCAGGGAGTGAATATAACACACATATATTTCATATTTTGAAAAATCTACAGAGTGTGTGTATATATATATATGTATATAAACACACACAGACATTAAAAAGTAGCAATATATATGCCAATCGAAATTCATCAGTAAATATATATCATCAACAAATGCAAAAGTATTTATTTTAGTAAACATGGATTTATGTATAATGTTTTTCAACTGGGAAGCTCACCCATAGTTTGAATTTTCAGTTCCTAAAGCATTTTGGAGGAGTTATCTTTTCTCAAAATTTGTATCTTCCTAGTCAGTCACCTCAAAAGTATGTATTTGTGATACCAGGTAGAATTCTATATGTGCATATAAAATTACATGTGCTGAATAGGCTACAGAGAAAGGGAGACAGGAATTCACATATTCGTTAACTTTAAAACACATGGAGAACTATTTCAACAGAAAATTTACTAGATTTAAAACACCAACCCTTTATCATGCAAACGACAAGTTCAACTATACACCATTCCTCCTCTGAACTGCTTGTATTTCTATTCTGTTTGGGTAATTTTTGTCCATCATAATGGTTCAGTAGTCAGAAACTAGTCAGCTATTGGTTAGTGTCAGGGATTCAGTATTTCAAATGGAAAATTAGATAATGAATCCAATGTGTATGCAAATATGTGCTAAACAATATTCTTCCCACTCTCATCCAGAACAATGCCTTCACATTACTTCTGCCCCAAGTAAGACACAATTAGAGGAGAAGAGTTAGAAAATCTGTGAATACATATCAGGAATGCAAAATCCTCAGGAGTTCACAACCTTGGAGGTGGTAGGGGAGTTTCCAAAAGTAAGGGACAGTGTTGACAGATCCAACCTGATCCTTCATTAAAATTGGAAGCCATCTTGCCACAAAGCCATGAAAAGATAATTTTGGCTTTACTATAAATTAGTGCAAATTCTGAACCTGCTTGGAATGCTTACCAGTGCCTTGAACTCACCCATGCCTGGATCTCTGACCAGATAGCAGCACTCTCTGAAACTTTAGTGATACCTCATAAATATTTTCTTTCCCTGGCCAGACAACTAGTCTCTGAGGCTCTAATGGTCCTCATAAATTCTGATGTTGTGGCCAGCAAAAAAAAAAAAAAAAAAAAGTAAAATACCATTAGTGTGATGCTTGTCAAAGTTCTCTTATCTGTAACCCCCCTTTTGTGTATCTTTCTGGGCTACATAGCTGGGCTATAGGAAAGGTGGGGTTGCTGTCTTGTTCCCGCCTTTTTGGAAGGGAGAGGCAGCCTGGCTGGTTGAAATAATAAGCTTGCCTTAATTTGATTACAATTGGAGTCAGTGGTCTTTTCTTGCATCCTGGTCTAACATTTTGGAGTTCCAAAGCCAGATGACCCTGATCACAAGATCACCCAGATCACAAGACCAGACTGCAAGAAATTCTGAAGCTGGCCTTCCATCCAGGGCTCCAGGCTGGAGAGCCACTCTAGGGGGTGTGCAACTTGAGACGTTCTAAGGCCTTGGATTGAGCCTTCGGTCCGTGGAGCACTGCAGTGAACCAAAGCACTAAAACTATTAGCAAGCACCTGGTGGAGGAGGTCTCCATAGGTAAGTGACGCCTTTACAACATCTGATATCCGGTAAAGGGCGATCTCTTCTGATGACAGAGAGGTGGCCTGGGGAGGCTCACATATACTCCTCTCTGGGAGAGTAACGAGAATCGTTCTGTCCTCTGTTCTGTTCTGTAGGGAATTGCTCTGGAAGGGTAGAGAGGTGCCGACGGGCACGCATGCCCTCCTACCCCAGACCTTTAGCAAGATGTTGCATTGCTCCTCTGTTTTTCTCTTTTGGCACCGGGTTTCTTTCTTTGTGTGTGTTTTCTTCTGTGTTCTATATGTTATTTGTTTGTTTGGTTTTGTGCGTTTTGTTGTGTGATTTCTTTGGTAAAATCTTAAGGATATTGGACGTGAAAAAGCATAACAAAGCAAGTAAGCCTAACACCACTTTGGACTTTGTTCTAAGGAACCATGATGAACTTTACCCTCCTTTATTAAGCAGGATGAGAGAAGCCCCAAGCTGGCTGCCTGGAGCACACCCACTGCAGAGGGCAATTCCTGCTTGGGACCTAAGAACTGAGTATCTCCCAGGTTAACAAGTGAAACTACTTTAAAACCCCTTGCCCCTCCAGATCAAGAGAGCCACAACCTTTGGGCAAAGTCCCCTGTGTTTCTCCTTTGCTAGCAAAGCAATAAACCTCCCTTTTTCTTTTTCTCTAAACCCAGTCCTCATTATTAAATTGGTATTAATTGGCTTCAAGATCAGGAAGCGAACTTTAAGTTACAAATTTTGATACCCCCCACCCCGGAACTTTTTGAGAGCTGACTACTGAAATGTTAGGAGATGAAGCATGCGTGGGGTGGACCCGAACCTGAGGAGGTAATCCTGTAAGTAAAAGGAGGGACTGAGGGACTCCCGGCAGCTGCTGAAGTCCTGTTGATTCAGGGAATTCCCTCCTTCCTTTCCAGCACTGTAAGGATTATACCACCTCTGTCTTCTTAAAAAAGAGAAAAAGAAAAAGGGGACACTAAATGCAGTGAAGTCACCATGGAGACCCTTGATTTTACATTTCAGGTTGCCCCTCTGTGAAAACATCTGGTCCCCTTGTGGGGACATCTATGGTGCCACTGGTGTAGGAGATTTTTCTCTTATCTGGTCTGTTTTAATGGCTTCCGTCTGTCAACCATAGTCTGGAGCTCCTTTCTGTCTTTCTTGTGTCTTTGTTTCTGCCCCTTTAAGACATGTGCAATAATGAGTTGATATTATAAATTGTTTCTTGGGAATGATCTTAGCTCAATGTGTGTCTAAATGATGATGTTTTATTGTAACAATCTGGTATCTGAATGGGTTTTTGAAGCATTGCACAATCTTGCAGTTAAAAGTCGGGTTTAGATAAATATTTAGTTTATGATTTCAGATAATTCATGCCAGAGAACTTAAATACTTAGGATGGAATACTAAAGAACTCTACTTCCAAGTTGGCAAGTAACTTCCCAAACATTCGGTCTTATTTTTCACCAGTTTTGAATTGGGTAGACTGGGAAAATGTCAGCGTGTACCAGTGCATTAATTTGGACAAGGGTAGTAAATCATACTATGGTATCTGTTGACAAAACAAGATGTAAAGATATAAAATTTTGTTAATTGTATCTTAAACTTGTATCATTATTTTCAACATCCAAACCTGGAAATTATGGTTAAAATGCCTTAGCCCTGAGGTGTCTGCTCAGAACATCAGTTTTCTCCAACTCCTTCAAGACCTCAGCCAGGACTTATGTTGAAATGCAAATGAAAGAAGCCTGCAAGCTCAGTCAGAGACTGGTCTGAGGCCTAAGGGGGAAAAAATGTAAACTGTATGGTATCAACTAATTACTGGCTAGTCATGTTTTCTAGGACTCTTATTTTTTTCCTTAGATTCTTTCTTTCTTTTTTTTTTTTTTTTTGAGCTCATGATTTTAATCCTACAGACCGAGGTTAAAGTTTTTCTCATCAATTCTCTCTTTGACCCACTGTGGAGTTTTTGAAACATTGCAATGGAAATTTCACCAGTGAAAATCTACAAGGCCTCTACTATTATTATGTGTGCACACTTCTTTATGTGATATATATATATAGATATAGATATAGATATAGATATAGATATATCCTTATATCATATATATGATACACAAATTAACATATATAAGAAGCGCTCATAAAAATGCGCTCATAAAAACAAATTTTAAAAAGTGGAACCAAAGATCTTTAATTCACGTGATTTAAATGTTTCAATTTAAATTGGATAAACAGATAAATATAAATGTCTTTAAATTTAAGCTCACAAGTTTTTCTAGGTGTTCAAAAATCTAATAAAATATTAATGTCTACAAAAGGTCTAATATGTCTTTGTTCTAGGACTTTTCCTTCAACAACAACAAAAAAAATGTTTTACAATTTTCAAAACAATAGTCTAATATTTTGATAAATAAGTAAAGTAAATTTCATATGGGATTACTCATTCATGAGTACTTTTGTTTGATATCTGATTGATTTACTAAGGTGTGTATAAGTTTGTACTAAAGTCTGTATAAGATTGTAAAATTCAGTCATGTGTTAAAGAGACAAAAATTTCTGAAAACATAAGTTTACCCGTAACATTGTGTTTATTAAGTTTTATTTTTTCTAGAGCAAGCAACCATAAAAATTGAACTACTGATAAAATAAGAACTGTTATTTTAGAGAACTGTACTGCCATTTCTTTAAAAGCTAAACTTGGTTAATGTAGAAACATCAATGTAATTGTGATGCTATCAATGTGCTCATATCTTCCATGAATACAAGTCTGTAAGGTAGAAACTTGAAAAGAGCATTATATCAAGCTGGTGTTCTAAAGTTATATGGTAAAAAATTATATTGGGGATTTATTTACCTGTTATCAATAAGACATATAAAGTTTTATGTAACTTTTTACATTGGGGAACAATTTAAATGTATTTTTAAGTTAATGAGAGCCTAATCTATGTAAAGGTTAAAAACTTTCAGCCTTTCTTTAATTCATGTTTTAAATGTGATATCATACGGTGTTAGCTAATGTTCATGTGACCTCAAACAATTTATGTAAACTTTGTAAAATGATATTTAAAAAACAAAGATCAGCTTTAGAACTAAAACACTTAAGATTCATAAAGACCCCTGCATTACCTGAGATAAAGCTGTGTGTCCCATCTTACAACATGTTAGAATGACTACAAAAGCAGTAGGTCAGATTCTATTTCATTTAAAGTTATGTTCAAAAGTTTTCTTGTTTTTTTTTTCTGCAAAGATTCCTAGGATCTCAAACAGGGGATATAATGTATAACCCAGCCAAAAAATTAAGGGTAGCTATTACATGAACTAAGTATTTTTACTCTTGTTAAAAATTTTTATATTGTAACTTCCTTATAAGTGAACTAAAGAGTCCCTGTCAGTGTTTTATAGAAGTGTTGCTTTAAAAACAAAACATGGGTTAATTTAAGATAATAAGTCATCACCTACAAGACAGACAGAATAATACAGATCCCGACTAATAAAAAGATAAATAATTTTAAAGTTATACACATTAAACGCCAGTACTTGTAATGTAAGACTGTTAAAAATTATTTGCTGGATGTTTAAGATTAGCATTTAATTAAAGTTAAATGAAAAGGGTCAAGAAAACCAATATTTGGCTCTAGCCCTCTGAGTCAGTCTGAATCCAGGGAACAGGGGACTTCTCAAAGAACTTTGCAACTCTGGGCCACATAACCTCCCGATCAGGGAGATTAATGAGACCACTGGAGAACAGAAAGCCAATCAGTGCATTTGCCATGAAGAGGAGAGTCATCAGAGAAGGGAGACATCCTGATGCTTCTGAGGGAAACCACATGGTCAAGCAAGACCTGGACCCACCTAGCAAAAATGGCACTATCAGAACTGAGAAGATGCTCTCAAGTTTCCCCAAAATTGACTCCCATAAAAGCTCAGCTGACTGTTAACAATAGATAGAAACAAAAGTCAGTTTGACTGTTTCATCTTAAACACTTAGCAAAGACAGTTAAACCGAAAATACAGCCATTCTTGGGCATTTTAATTAATAATAATAAAATAATAATAATAATAATAATATTTTAAGGTATACACTTTATGTTAGCCTCCCAAAATAAGTAAGACTGGAAGCTACAAAGAAGGATTCTCAGACAGGAATGCCTGATAACTATAAAAAGAGACTATCAAGAGGAGCTGCCAGAGGCAGAACTTTTTAGGTTAAGTCCTACTGATATTCCTAACCTACACAGGTAGTCTTGGTGTTTGCTAGTACGATTATCCAGCCCTGAGTAACAGAATTAAAGGTTTCTCTATTAGACACAGAGGTCAACTAGTAAAAGGATTTTGCAAGATCAAATGACATTAAATTATTACACTGTATCTTATGGGGAGGGACAACTGTAACAAGATAATAAAAAGGTTATGTTGACAGTCCTGATAACTGGGGAAACTAAATCCTGGTGAGGGAACTTCTATACAGCTACATGTTTCAACGGCTGCAACATTTATTCAGTACTCATTGAGAAACAAAAACTTTCACGACAGCAGAAAAATAGGTAATCAAAAGGCCCAAAGCAGGGTTTCTCCACTGAGACTTTAATGGTCACACTGATATCTGAGATTTCTGATATGGTAGCCATTCCTTTCAACTATCTAGTACACGGCCATGTCACAGAGATTGGAGGTGTTACATATCTTGAACACAAAACCATGAGTCTATTCTGGATAGTGGCCAGAATTCAAGAAGAAAAGAGGAACTTAGGAAGATAGCAGGTGTTGCCCATCGATAAGGCGAGCTGCAGTCCATACATAAGTTGGGCAGGATGAATGCTGGGAAGCTTTCTACTAGACTGGACACATCCAATGATCCATTCTCTTTTCTAATGTCTACAACCACGGACAGAGTGGGATACACAGACATAGAAACACTTGCCTTGTCAAATGACTTACTAAAAACCATTCACTCCAAACCAAATAAACCGCCTTTCCTACCTATTCTCAGAAAATGAGACAAAACCACAAACCCACACCCACACACACAAAGGCACCTCCTTCCCCCAAGTAGGTTTGTGACTATCTGGAGTGTCGTCGGACTGGTGGGCCATGCTGTGTTCACTGGAAATGGCCTGTCCTATCTCAGATCTGGTCTCTTTGGCCAACTCTGTGAAGTTGTCAGAAGTGAGCTGTGAGCCACTACCTGCTTTCTCAGGAAAGGCCGCTCTTCAGAGCTTTCCTGGCATTTGGCCATCCTCACATCAGTAGGCACAAAGAAAGACTGACCCTGTGATTGGTAAATCCAAACAAGTGAGACAACTGGGACTGGGATTGAGACTGGCTCCAGGTGCCTGGCATCCTGGATCCCAAGTTCAGAGAGTTCCATCACCAAGGAAGTGGGGTGAGGTCACTTCCTTACTGAACTGAATGAGGTCACTGCCTTGGCAACCAGTTTGTCCTAACAGTTGCTTCCAAGGGTCCCATGAGATGTAGGCTGCCCCTACTTCCTGTGACCCTTTCACAAGTTAGAATGTTAAATCAAACATAGGGACCCGAGAACAGCTCTCCACACAGGCCTGGTTTGGTCCATCTTCTCTACATTAAGAAAAGAGAGGCTGATTCAGACACAATCCTTCATCCTGTCTAGGTTGCTTTCCATGGAAGAAGACTTTTGCTCTCTCAGGTCCTTCATAGCTGCCTACATTCTCTCCAGGCTTCATTTCTGCATGGACCTTTGAGGTTCTTAGCAGGTGTAAGATCCCTTACATTCCTGTATTTTAAGACCAACTCTGCCCCTGCTCTTCTGTAAAGTAAGATTGAGGGAACAGTGTATGGTTAGGGTTAATAACAGATTCGATTTTGGTTAGGAATCATTCTGCAGGATGAATAAAGGTATTCAGAACCTGCAATATTTACAGCAATATATAGGTGAAATATAATTATGAAAACAGAAATCTAAGTAAGATTTGAAGCCCAGAAGGTCATTGGGCCCTTGATTGGTATACTTAGCTTTGAATTACTTTCTGCACAGATGTCTCAGATAAATCGATATACAATGGCATAGTACCTTGTACCTGGGATGATTGAATGGAGAAGAGAACATCCAGTCAAAAAGTGATCGAAGTTAGGATTAGGAAGATAGTCAGTAGGTTTAGGAAGAAGAGTGAATATAGGATTTGGAACAAATGTTCTTTAGCAATAGGGTTTCGGTTAGAGAGTGAATGTAAGTGTCAACACATGTGAAGATTCAGTCACAGAGATGAACTGTGGAAAATATCTAGGAAAGAAGATATCAATTGAGACATTACAAAATCAGGCAAAGTATAAAGTGAGTGACACGATTAGACTTTTTCAAAAGGGTTGAGTTTGATTATATAATCTTTGGAAGAAACAAATATGTAGTCACCAATAGGATTTTCATTTGAGAGCATTAGGCAACCTGGACAAAAATGTTTTTAGTAATCCATGTTCACTTTCCGTTTAGGTTTGGTACAATCATAAGTGTGACCTTTGCTTTTTGCGTCCTGAATATTACTGTGATAAAATGTATATGAAGGTCAGGTGACATGAGTATTTCTTCCACCATTTGGGAGGAATATTTTGAAGATATAAATTAGTATTAGGTTTCAATGAGTTGAACTCTGTGTCTATGAATATAGAGATAATGCATGAATAGACGATACTGTGAATTAATAATATAACTGATTCCACTTTAAATAATGGAATGAATTGATATCTGAAAATATTTAAGAAATCTTATATTGATATATATTCATTCATTCCAACCAGTTGTACATCTAATGTTAACATTAGGGTTATGGATTATTATGAAGAGTGTGTGAGTTTTGCTTCAAAAGTGATTATGGAAATTGAAAATAAAGTGTTTGGAAAGAAGTCTCATTGAAAGACCCGTCAAGAAACCTGGAGGAATACATGTGTTCTGAAACAGGAAGAGATTGAAAGTGAAACAAATGCCTATAATTTGGGAACTTGTGGATGAAATATATATCCTATGATGTGCATAAACTGAAGAAATAGTAAAGTACCAGTGTTGAATAAAAATGAATGTCAAAAGTCACATCATATCCCATAGGAATCTACTTGCATTGATGTTAAACTGGATGAGTTACTGTAGAAATATTAGTATTTGTATGCACCATTCACTAAAGTTAGTTGTCAGTACTAGGAAGCAATATGTATTTCGGGTGGATGAATATTTTTAGAATAATCTTTTGAAATGTAGATTATAAATCCACATATATGAACATGAATGAATTTATAGAGTGTATAATAAGAAGCATATATTTCATATTTTGCAAAATCTGGAGTGTGTGTGTGTGTGTGTATGTGTGTGTATATATATATATACATACATATAACACACAGACATTAAAAAGTAGCCATATATATACCAATCAAAATTCGTTGTGAAATACATATCATCCACAGGTCCAAATATATTTATTTTACTCAGCATGGATTTATGTATAATGTTGTTCAACTAGGAAATTCACCCATAGTTTGAATTTTCAGTTCCAACAGCGTTTAGTAGGAGTGATCTCTGCTCACAATTTGTATCTGCCAAATCAGCCATCTCAAAAGAACGTACATGTGATACCAGGTAGGAATCTATATGTGCATATAAAATTACATGTGCTGAATAGGCTACAGAGAAAGGGAGACAGGAATTTATATATTTGTTAACTTAAAAACACATGGAGTACTATTTCAACAAAAAATTGACTAGATTTATAACAGCTACACTTTATCATGCAAAAGGCAAGTCCAATTGTACACCATGCCTCTTCTGAACTGCTTGAATTTCCAATCTGTTTGGCTTATTTTTCTCCATCATTTTAGGATTAGTAGTCAGAGTCTAGTAGCTTATGGAGTAATGTCAGGGATAAAGTATTTCCATAGAAAAATTGGAAAATGAATCCAATGAATAGGCAAATATGTGCTACAAAAATTCCTCCCACACTCATCCAGAACAATGCCTTGACATAACCATTTCCCCAAGTATGATACAATTAAAAGAGAATAGTTTGAAAATCTGTGCTTATATATCTGGAATAAAATATGCTCTGGAGTTCACAACCTTGGTGGTGGTAGAGGAGTTTCAAAAAGTAAGGGACACAGTAAACACGCCACAAACGTGGAGTTCTGCTGGAATAAAGACTTACTAAGAAACAGCCTCTGAGTTTGGACACATGAAATATATGTTGTTGTCAGGAGCTTTACTTCCTTTGTAGTGAGACCATCAAAGCTGGGTCTGCATCTATGTGACCTGGAGGACGTGGTTTTTTATTTTCCAATGAACACGAGGCAGCAGTGCTGAATTCTATCTTTGTAGGTAAACTGTAGCCATAGGAGACTAAGTGTCTCCCCCCCTGTGGACCGTGAAGCCATTTGGTCATCCTCCATTTTTCTGGTGTTTCTTGCAGCTGCACTGGGAGTTTGGTATTTGCTTCATGAAATACAAGGAGTTCAACTGGGACACAGTGCTGGAGGGAGTTCTGTCACGTGTTGTGGGACAGGGTCGGCAAGAGAATGCAGCAACCAGGCTTCTATCCCATATAGCTTGCCCCCTTGACTATAGCAACCTGATTCTGAACATTGCCCTAAAAGTTCTCCATATAACAAGATGCCTTTACTTAAAAGGGTCTGCTGGCTACACCATGTATTTCACAAGCCATTTGGAAGACAATGCCGGATCCACATGGCCCCACCACAGATGTTTTGTCACACACCTGCCCACCACTCCTCTAGGCCCACTACTCAGCAGGCACCAACTTACTGGCCTCTCTGTTCTACACAATTTTCATGAAACCCAGTCAATCAAGGCACTGTGTGGTACACTCATGATCAGCAACAGGACATCCAAAAGTTGTCCAGTGCCACCTGTTCATGGGAATTTAAAAAATTATATGGTATTTATCTAGCCATTTTTCAAGGATGAGGTTGGAGGCACTGTGGGTTTCAGTTCATTCAGGAAACAAATGGTGAGGAAGCTCATTTCATAGAAAGCTCTGGAGGACTATCACAGGCAAGACTTCCCCAAAATTGCCCATAATGTCACATGAAGCCAGGCCCATTGAGGTATACAATGTGAGGTCCATGTGTGTTTTGCCTCTCAACTCTGGCTGTCAAGTTTTTCAGAATAAAATTATGTGATATCGTAGCTGAAATTCCCAGTGCTCTGTGGAAAACAACCCTGGCCCTAGATAAGTTTGCAAAGGCAACTCTTGTGCGTGGCCTCCTAAAATCCCAACACAATTCATGGCAATATTTCTCTGATGTCAGTTCCAGAACTCAATATCTAAGGGGAATCACACCAGAGTTCAAGCCAAGGTGGACCCAGTCATCCCTTCCAACTGCCACACAAATAACCACAATTGAAACCAAAACACTGCCACATCGCCCTCATCTTCTTCCATATAGGCACTTAACAAAAACTCTGGTTGGTGGTTTCCATGAGGGATGAAGCTCAAGACAGTGTCAAAAATATGCTCCCTTGCCACTCATTTGCCTAAAGTCAGAGTGGCCTGGACACACTTCAGGTGAACCAGGAGTGATCAAATAGGCCTGCCATTAATGCTGCTCTGCTTCTCCAATTTGAGGCCTACTGACTGTCAGGTATAGATTCTTTATCCAATTTGGAGTCATGAGAAAACCCAAGCACCTCTGCAGGGCTTTTAAGAACTCATTTCACCCAAAGGATCCCTATTCTCACTTGATGGAGGTCAGGAACCTAACAGAGGAAGGCAAGTGACTTCATCCACAATGACTGATCTTTTTTCCATTTTGGTTTGGGATGCACATATGGGATCTTTCTTCTGATCCATTAGGTGCTGAGAATCTAAGCCACAGCCTCACACAGGGCAAAGAGGCTGATTCAGACACATCCTTTTCCAAAGCATTTAAGCAAAGAAACACAGGTGATGCCAATTCATTTCCATTTGAAAACTGTTTTCTTCAGGGTTCCCCAAAGTTTGGCCTGAGGCAAAGACCTTCCTGACATTCAGGGCAACAGAACATTAGGTAAGCAAAAGTCCTAAAGCATAGTGGCCAGAATTCAGAAAAAAAACAGGAACTTAGGAAGGTAGCAGGTGTTGCACATCAATAAGGCTAGCCACACTCTATTCATAAATTGGGCAGGATGAGCGCTGGAAAGCTGTCTACTAGACAGGAAACATTCATTGATGCATTCTCTTTTTTAATGTCTATATCCACAGACACAGTGTGATACACAGATATAGAAACACTCTCCTTGTCAAATGACATTCGAGAAGCAGTTCAGTCCAAACCAAACAAACTGCCTTTCCTACCTATTCTCAGACCATGAGACATAACCAGAAACACACACCCACACCCACAAAGGCACCTACTTCCACCAAGTAGGTCTGTGACTATCTGGAGTGTCCTCTGACTAACTGACTTTCCCTGAAATGGCCTGTCCTGTCTCAGATTTGGTCCTTTGGCCAACTCTCTGAGGTTTTCAGTAGCCAGGGGTGAGCCACTACCTGCTTTTTCAGGATAGGCCCCTCTTCAGAGCTTTCATGGCATTTGCCCATCCTCAGATTAGTAGGTACCAAGAATGACTGACCCTGTCCTTGGTAATTCCAATCAAGTGAGCACACTGAAACTGGAACTGGGACTGGCTCTGGATTCCTGGCTTCCTGGATCCCAAGTTCAGAGAGTTCCATCAACTAGAAAATGAGGTGAGGTCACTTCCTTCAGGAACTGAATGAGGTCACTGCTTTGGTAACCCTATGTCCTTACAGTTGCTTCCAAGAGTCCCATGAGATGGAGGCTTCCCCTACTGCCTATGACACTTTCACAAGTTAGAATGGTATATCAACCATAGGCACCCTAGAAAAGCTCTCAACAGAGGCCTGGATTGGTCCACCTTCTCTACATTGAGAAGAGAGTGGCTCATTCAGACCATCCAGATCAAGTTGTTTGCCATGGATGATGACTTTTGCCCTCTCAGGTTTTTCATAGCTGAATACATCTTCTCCAGGGATCATTTCTGCATGGACCTTTGAGGTTCTCAGGAGGTGGAAGATCCCCTACATTCCTGTATTGTAAGACCACCTCGTCCCTGCTCTTTTGTAAAGTTAGATTGAGGAAACAGTGTATGGTTAGGATTAATAACATGTTCGATTTGGGTTAGAAATCATTCTGGTGGATGAATAATGGTATAGGGAACCTGTGATATTTATAAGAATATAGAGGTGAAATATAAGTATGAAAACAGAAATCTAGGTAAGATTTGAAGCCCAGAAGGAAGGACATTGGGCCCTTGATATGGATACTTAGCATTGAATTATGTTCTGCACAGATGTCTGAGATAAATCGACATACAATGGCATGGGACCATTTACCTTGGATGATTGAATGTAGCAGAGAACATCCAGTAAAAGAGAGACAGTCGGTAGAATTAGGAAGGTAGTCGGTATATTTTGGAAGAAGAGTGAGTATAGGATTTGTACCAAAAGTTCTTTAGAAATAGGGTTTCTGGTAGAGAATGACTGTAAATGTCAGCACATGTGAAGAGTCAGTCACAATGATGAATTGGTGAAAATATGTAGGAAAGCAGATATCAATAGAGACATTAGGAAATGAGCAAAGTATAAAGTGAGTGATTGGCTTAGACAATTTCAACAGGCTTGAGAGAATATATAATCTTAGGAAGAAACAAATATGTAGTCACCAATAGGATTGACATTTGAGAGCATTAGGCAAACTGAACGTGGATGTTTTTAGTAATCCCTGCTCACTTTCCATTTAGGTTTTGGTAGAAGCATAAGTGTGACCTTTGGTTTTTGTGTCCAGAATATTACTGTGATAAAATATATTTGTAGGTAAGGTGACATGAGTATTTCTTTCACCATTACTCGGGGCAATATTTTGAAGATGTATAAATTACTATTGGGGATACAAATAGGTTTGCACTGTGTCTATGAATATACAGATAATGCATGAATAGATCATAATGTGAATAAATAATATAACTGGTTCCAATTTTAAATAATGGATTAAATTGATATCTGAAAATATACAGGAAATGTTATATTGATATACATACATTCATTCCAACGAGCTATACATCTAATGGTAATATTAGGGTTATGGTTTATCAGGAAGAGTGTGTGAGTTATGCTATTGTGGGTGAAGGGACACGTGAGCCAGATGCAGGTTGGCTTGCCTAGATTACTATGTTTACCGGCAGTTATCAAAGCCACAAAAGCCACGGCTGTGTGAGGGAAAAGCCGACTTCTTCTGTAAGTCATGGGGTTGTGAGCATGTAGGGGCGGCCTAGTGGTACCAAATTCCTCATCAAATTCAGTACACAGCATTGGCCATATTACCAATTAGACAACCAGAACCAATGGCCCCCAAAGGGGCCTCTAGATCCTCAAATTATGCGTGACCTTTATAACTTTGGCAAGTGCTCAATAGCGTGGAAGGAAATTCCCCTATGTGGAGGCCTTTTCCCTCCTTCACTGAAATCATGAACTATGCTTCTCCAATAGATCCTCACCCTCTGCCTTCTGCTCCAGACGCTCTGCTGTCAATCCCACCTCAGCAACCTGATTTCCCCCCTTCAATTACTAGATCAAATACCCAAACCTTCGCCGGTTCTAAGACCATTGCCCCCTTGCTGAGGTAGCAGGTACTGAGGTACCCCTCTACCCACTCACTCCTGTCTTCTCCTGTCAGGGTCCGCACCGGGTCCCACCAGGTCCTCTTACCAGCTAACCCAAAGCTCAAACAAGCTGAGGAGAGCTCTTAGACCCCTATCCAAGATGTCACAAAAATGGCCTTTAAAGTTGCTTTGTCAACACTGAAAACAGGTAACTAATAATTTAAAGTACTTCAAAGGCTTTTTGAGATACTCAATCCCATCTTCCCCTCTAGTCTATCTGTTCTACTGCTCAACTTTTTGTTGCTAGGAAAATCCCAAACCCCTTTCCCATTATTCTTTTACATCTCTCCTTCCTCATTCTCAGATCCACAGAGCTGCTCTCACCCCCCGCATTCCACGTCTTCCTCCTCTGTACCAGGACCACAGAAAATTCTTAACTGACCTTCTCCAGAAGTCTTCACCATGGCTGACTTTAGGACTTTCAGCCAAAGAGTCCCTATGAACGAATTCAACATAGATAAACTTCCTCTTTTCTTGTTGCCCTGTTCTACTTGCCACTGGCTGGTATAATCAGCAATGGTAAGCTAGACACCCCCTTACTAGTTTTTCACCAAATATGTGAACAAGGCCTCTGGCCTTGAGCTGGGGCTTCACAGAGATGGCTACATTTCTAAGATAAAGAAGTTACCAACTGGGCTCCCTGGTAATAGCTGGCAGGGAGAAAAAAGAAAGAGAAGACAAAAGCTCTTCCCCTCCCAAGTGTCCTTAAAAAGGTAACTTGCCAAGAACAGAGGAAATAAAACAGAAACAAAAATTGCTTTTTGTTAACTTCTGCAGACTGTGTACTTCTGAGCCACTTCCCTTACATGTTGGGTACAAAATTTTGAATCTACCTAAACTTGGGGTTCAGCGGATTAATTGATTACAACAGAAGCAATGCCCTCTAAATCCGTTTGCAACCAAATAGGACTGTTTCCCTAGCTTCAGTGCTATCTTAGGAGCCTTGCCTTGTCTGTCCCTACAACAGTATAATTCTACATACTTAAACATTGTTTATGTGTTCATAAAATGGTCAACAGATGTGATCAATTATGTAATGGTGCAGATGTTTCCCAGAGTGCTCTATCATGACACAGGTTCATTTAAAAACCAAATAGGGGGGCAAAAAACTCGGTTCCGCAGGGAAGCTGTATCCCTCACTTTAGCCATCCTATTCGGAAAAGAAGTTGCTGCAGGGGTGAGCACAGGAACCACTGCCCTAGTCCATGGGACACAACAAATTACCCAATGAGAAGCAGCAAGAGATCAAAACTTAAAGATATTAAAAACCTCCATCACAGCTTTACAGGAATCTTTAACCTCTCTCTCTGAACTAGTTTTACAGAACAGGCAACGGTTGGACCTCCTCTTCATGAGAGAAGGGGCCTTTGTGCTGCATTGAGGAAAGAATGTTTTTTTATGCCAACAATACTGGAGTTGTAAAAGAATCTATGAGTAAATTAAGAAAACGCCTTGAAGAGTGTCAACGAGAGACAGAGGCCCAAAAAGGGTGGTTTTAGTCTTGGTTCACACAGTCCCCGTGGTTAAGTACACTTTTATCAGTCTTGGCCTGTCCATTAATAATGCTCATATTATTGCTAACTATAGGGTCCTGTATGCTCAACCGTGTAGTTTGCTTTCTACAAGCTCAAATTTGACAAGTTAAACTTATGTTAATCAGACAGCAATATACCCGACTAGCAGACATAAAATGTGACACCCCCCAATGATCACTTTTATGATTAAAAGTAACCAGAGCAAGAAGTGGGGAATGAAAGGTTAATAAAATAGGTACTTTTCAATTTCTGTTTTTCTGTATGCTTTACAAAACACTGTTGAAATCTTGAGAACTGTTTGCTTATCTTGTTCCCCAAATGAACTGTCCCCAATTGCCAAACTGCAGAATGTACTCCCTCACACATTTGCACACAAACCGCCCACTTGCCGTGACCCATCAATAAATTTCACTCCCTGCCCTCTCCAAGGAAAGTATATAAGCTCTGCTGTTCTCAGGGCTCTCTGCTAAATTCAAGTGAGCACTGAGCCGCAGCAGGCTGGACACCCAATAAACACTTTGCTGTTGCATGAGACAGTCTCTTGGTGGTCTCTTAATCCAACGCTCGACCAACCTTTACATTGGTACAATCATAAGTGTGACCTTTGCTTTTTGTTTAAAGAATATTACTGTGATAAAATGTATATGTAGGTCACGTGACATTAGTATTTCTTACACCATTTGGGAGGAATATTTTGAAGACATGTAAATTAGTATTGGGGGAATAAAGAGGTGTACCCTATGTCTATGAATATAGTGATAATGCATGAATAGATAATATTGTGTATAAATAATATAACTGGTTCCACTTTAAATAATGGATTGAATTGATATCTGAAAATATATAAGAAATCATATATTGATATACAATCCTTCATTTTAACCAGTTATACATCTAATGGTAATATTAGGGTTATGGTTCATCATGTAGGGTGTGTGAGATTTGCTTCAAAATAATTATGGATATCAAAAATAATATGATTGGAAAGAAGTCTCATGAAAAGACCAGTCAAAAAACATGGAGGAATATATGTGTTCTGAAGTAGAAAGTGATTGAAAGTGAAACAAATGCCTATAAATTTGCAAACTTGTGGATGAAATATATATCCAATGATGTGCATAAACTAAAGAAATTGTAATGTACAGGTTTTGAAAAAAATTAATTTCAAAATACACATCATGTCCCATAGGAGTCTACTTGCATTGATGTTAAACTGGGTCAGTTACTGTAGAAATATTAGGATTTGTATACAATATTCACTGAAATTAGTTTTCAGTAGTAGGAAACAAATATGGATTTCAGGTGGATGAATATTTCTGAGAAAAATCTTGAAAAGATGATTATAAATCCACATACATGAATATGAATGAATTTAGGAAATGTATAATAAGACACATATATTTCATATTTTGAAAAATCTGGAGAGTATATATATATATATATATATATATATATATATATATATATATATATATATATACACAAACACACACAGATATTAAAAAGTAGCACTATATGCCAAATGAAATTCACCATGAAATATATATCATTCACAGATCAAAAATATTCATTTTACTGAACATGAATTTATATATAATGTTGTTAAGCTAGGAAGCTCACCCATAGGTTGAATTTTCAGTTCCATCAGCATTTAGGAGGACTGATCTCTTCTCACAATTTGTATCTGCCAAGTCAGCCACCACACAATAGTGTACGTGTGGTATCAGGTAGGATTGTAGATGTGCTTATAAAAATACATGTGCTGAATAGGCTACAGCGAAAGGGAGACAGGAATTCACATATTTGTTAGCTTTAAAAACACATGGAGAACTATTTCAACAAAAATTGACTAGATTTATTACTCCTACCCTATATAGTGCAACAGGAAGTCCAACTATACACCATGCCTCTTTTGAACTGCTTGTATTTCAGTTTTGTTTGGGTTATTTTTCTCCATCATATTAGGATTAGTACACAGAGTCTAGTAGGGTATGGGGTTGTGTCAGGGATTCAGTATTTCAAATGGAAAATTGGAAAATGAATCCAATGTGTATGCAAATATGTGCTACACAAAAATCCTCCCACTCTCATCCAGAACAATTCCTTGACATTACCTTCGCCCCAAGTAAGACACAATTTGAGGAGAAGAGTTATAAAATCTGTGAATACATATCTGGAATGGAAATTGCTCAGGAGTTCACAACTTTGGAGGTGGTAGACGAGTTTCCAAAAGTAAGGGAAAGTGTAAAACTCCACAATCATGGAGCTCTGCTGGCCTAAATACTTCTTGAGAAACTACCTCTGATTTTCGGCACTTGAAATATATGTTGTTGTCAGGAGCTTTATCTTCCTTTGTAGTGAGACCATCAAAACTGGGTCTGCATCTATGTGACCTGGAGGACATGGTCTCTAATATTCCAATGAACATTAAGCAGCAGTGCTGAATTCTCTCTTTGTAGATAATTGTGGACACTGGGCGCTAAGTGTCTCCCCATGTGTACTGTGAAGCTATTTGGTCATCCCCCACTTTTTGTGGTGTTTCTTGCCGCTGCACTTGGAATTTGGTATTTGCTTCATGAAATACAAAAAAGTTCAACTGGGACAAACTGCTGAAGGGAGTTCTGTCACGTGTCATGGGTCAGGGTCTGCAGGAGAACACAACAACCCAGCTTCTATCCCACATAGCTTGCCCCCTTGACCAAAGGAACCTGATTCTGAACATTGCCCTGAAACTTCTCCATATAACAAGATGCCATTACATACAAGGTTCTGCTGGCTGCTCCATGTCCGTCACAACCCATTTGAAAGCCAATGGCAGATCCACATGGCCCCACCACAGATGTTTTAACACACACCTGCACAACACTGCTCTGTGACCACTAATCAGCAGGTTGCAACTTACTGACATCTGTGTTCTACATCATTATCTTGAAACCCAGTCAATCAAGGCACTGTCTGGTTCACTCAAATCAGCATCAGGACATCCAAGGTTGTTAAGTGCCACCTGGTCATGGGAATTTCAAAAATGTCATGGTATTTATGTAGCCATTTTTCAAAGATGAATTTGGAGGCACTGTGGGTTTCAATTCATTCAGGAACCAGTAAATGTTGAGGAAGATCATTTCAATGAAAGCTCTGGAGAACTCTCACAGGCAAGGCTTCCCAAAGAGTGGCTAAAAGGTTACATGAAGCCAGGCCCATAGAGGTCTACAATGTGAGGTCCATATTTGTTTTGACTCTTAACTATGGCTGCCAAGTCTTTCAGAATTAAATCATATGATATCATGGGTGAGATTCCCTGTGCTCTGTGGAAAGCCACCCTTGGTCTAGATCTCAGTTTCCATGGGTGACTCTCATGCGTGGCCTCCAAAAATCCCAACACAATTCATGAAAATACTTCTCTGAGGTCAGTTCCACAATGCAGTCTCTAAGGGGAATCACAACAGAGTTTAAAACTTGGTGGACCCAGTCATCTCCCAAGCGTCAAACAAATGACCAGAATTAAATCCAAAACACTCCCACATAGCCCTCATATTCTTCCATATATACAGTCATCATAACCTGTGGGTGGAGATTTCCATGAGGGGCACATCCAAAAACAGTGTCCAAAAAAGGCTCCCTTGCCCCTCATTGGCCTAAAGTCATTGTGGCCTGGACACCCTTCCTGTGAACCAGGAGTGATCATGTAGGCCTGCTCTCTGCTTCTCCAATTTGAGGCCTACTGACTGTCAGGTATAGATTCTTCATGTTATTTGGAGTCATGAGGAAACCCAAGCACCTCTGCATGGCTTTGAAGAAGTCATTTGACTGAAAGGATCTCTATTCTCACTTGATGGAGGTCATGAAACTAAGAGACAAAGGCAAGAAAGTTCATCCACAATAACTGATTTTTTTTGCCATTTTGGTTTTGGATGCACACATGGGATCTTTCTTTAGATCCATCTGGTGCTGAGAATCTAAGCCACAACCTCACACAGGGCCAAGATGCTGATTCAGACACATCCCTTTCCAAAGCAATTAAGCAAAGAGCCACAGGTGATGCCCATTCTTTTCCATATGAAAACTATTTTCTTCAGGCTTCACAACGTGTGGCCTGAGGCAAAGAGCTTCCTGACATTCCTGGCAAGAGAAGAATAGGTAAGCAAAAGGCCCAAAGCAGGGTTTCTCCACTGAGACTTTCCTGGTCACACTGATATCTGAGTTTTCTGAGATGCTTCCATTCCCTTCAGCTATTCAGTACATGGCCATTTCACAGAGCTTGGAAGTGGTTTATATCTTGGACACAAAACCATGAGCCTTTTCTGGAGAGTTACTCGAATTCAGGAAGAAAACTGGAACTTGAGAAGATAATAGGTGTTGCCCATCTATAAGGCAATCTGCAGTCCATTCCTAAATTGGGCCGGATGTATGATGGGAGCTTTCTATTAGACAGGACACATCCATTGGTGCATTCTCTTTTCTAATGTCTACAACCTCGGACACAGTAGGATACACAGACATAGAAACACTCGCTTTGTCAAATGACATACAAGAAAGAGTCCACTCCAAACCAAACAAACCGAATTTCTTACCTATTCTCAGAACATGAAACAAAACCACATTCTCACACTCACACTCAAACGGCACCTCCTTCCCCCAAGTAGGTCTGTGACTATATGGAGTGTCCTCTGACTGGTGGGCCATACTATGTTCCCGCAAAATGCTTTCTACGGTCTCAGATCTTGTCTCCTTTTCCAACTCTGTGAAGTTGCCAGGAGCGGGTCGTGAGCAACTATCTGCTTTCCCAGGAAAGGCTCCTCGTCAGAGCTCTCCTGGCATTTGGCCATCCTCACATCAGTAGGTACCAAGAAAGACTGATCCTATCCTTGGAAAATCCAAAGAAGTAACCCCAATGTGACTGGGACTGGGACTGGCTCTGGATGCCTTGCTTCCTGGATCCCAAGTTCAGAGAGTTCCATCACCAATGAAGTTAGGTAGGTCAATTCCTTCAGGAACTGAATGAGGTCGCTGCCTTGACAACCATTTTGTCCTAACAGTTGTTTCAAAGGGTCCCATGAAATGGAGGCTGCTCCTACTTCCTGTGACACTTTCAAAAGTAAGAATGGTATTTCAACCATAGGCACCTGGGAACAGCTCTCCAAAAATCCCTGGTTTGGTCCATGTTCTCTATATTAAGAAAAAAGAGGCTGATTCAGACACATCCCTTCATCCTGACCAGGGTTTTTGCCATGGAAGATGACTTTTGCTCTCTTATGTCCTCCATAGCTGCCTACATCTTATCCAGGGATCATTTCTGCATGGACCTTTGAGGTTCTCAGCAGCTGGAAGATCCTGTACATTCCCGTATTGTAAGACCAACTCTGTACCTGGTCTTCTGTAACGTGAGATTGAGCGAACAGTGTATGGTTAAGGTTAATAACAGGTTCGATTTGGGTTAGGAATCATTCTGCGAGATGAATAA
Organism: Callospermophilus lateralis; assembly: GCF_048772815.1. Lineage (NCBI taxonomy): Eukaryota > Metazoa > Chordata > Mammalia > Rodentia > Sciuridae > Callospermophilus > Callospermophilus lateralis. The sequence goes on along the minus strand of NC_135313.1, from coordinate 117,546,683 downwards.
TGGTATTGGAAACCTGCGATATTTACAACAGAAATCTAGGTAAGATTTGAAACCCAGTAAGGCATTAGGCCCTTGAGTGGGATACTTAGTTTTGAATTATATTCTGCATAGATGTCTCAGATGAATCGATATACAATGGCATAGGACCTTGTACCTTCGATGATTGAATGTCGAAGAGAGCATCCAGTCAAAAAGGGATAGTCAGTAGGATTAGGATGATAGTTTTTAGGTTTAGAAAGAAGAGTGAGTATATGAGTGTGACCAAACATTCTTTAGCAATAGGCTTTTGGGTAGAGAGTGAATGTAAATATCAGCACATGTGAAGGGTCAGTCACAATAATGAACTGGGAAAACATCCTCACTCCATGGGTGCATCCAACCCCAAGTGGAGAGGCCCATGGGAGACAAACCCTTATGGCAAGGGCAGAAGATGGTTGGTCAGAGCTGTTACTCATAGTTTTATATAAGAAAGAGATATCTGTGGGGATGTAAACTTAAGAAATAAGCCTGTGAGAAGGGTAGAACATCCTTTTTAATGTTGGCAGTGTGGTCTTCCATTTCCAGATGATGATGGACCTGTATGGGCTTAGAGGACAAAATATTAATCTGTTCTTTAATAAATTGTACTAGCCTGTTTATAATGCAGGGTCCTATGGACACCATCATAAGTAAACCCAACAAAGGGCCTAATAGGGAAAGAAGGTAGGGTAGAAATCCATTAAGCCCAGTCCAGAGGGGATTTTCAAGTAGTTCGCATCGTCTCTTTCTAGATCTTATTGAAGTGCTTAATTTTAGTGCATACTATGCCTGATTTATTGGCATAAAAGCAGCATCGTTCCCCTAAGCCCAAGCAAATACCTCCCTGGTTATCTGTCAGCAAATCTAAGCCTCGTCTTTTTGAAGAAACACTTCTGCCTGGGAGTCTATTCGGTCCTGCAAAACTTTAATGGTTCCTGATAGAGTTTGTACAACATTTATAAGTTGTTGAGACAGGTGATGGTAAGAGTGTATAGCCGTGCCTAAGCCAGTGTACCTGTGCTCACAGCAGCTGTTATTCCAAGGCTGGCAATGAGTGGTAAGGCCTGTATTGCCCGCCTGTGTCTTATGACTAAGGTGTCTAGGCTAGGAATGGTTAGAGGTTCGTCTTCTGGGACTATAGTTATATCAGAGAGTAATAAGGCAAGAACAGAGCCACCGGTCCAATTCACTGGAAGCCTGGGGAAGGCCAAGTTTACTCCACACATAAAAACACTGCCATTGGGGGGACAAAAAGTTGGGGTGGGTGAGGAATAATTTTGTATGTTGAGCAATTTCCAAAGGAAGTAACTCCAACAACAATATCATAGGTATTATTCTGCATTGTGCCTAAAAGACATAATGTAAAAGTGCCTATAGGCTGTACTTTAAAAGGAAATCCGGGTTAGCATGTATTATCATTGTCTATGATAGAATTAATAGGAACAGCCATAAACATGATTGCCCCTGTTGTCATGCAGAGCCAACAATCACCAGCAAGTGTGGGGTTGGAATTACTAAGCAAGGAGAAGGTAGTTTCCAAAAAATCTAATGTACTTGTATCTAAACCAAGGAGCTGGGATTTAGGCTACATTAAGGGATGATATGTGAGCTCAGGGATTTGGGATTTCAAATGTTTGATTATCTGAGGATGCTTGACAGCATCAGTGGTTCTTCCCCCATCAGAGACCCATGTAGGGGCCTTAATGGGCCAGCAGGAAGGTTTACCAACAGTGCCTTGGCAACCAGCTGACTGTAGCTTTGTGTATTTGCCTTCTCCTCCCCGGTCAAAGAGAACGGGGGTATAATGAAGAGCGGTCCCCCCTGCTGCGTGAGTTTTAGTTTGGGAGGCTTCAAAAAATTGTTCTCCCTGCTTGGTAACACAAATTGAGGGTGACACATAACAAGAGTCATGCATCGCCTGGGTATGCGTACAGGTTGCAGAAGAATTTTGGAGAGCTTTACTTGTACTAAGGGGAATTAACTTTGGCTTGTTAACACATATCCATTTAGGCTGATGAACTCCTCCGAGTTTATGGTCAACCTCGGCATGGAGGTAAGCCACCTTAGTCATGCAGTCATCAGTCTGGGTCCAACTAGTGGGAGCCTGAGTCCAAGAATCTCCCTTTCATTCGCAGGTGGGCCAAAAACTTACTTCGTGATGTTGGAATGTGGAGGGCCAAGGCCTCCATGTACAAACCTGTTCAGCAGAAGTGCCTAAAGCAGAATCCTCACACAGATTGTTGGCTGCATCTGAAAAAGAGGAAAATTTGTCCTCAGGGGGAGGGACTCCATCCCTGTGTTGAGGTAAGTCATTAACCTGTTTAACCAGGCATTCTGGTAACCATCTTGGGGCTGCTTTCTCTTGGTCCAAAACACAAGCTGAGCCTTGTCCCCAGATGAGGATATGATCTGGACCTTTCCATTTATTTGTAAGGGGATTGCACCACATAACAGGTGGGCGAACAGAATTGGAAGGGGAATGCCAGTTTCTGTCTGTGGCCGAATGAGCTTCACTGTCTAGGGTAAGAAAAATAAGGGCAAATAATGCATCGTTAAATCGATGCCTGGGACTGGTAAATCCAAGGGCGGAAGCCTTATGGAGTGTTAGCCAAGTCTTTAAGCTTAGGTGGGAACGTTCCACAATGCCTTGGCCCTGAGGGTTGTATGGAATTCCAGTAGTATGACGAAATTGCAAGGTAGCACAAAACTATTTAAACTTGGCACAGGTATATGCAGGATAATTATCTGTTTGAATATATATTGGTTTACCCATTACGAATAAGGCTGAAACAAGAGGAGAAAGGACATCTTTGGTAGCCTCTCCAGAATGTGGTGATGCAAAAATAAAGTCGCTGAAGGTATCTATAGAAACGTGTATATATTTGGTTTTTCCAAATTCAGGAAAATGAGTAACATCCATTTGCCAAAACTGATTGGGCAGTAATTCTCGGGGGTTAACTCTTAAGTGTTGAATGGGAAGGGAGTCAGTGCAACCAGGGCAGGCTTTTACTATTTCTCGTGCCTATTTCCTGGTAATTTTACAAAGTAATTGAAGGCTCTTGGAATTTATATGGTGAATATTGTGTAACTCCGAGGCCTTTTGAATGGAGCCCACAAAAATTGGAAAGATGGAACGAGTTGCTGCATCAGCTTGGGCATTACCTTGTGTTAGAGGCCCGGGAAGATCAGAGTGTGCCCTGATGTGTCCTAAGAAAAATGGGTTTTGTCTGGCCTGAATTAGCTGCTAAAGCTGGTGAAACAGAAAGGCCACATTGGAAGAAGCCTTAATGGCAGGTGAAATCTCCAGCAGGGGCACACAATGAGCAATGTAGGCACTGTCTGTATTAATATTAACAGGATTATAAAAAATGTTATAAAACTTGTGTTATGGCAAACAATTCCACAAACTGTGCTGACTGATAGATAGTATCAAAGGTGGTAGGCTGGTTATTGACAACAAAGACCACTCGGCCATTACTGGAACCGTCTGTAAAGACAGTAAGGGCTTGAGGAATGGGAGCCTTTTGAGTAATTTTTGGAAAAATAAATGGATGTAACTGGACAAAATGTAAAAGGGGGGCATTGGGGAGGTGGTTATCAATTGTTCCCCAAAAGCCTGATAGGGCAATACCCCATTCATCCCATGTCTGTATTAAAAATTGGTTTTGGTCCTTCATATATGGGATTAAAATATTATCCGCTTCTTTGCCAAAATGTTGTCCAGAAAGCAAACGATCCCTAATAAAAATAGAAGCTACCTGAGCAAGATAAATAGTAATAACCTTGGAGGATGTGGTGGGAAAATGGACCCAAAGCAAGGGGCAGCCTTTATTTTTAAAATGTGGATCTCGCTGCCAAAATATTTCTGTGGGTGTATGAGGAGTGTGTAAAATAATCAGAACCAGAGGAAGGTTATAAGAAATTTGTGTAAGAAACTGTTGGGCAATGGCTTCTGTGACTTGGTTTAATGCCTGTCATGCCTCGGGAGTAAGCTTTTGAGGGGAGGAGGGGTGGGAATCACCTCTCAAAACATCATTAAGGGGCAAAATTACACAACTGGGTAATTTTAAATATGTTCTTAGCCATTGAATATCCCCCAGTAATTTTTGAAAATCATTAAGTGTATGAAGATTGTCCACACGTAGTTGTATTTTAGGTATTTGGATCTGATTATCTTGAAGTTAAAGGCCAAATAGGTATAAGGGTCCTGTGTTTGAACCTTATCAGCAGCTTTCTGTAGTCCCAAGGTAGTGAGGCTTTTGTAAAGGTCCAAGTAACAATTATTAAGGTCATTGGTATTAGGTGCATCAATTAATAAATAATTCATATAATGTAAATTATAAATTTGTGGCCATCACTCTCTCACAGGGTCTACTGCTTGAGCAACGTATTTTTGGCAAAGACTAGGGCTGTTGGCCATATCTTGGGGAAGAACCTTCCATTGAAATCTCTGCATAGAGCCCTGAAAATTAATGTGAGAGAGACTAAAGGCAAAATAGGGTCTAGCCTCAGGATGTAAAGCAATGGTAAAAAAGCAATCTTTTAAGTCAATAACCATTTTACAATAGTTTTTGGGAATAGCCACTGGTGTGTAAATGCCTGGCTGTAGTGCTCCCATCGGGCACATAACTTTATTAATGGCACACAAATATTTTAAAGGTGCCACTTGCCTGATGTTTTCTTGATAACAAAAATATTTGTATTCCATGGTGAGGTTGAGGGTTCTACATGGCGGGCTGCCAGCTGTTCCTGCTTTAACATGGAGGAAGCCTCCAAATTTTCTTGGGTAAGGGGCCAGTGATCCACCCACACAGGAGTCTGAGTCTCCAAAATAATTTTATCTGCAGGGCTACAGGAGGGTCAGGGACCAACACTAAAAATCCGAATACCCAAGCCCATATGTATTTGTTTTCTGTATGGGTTGTATTGGCTCAACCAGTCCTTGTCTCAGTCTCACAAAGCTTGTACCAGGGACAAAATTAATATGAAGCATTTGATGAGTCACCATGGAATTGGGACTGGAAAGTATAACTTCCATTTGACTCAAAATATCTCGACCGCATAGGTTAACAGGGAGGTCAGGAACAAAGAAAGGAGTGACAGTTCCCTTATTACCCTCTTTATCAGTCCAGCTAAGAGCCCTAGAGCTGACCAGAGGATTTTTTGACTGTCCTATCCCTTTAAGGTCTGTCAAGGATGGCGTGAGGGGCCAACCTGTTGGCCAGAATTTTTGAGAAATAATTGTGGCATCAGCACCAGTAAAAAGACTTTCTTGGAATTCCTTTCCTTAAATAAGTAAGAAAAGGGTGGGTCTATTGTGAGAAATGGGCTGAACCCAATATACATCAGAGGAGCCCAAGGAGGTAGTCCCCCTCGGTAGGTTTGGGTGGTGGAAGTGCCTCCTGAATCCAAGGGAAGGAGTATTAATTGTGCAAGTGTTGTTCCTGCTGGGATGGCCACAACTCCATTAATAGCTGTGGCCAGTATTTTTATTTCTCCAGTGCAATCATTATCATAAATGCCAGGGAAGACCTGAACACCTTGTAAGGTAGTAGAGGCTCTTTCAAGAATAAGGGCACACGTATGAGATGGAGGGGGACCCATAATTCCAGTGGGTATTATCTGGGGCCTTTGCATTGAGTCCAATATTGTATTGGTGGCGGCAAAAAGATCCAATCCTGCGCTGCCTGGGATGGCTAGTTGGAGGGAGGCAATTGTGGAGAAGGACTTTGCGATAGGCTGCTGAGGGCATTTGTCTTAGATCTACAGTCACTCACCAGTGATGACCTTTACCACATATACGGCAAAGGGTAGCTGGGGGCTTTTTAGCCCCAGTTTAAGGAGACGCTATTCCTAAGCTTTGTTTGCCTGTCGGACACTCACGTACAAAATGGCCAGGTTGTTTACAAGTAAAGCAAGTACATGAGTCAGGATTGTGAAAGGCCTTGGTAAAGGCGGCACCTAGGGCGAGACCCATGGCAAGGGCTACACCCACCCCTGCACAGAGTCTAATAAAGTCAGAAAGTTTCACTTTATCCTTATGTGTTCAAAGAACATCCTGACATGCCAGGTTGGCGTTTTCTAAGGCAAGGTGTTTTACAAAGGTGCTTTCGCTTTCGCTTGGTCCAAGCAAGCATTCCGCAGGTAGGTTAAGCCGGGGAACAAAGTCGTTATAAGGCTTGTCGGGCCCTTGTCGAATTTTTGCCACGGAAGTGGTAGCGGAGGCCTTTTGAGGGAGGCGACTCCAAGCATGTAAGCCAGCCATCTGAATCTGCGCCAAAAGTCCAGCAGGGAAACGTGCCTGTTTAGTTTTAGTGTCAAAGGCGCATTGCCCACTATCTTAACATAAGTCCAGTAATTAGAGGAGGACTTAAATTTTTTTGAGTGGTTTCCTGATGGTGCTCTTTGAAATCTGCATTCCATAACAGGAAGTCTCCGGCACTGAGGGTAGCTTGGTCTAAAAATTTCCAATCATTTTTAGTAAGACATTGTGTGCTGTGGCTTTCTAATACAGCCTACGTGTAGGGCGCAGTGGGTCCATAGTGAGCACAAGACGTTTTAAGTTTTTTCAAGAAAACGCAGGCTTAATTTTTTGTAGACACTCTGGGTTCCTTTCTTCCGAGGGGTGAACTCCTCTAAGTTCAGTTCCTGTACTCAGTCTCTAAGGGGAAACACACCAGACTTCAAGCCCAGGTGGACTCAGTCATCCCTTACAAACTGTCACAAAAATGAACACAATTAAAACCAAAACACTCCCACATGGCCCTCATCTTCTTTCATGTAGACACTCATCATAACCTCTGGCTGGAGATTTCCATGAGGAACGCAGCCCAAGACAGTGTACAAAATATGCTCCCTTGCCCCTCATTTACCTAAATTCTGAGTGGCCTGGACACCCTTCGTGTCAAACAGGAGTGATCAAATAGGCCTGCCATTAATACTGATCCACTTCTCGAATTTGAGACCTACTGATTGTGGGGTTTAGATTCTTTATGTGAAATGGAGTCATGAGAAAACCCAAGCACCTATGGGTTAGCCTCTGCCGGAATTTGAAGAACTCACTTGACCTAAAGGATCCCTATTCTCACTTGATTGATATCAGGAACCTTACAGAGGAAGGCGAAAGACTTCATCCACAATTACTGCTCTTTTTGCGATTTTAGTTTTGGATGCACACATGGGATCTTTCTTAAGATCCATCAGGTGCTGATAATCTAAGCCACAGCCTAACAAAGTGCCAAGAGGCTGAATCAGACACATCCCTTTGCAAAGCAATTAAGCAAAGAGCCACAGTTGATGCCCATTCCTTTCTATTTGAAAAAGGTTTTCTTCAGGCTTCAGAAAGCATTGGCCTGAGGCAAAGATTTTTCTGACATTAAGGGCAACAGAACAATAGGTAAGCAAAAGGCCCAAAGCAGGGTTTCTCCACTGAGACTTTACTGGTCACACTGGAATATGAATTTTCTGAGATGCTCGCCATTCACTTCAACTATCCAGTACATGGCCATGTCACAGAGCTTGGAGGTGGTACATATCTTGGATACAAAACCATGAGTCTATTCTGGAGAATGGCCATATTTCAGGAAGAAAACAGGAACTTAGGAAGATCATAGGTGTTGCCCATCGATAAGGCAAGCCATATTCCACTCATAAATTAAGCAGGATGAGTGCCGGGAAGCTTTCTACTAGACAGGACACATCCATTGATTCATTCTCTTTTCTAATGTCTACAACCACAGACACAGTGGGATACACAGACACAGAAACACTCGCATTGTCAAACGACTTACTAGAAACAGTTCACTCCAAACCAAACAAACCTCATTTCCTACCTATTCTCAGAACATGAGACAAACCACACCCACACCCACACAACACCCACACCCACATCACACCCACACCCACACCTACAAAGGCACCTTCTTCCCCCAAGTAGGTCTGTGACTATCTGGAGTGTCCTCTGACTGTGGGCCATTCTAGGTTCCCCCGAAATGTCCTGTCCTGTCTCATATCTTGTGTCCTTGGCCAACTATCTCAGGAACCAGTGGTGAGCCATTACCTTCTTTCTCAGGAGAGGCCCCTCTTCAGAGCTTTCCTGCCATTTGGCCATGCTAACAACTGTAGGTACCAAAAAAGACTGACTCTGTCTTTAGGAAACCCAAAAGGTGAGACCACTGGGACAGGGACTGGGACTGGCACTGTTTGACCAGCTTCCTGGATCCCAAGTTCAGAGAGTTCCATCACGAAGGAAGTGAGGTGAGGTCACTTCCTTCAGGAACAGAATGAGTTCACTGCCTTCGCAACCACTTTGTCCTAAGAGTTGCTTCCACTGGTCCGATGAGATGGAGGCTGCCCCTGCTTCCTGTGACACTTTCACAAGTTAGAATGGTATATCAACCATAGGCACCCAAGCACAGCTCTCCACACAGGTCTCATTTGGTCCATCTTCTCTACATTAAGAATAGAAAGGCTGATTCAGACACAACCCTTCACCCTGACCAGGTTGTTTTCCATGGAAGATGACTTTTGCTCTCTCACGTCCTACAGAGGTGCCTACATCTTCTCCAGGGATTATTTCTGCATGGACCTTTGAGGCTCTCATCAGGTGGAAGATCCCCTACATTTCTGTATTGTAAGACCAACTCTGTCCCTGCTCTTCTATAAAGTTAGATTGAGGTAAGAGTGTATGGTTAGGGTGAATAACATGTCTGATTTGAGTTAGGAATCTTTCTGCTAAAATATATGTTTGAAAACAGAAATCTAAGTAACATCTGAAGACCAGAAGGGCATTGGGCCCTTGATTGGGATACTTAGCTTTGAATAAATTGATATACAATGGCATAGGACCTTGTACCTTGGATAATTGAATGTAGAAGTAAACATCCAGTCAAAAAGGATAGTCGGTAGTGAAAGGTTAATAAAATAGGTACTTGTCATTTCCTGTTATTCTGTATGCTTAACAAAACACTGTTGAAATCTTGAGAACTGTTTGCTAATCTTCTTCCCAGAATGTACTGTCCCCAACTGCCAAAGTGTAGAATGTACTCCCTCACCCGGTTGCATGCAAACTGCCCACTCGCTCTTACCCATTAGTAAACTTCCCTCCCTGCGCTCTCCAAGGAAAGTATATAAGCTCTGCTTAAACTGTTCTCAGGGCTCTCTACTCTATTCAAGTGAGCTCTGAGCCCCAGCATACTGGACCCCCAATAAACCCTTTGTTGTTTCATGAGACAGTCTTTTGGTGGTGTCTTACTTTGATGCTCGCCTGACATTTACATATGGAGGTTCCACCGAGTTCTGGCAGCGGCGGACAAGAGACCCTAACGGGCTCCTCTCGGGGTAAGTAAGGTGCCTCTTTCTGGTTTCAGTTTTAAGGTAAGGGCTTGGCAAAATGGCTGTCGATGAAGAGCGTGAGCTCTCTCCTACGGTGGCTAACAGACGTGTCACAGAGCCACAGGCCACGTCCCTGTAGGATTCCCCAAAGGACTCAAGAAATCAAGGCACAATAGTTTCCTCCACTCAGTGATATTTTGTTTCAGATTCGGTATTGCCAGCCCATCGGGTTTTGCCAGCTTCTCAGTCCGGGTCTCAGTTTTGGATGTCCATTTCTTGTCTTTATTGTCTTGTCTTGTCTGTGTCCTGTGTCTTTGCATTCACTGTTTGTGTATCTTTAATTATGGGACACAGCACTTCAATGCCCCTGTCCCTGACCCTTGATCACTGGACCAAAGCTTGCTTAAGGGCTCAGAATCTTTCTTTTTCAGTAAAACGCCAGACCTGCCAGACTCTCTGTGCCTCAGAATGGCCCACCTTTGGAGTCGGATGGACCCAAGAAGGATATTTCTACTTCCCACTATTTTAATAAGTCAGGAGATATTGTCTTACAGTCGGGCACACATAGCCATCCGGATGAACAGCCATATATCTTAACTTGATAGGACCTCTGCAAATCTCCTCCTCCATGGGTGAAGCCTTTCCTTATCCCTGCCCCCGCTCCTACTCCTTCTCCCATGATCTTTCAAACCCTCTGCTCCTCCTCCTCCTCCATGCTCTGTTCTCCCTGAGTCACAAGATTTGACTCTACTGGACTCTCCTCCCCCTCCTTATTCCCTGCCCTCGTCCCCCTACCACCAACACCCTCTAAGTGATTCCCCTGCAGCTGACTCAGCCTCTCCACCATTGGAGGAAGCTAAGGTGTCCCAGCGCCCTCCAGATAACTCCCCCGTGGCACACACAGCTCCTCCTCCTAAGGAGGAAGCTGGCCTGGCTAAGGAAGCTCGCTGGTGGCGAATGATTGAAAACCCTGGAAGTCCCGCGATGCTCCCCCTATGTCCCTACGGGCCAATGACTGACGAAGGCCATTGGGGGAAAATGCAAGCCTACCAATATTGGCCTTTCTCTTCTTCAGACCTATATAACTGGAAAAATAACAATACCCCTTTTTCCGAGGATTCCACTGGGCCCACAGGTCTGGTTGAGTCATTGATGTTTTCACACCAGCCTACTTGGGATGACTGTCAACAACACCTAGGGACTCTCTTCATGACAGAGGAACAAAAGAGAATCCTCCTGGAAGCTACCAAAAAATATCCTCGGACCAGATGGGAGACCGACATACCTTCCCAACATAATCAAAGCCAGCTTTCCATTGAACCAACCCAATTGGGACCCCAACACCTTTGAAGGTAGAAAGCATCTGTCCACTTATACCGGTTTTTAATAGTGGGTATCCGAGCGGCCGCTAGGCGACCAACTAATTTGGCCAAGGTAAGAGAGAGTATTCAAGGGCCTGATGAATCTCCCTCTATGTTTCTACAGAGAATTATGGAGTTATTTAGGAGATATACTCCTTTCGATCCTCAGGCAGAGGATCAAAAGGCATCTGTCACAATGGCCTTTATTGGGCAAGCTTTTCTGGATATTAAAAGAAAGTTTCAATGCTTAGATGGATTACAAGATATGACTTTGAGCTATTTAGTCAGAGAAGCCGAGAAAGTATACTATAAGAGAGAAACTGAGGAAGAAAAAGGAGCAAAGGGAGGATAAACGAAACAAAAGGCAGACTAAGGCATTTACTAAGGTCCTGGTCACAACATCAAAAGGGCCAGATATTAAGAAACGGGGAGACAGGAAGGGATACCTGGTCCCACGCCAGAGGCCACCCCTGGCCTCAGATCAATGTGCCTACTGTAAAGAAAAAGGACACTGGGCCAAAGAGTGCTCTAGAAGGAGACAGCCATGCCAGCCAGCCATTCTGACTTTGGAGGATGACTATGAAAGTCAGGCTCAGATACCCTCCCCGAGCTCAGGGTAACTTTTGAAGTAGAGGGGACCGCAGTAAACTTTGAAGTGAATACAGGGGCAATATACTCAGCCCTTAAGGCCCCATTTAGCCCTCTATCAAATAAAAGGTCTCTAGTTCAAGGGGCTAACTGCAGTAAATATCAGGCATAGACAACTAAGAGGACCATGGACCTGGGGAAAGGAAAAATCCATCACTCCTTCCTAGTAATCCCAGAATGCCCGGCCCCATTAATGGGCAGAGATCTCCTCACCAAGCTCCGGGCCAAAATAAGTTTAAACCCTCAAGGCCCCCAAATAGAATTTCTAAATCCTTCAGTAAAAACTCCTATAATCACGGCTCTAAGTATATCAGTAGAAAATGCACATCAACTCACTCACCTTGGTTCAAAGAAACTGCAGGTATTTCTGAAGTATCAAGAACAGAGTTTTCCACTAACAGACTCACAGCAAAAGGAAATAACTGAATGAATATAAAAAGCCTGTCGGGTTCATCAATTGGTTAATGCTTACCCTTCCAAGCTTCCTGCAGGAAAGCACCAACGAGGAACCAGACCAGGACAATTCTGGGAAGTGGACTTTACAGAAATTAAGCCAGCAAGGATTGGACATAAATATCTCCTAGTCTTTGTAGATACATTTTCAGGATGGATTGAAGCCTTCCCACAAAAAGAAAAATAAGAAAAGGAACAGCGTAAATGGTGGTCAAGAAGATCCTGGAAAATATTTTTCCAAGATACGACCTGCCTAAGGTAATAGGGTATGATAATGCACCAGCGTTGGTGACCCAGGTAACTCAGGGATTAGCCAGGAACCTGGGGATTAATTGGAAGTTTTATTGTGCTTATAGAACAGAGTTCAGGACAGGTAGAAAGAATGAATAGAACCATTAAAGAGACATTAATTAAATTAAGTTTAGAGACCAGCATAAAAGATTGGACTATGCTCCTGCCTTATGCAATGTTTCATGCAAGAAATACTCCCTCGGTTTCTTTGAGTAACCTCAACCCCTGTGAAATTCTCTATGGTGCCCCTCCTCCAGTAAGGGACCTAACCCCAACTCTAAGACCTAAGGATCCCTTCCACACCCCCTTGCTTTACAGGCTTAAAGCTCTTGAAAGAACACAGGGATACCTGTGAAAACAGCTGGCCACTGCCTACCAAACTGGGGACGAGGGGACTCCACATCGATATCAAGTAAGAGACTTCATCTATGTAAGATGACATCAGGTGTCATCCCTGGAACCTCGCTGGAAAGAAACATACCAGGTGCTACTTATAACCCCTACAGCGGTAAAGGTAGACAAAATCACATCCTGGATCCATACCTCTCATCTCAAGCCTGCGCCCTGTCCAGACTCTGGCTAGAAACTGTAAAAGACTGGTAACACTTTCAAATTGCATATTCGCTTCTTGGATAAGTCTATAGACTCACCCATTGGCCACAAGTAGTCCTAACCCTCATCAGTCCGTCAGCAGTGATGGCTGTTCACAAATCCTACTGGAAAAGAATTATAATCTATCTTGCATACAGCCCCCTTAGGGACCTCGTGGCCATCTCTCCACCCAGACATTTGTCAGCTGGCTATAGGTCTTTCCTATTGGGATATCCCTGATGAAGAGGATCCCACTAAAATTCCATTAAATCTCTTCCATACCATAGATAATGGAAACAGACATTATGGATGTAGGAATATGTGAGCCAGATGCAGTTTGGCTAGCCTAGATTACTATATTTGCCCGGCAGACTATCAAAGGCACAGTCATGGCTGTGTGGGGGAAAAGCTGACTTCTTCTGTAAATCTTGGGGATGTGAGCATACAGGGGTTGCCTGATGGAACCCAAACTCCTCATCAAATTTAGTACACAGCCTTGGCCATATTACCAATTAGATAACCATAACCTATGGCCCCCAGAGGGGTCTCCAGATCCTCAAATTCGCTGTGACATTTTTAACTTCTGCAAGTGCTCAAAAAAGTGAAAGGAGATTCCCCTATGTGGAGGCCTTTTACCTCCTTCACTCACAACCTGAACTATGCTTATCCAATAGATCCTCACCTTCAGCATTCTGCTCCAGAGTCTCTGCTCTCACTCCAACCTCGGAAACCTGATTTCTCCCCTCCAATTATTAGATCAAAACCACAAACCTCTGCCTGTTCTCAGACCATTGCCCCCTTGCTTGTAGCCGGTACTGAGGCACCCCTACACCTAATCACTCCTCTCTTCTCCTGTCAGTGCCCGCACCAGGTACCGCCAGGTCCTATTACCAGCTAACCCCAAGTTCAAACCAGCTGAGGAGAGCCATCAGACCCCTATCCAAGATGTAGTGAAAATGGTATTTAAAGTTGCTTTGTTATCACTGAAAACAGTTTACTAAGAATTTAAAGTCCATCGCATGCATTTTGGGATATTCACTCCCGTCTTCCCCTCTGCTCTACCTGTTCTACTGCTCAAGTTTTTGTTGCTAGAAAAATCCCAATCCCCTTTCCCATTCTTTTTTTTTACATCTCTCCTTCCTTATTCTCAGATTCTCGGAGCTGCTCCCAGGCCCACCTTCCCCATCTTCCCCCTGTGTACCAGGCCCACAGAAAATTCTTAACTGACCTTATCCAGAAGTCTTCACCATGGCTGACTTTAAGACTTTTAGAAAAAGAGTCCCTATAAAAGAGTTCAATGTAGATAATCTTCCTCTATTCATGTTGCCCTGTTTTCCTTGGCCACTGGCTAAAAAAATCATCACTCCTAAGCTCAACACCCCCTTACTTGTTTTTCACAAAATATGTGAACAAGGCCTCTGGTCTTGAGCTGGGGCTTCACAGAGATGGCTACATTTCTAAGGTAAAGAAGTTACCAACAGGGCTCCATGGTAACAGCTGGCAGGGTGAAAATAAGAAACGGAAGTAAAAGCTCTCCCCCTCCCAGGTGTCCTTGAAAAGTTAACTTTCCCAGAATAGAGGAAAAAACAGAAACAAAAACTGCTTTTTTGAACTTCTGCAGACAGTGAACTTCTGAGCCCCTTTCCTTACATGTTGGGTACAAAATTCTGAAACTAACTAAACTTGGGTTTCAGGGGATTAATTGTTTACAACAGAAGCAATGCCTTCTGAATCCGATTGCAACTGAATAGAACTGTTTCCCTGTCTTCGATGCTATCTTAGGTGCCTTGCCTTGCCGTCCCTACAACAGCATAATTCTATATAATTAAACATTGTTTATGTTTTAAAGAAATGATCAAGAGATGTGATTAATTGTGTAATGGTGCAGATGTTTCCCAGAGTGCTCTATCATGATGCATGTTCATTTGAAGACCAAATAGGGGGGGCATACAACCCGTTTCCACTGGTAACATATATCCCTCACTTTAGCCATTTTATTAGGAATAGGAATTGCTGCAGGGGTGGGCACAGGAACCACTTCCCTGGTCCATGAGACACAAAAAATGACCCCATTAGAAGCAGCAATAGACCAAAACTAAGATACTAGAAACCTTCATCAGAGCTTTGCATGAATCTTTAACCTATCTCTCTGAAGTAGTTTTAAATAACAGTTGAGGGAAACAAAAAACACACACACACACACACAAAACTACCAATATATACGTCAATCAAAATTCATCATAAAATATATATCATCCACAGATCCAAAAATGTTCATTTTACTGATCATGGATTTATGAATGACGTTGTTCAATTAGGAAGCTCACCCATAGGTTGAATATTCAGTTCCAACAGGGTTTAGTAGGAGTGATCTCTTCTCTCAATTTGTATCTGCCAAGACAGCCACCTCACAAGAATGTACGTGAGGTACCTGGTAGGATTCTATATATGCATGTAAAAATACATGTACTGAATTGGTTACAGAGAAAGAGAGACAGGAATTCACATATTTGTTAACTTTAAAAACACATGGAGAACAATTTCAACAAACAATTGACTAGATTTATAACTGCTTCTCTGTATCATGCAAAAGGCAAGCCCAACTATACACCATGCCTCCTCTGAACTGCTTGTATTTCTATTCTGTTTGGGTTATTTTTCTCCATCATATTAGGATTAGTAGTCAGAGGCTGGTAGTGTATGGGTTAGTGTCAGGGATTCAGTATTTCTAATGGAAATTAGGAAATTGAATCCAATATGTATGCAAATATATGCTACACAAAAATCTTCCCACTCTAATCCAGAACAATGCTTTAACATTACCTTCGCCTCAAGTAAGACACAATTAGAGGAGAAGAGTTAGAAAATCTGTGAATATCTATGTGGAATAAAAATGCTCCAGATTTCACATCTTTGGAGGTGGTAGAGGAGTTTCTAAAAGTAAGGGACAGGTTAAACACTCCACAAACATGGAGCTCTGCTGGCCTAAAGACTTTTTGAGAATGTGCCCCTGAGGTTGGGCACTTGAAATATATGTTGTTGTCAGGAGCTTTAGCTTCCTTTGTAGTGAGACCATCAAAGCTGGGTCTGCATCTATGTGACCTGGAGGCATGGTTACTTATTTTCCAATAAAAATGAGGCAGCAGTGCTGAATTCTCTCTTTGAAGGTAAACTGTGGCAACTGAGTCCTAAGTGTCTCACCATTTGGACTGTGAAGCCATTTTGTCATACTCCAATTTTCGTGGTGTTTCGTGCTTCTGCACTGGGAGTTTGGTATTTGCTTCACCAAATACAACGAGTTCAAATGGGACACTGTGCTGGAGGCAGTTTTGTCAAGTGTGGTGGGCAGGGTCTGCACCAACCAGGGTTCTATCCCACTTAGCTTGACCCCTTGACAATAGCAACATGATTCTGAACATTGCCCTGAAACCTCTCCACATAAAACGATGCTTTTATATTTATGGGTCTCCTCGCTGCACCATGTCAGTCACAAGCCATTTGGAAGCCAATGGAAGATCCACATGGCCCCAACACAGATGTTTTATCACACACTTCCATAACAGTGCTCTAGGCCCACTACTCACCAGGCTTCAACTTACTGGCATCTCCGTTCTACACCACTTTCTTAAAACCCAGACAATCAACTCATTGTCTGGTATACTCATGATCAGAAACAAGACATCCAAAGTTTCTCCCGTGCCATCTGGTCATGGTAATTTCTAAAATTTTATTTTAATTATCTAGCAATTTTACACGTATGAAGTTGGAGGCACTGTGAGTTTCAATTCATTCAGGAACCATTAAATGGTGAGGAAGCTAATTTCAAAGAAAGACATATAACACTCTCACAGGCAAGGCTTCCCAAGAGTGGCCAAAAGGTCACATGAAGCCAGGCCCATTGAGGTCTACAATGTGAGGTCCATGTGTGTTTTGAATCTCAATTATGGCTGCGGAGTCTTTAAGAAAAAAAAAAAAACATGTGATATCCTGTCTGATATTCCCAGTGCTCTATTCAAAGCCACCCAGGGCCTAGATCTCAGGTTCCAAGGGAAACTCTCATACCTGGCCACCTAAAATCCCAACACAATTTATGGCAATACAACTCTGAGGTTAGTTCCAGAACTCAGTCTCTAAGGGGAATCACATCAAAGTTCAAGCTCAGGTGGACACAGTAAACTCTTCCAACTGAGACTTAAATGAAAACAATTAAAACCAAAACACTCCCACATGGCCCTCATCTTCTCCCATATAGACACTCATCTTAACCTCTGGGTGGAGTTTTTCATGAGGGGCGTAGGCCAAGACAATGTCCAAAAAAATCTCCCTTGCACCTCATTTGCCTAACTTCAGGGTGGCCTGGACACACTTCCTGTGTACTAGGAGTGATCAAATAGGCCTGCTCTTAATACTGTTCCATTTCTCCAATTTGAGGCCTTGTGACTGTGGGGTTTAGATTCTTTATGTGAATTGGAGTCATTAGAAAACCAAGCACCTCTGCAGAGATTTGAAGAACTCATTTGACCCAAAGGATCCCCATTCTCACTTGATGGATTTCAGGAACCTAACAGAGGTAGGCAATATAATTCATTTTCGATTTCCAAAACCACTTTTGAAGCAAAACTCACACACTCTTCATGATAAACCAAAACACTAATATTACTATTAGATGTATAACTGGTTGGAATGAATGATTGTATATCAATATCAGATTTCCTGAAATTTTTCAGATATCAGTTCAATCCATTAATTAAAGTTGGAACAAGTTATATTATATATTCACAGTATGGTCTATTCATGCTTTATCTCTATATTCATAGACACAGGGTACACCTCTTTATACCCCCAATACTAATTTTATGTCTTCAATATATTGCTCCCAGAAATGGTGGAAGATATACTCATGTCACCCGATCTACATATATATTTTATCACAGTAATATTCTGGACAAAAAATGTAAAGATCACACTTATGATTGTACCAAGCCAAAGTGGAAAATGAACATGGATTACTAAAAACATCCATGTCCAGGTTGCCTAATGCTCCCAAATTTCAATCCTATTGGTGACAACATATTTGTTTCTTCCTAAGATTACATATTGAAACTCAACCCTGTTTAAAATATCTAACCCTATTCCTCACTTTTTACTTTGCCTGATTTCGTAATGTCTCTATTGATATCTGCTTTTCTACATATTTTCCCCAGTTCATCATAGTGACTAACTCTTCCTATGTGCTGACATTTACATTCCCTCTCTAACCGAAACCCTATTGCTAAAGAACTTTTGGTCCAAATCCTATACTCACTCTTCTTCCTAAACCTACCGACTATCTTCTTAATCCTACCGAATATTCCTCTTTGACTGGGTGTTCTCTTCTACATTTAATCATCCTAGGTACAAGGTCATATGCCATTGGATATCAAATTATCTGAGAAATCTTTAGAGAACATAATTCAAAGCTAAGTATCCCAATCAAGGGGCCAATGCACTTCTGGCCTTCAAATCATACCCAGATTTCTGTTTTCATTCTTATAGTTCACCTCTATATTCTTGTAAATATCGCAGGTTCCCAATAACATTATTCATCGCATAGAATATTTCTTAACCCAAATTGAACCTGTTATTAACCTTAAACATACACTGTTCCCTCAATCTCATTTTACAGAAGAGCAGGAACAGAGTTGTTCTTACAATACAGGAAAGTAGGGGATCTTCTACCAGGTGAGACCCTGAAAGGTCCATAAAGAAATGATACCCAGAGAAGTTCTAGGCAGGTATGAAGGACCTGAGAGAGCAAAAGTCATATTCCCTGGCAAGCAACCTGGTCAGGATGAAGCAATGTGTCTGAATCAGCCTCTCTCGTCTTATTGTACAGAAGATGGATCAAACCAGGCCTCTTTGGAGAGCTGTTCCTGGGTGCCTAAGGATGATATACCATCCTAACTTCTGAAAGTGTCACTGAAAGTAGGGGAAGCCTCCATATCATGGGACCCTTGGAAGCAACTCTTAGGACAATGTGGTTGCCAAGGCAGTGGCCTCATTCTGTTCCAAAGAAAGTGACATACCTCATTTCCTTGGTGATGGAACTTTCTGAACTTGGTATCCAAGAAGCCAGGCACCAAGAGGCAGTCCCAATCTCAGTCCCAGTGGGCTCACTTGTTTGGATTTACCAAGGACAGAGTCAGTCTTTCTCGGTAACTACTGCTGTGAGGATGGCCAAATGCCAGGAGAGCTCTGAAGAGGGACTTTTCCTGAGAAAGCAGGTAGTTGCTCAACATTTTTTTTCCTGACAACTTCACAGAGTTGGACAAAGAAACCAGATCAGAGAGGCGGTTTGTTTGGTTTGGAGTGAAATGTTTCTAGTAAGTCGTTTGACAAGGTGAGTGTTTCTATGTCTGTGTATCCCTGTATCCCACTGTGTCCGTGGTTGTAGACATGAGAAAAGAGAATGCAACAATGGATGTGTCCTGTCTAGTAGGAAGCTTCCCAGCATTCATCCTGCCCAATTTATGAATGGAGTGCGGCTTGCCTTATGGATGGGCAACACCTACTACCTTCCTAAGTTCCTGTTTTCTTCCTGAATTCTGGCCACTCTCCAGAATAGGCTCATGGTTTTGTGTCCAAGATATGTACCAACCCCAAGGTCTGTGACATGGCCATGTACTGGATAGCTGAAGGGAATAGGCAGCATATCAGAAAACTCAGATATCAGGGTGACCAGGAAAGTTTCAGTGGCTATAACCTGCTTTGGGCCTTTAGCCTACCTATTGTCTTTGCCTCAGGCCACCCCTTTGTGAAGCCTGAAGAAAACAGTTTTCAAATGGAAATGAATGGGCATCACCTGTGGCTCTTTGCTTAATTGCTTTGGAAAGGGATGTGTCTGGATCAGGCTCTTGGCTCTGTGTGAGGCTGTGGCTTAGATTCTCAGCACCTGATGGATCTAAAGAAAGATCCCATGTGTGCATCCAAAACCAAAATGGCAAAAAGTTCAGTCATTGTGAATGAATTACATGTCTGTGAAGTTGTCATGAGCCAGCGGTGATCCACTACCTGGTTTCTCAGGAAAGACCCATCTTCAGAGCTTTCCTGACATTTGACCATCCTCACATCAGTAGGTACCAAGAAATACTGACTCTGTCCTTGGTTAATCCAAGCAAGTGAGAACACTGAGACTGAGACTGGGACTGGCTCTGGGTGCCTGGCTTCCCAGATCCCAAGTTCAGAGAGTTCCATCACCAAAGAAGTGAGGTGAGGTTACTTCCTTCAATAACTTAATTTCTCTGAAAGGAAGAGCTGCTGCACAGTGATTGCTTCCCACCTATTGAGAGGAGATGCTTGGCCCCATGCGCACAGCTCCACCTTCTGGAAGAGAAGTTAATTGAACTCTATTACTGCATGTATTATTATTATTATTTTTTATTTTTATTTTCTTCTTTTTTTTTCATTTTCATTTTTTTTTGTTATTGTTCTTTAACTTTTTTAAATGTTTTTATTTTTTTATTTTTTTATTTTATTATTATTATTTTAAATTTTAATTTTTATTTTTAATTATCATTATTATTTTTTAAAAATTTATTTCTTTATTTGTTTTCCATTTTTTTTCTTTCGTCTTTTCATTTCTATTCATTTTTCTTATTCTCCCTTCCTTGAATTCTACCTGCCTACTCTCATTCTCATTAGTGACTTCTTCCCATCCCTACTATTATCTTTCCTCCCAAGCTTCAAATAAATTAATAAGAGTTAGCAGTAACTCAGCAAACAGAACAAGAAGTAACATGAGCAGCATGAAAAAGCAAGGATGAAAAGGAGTACAAACAATGAAGGATAGCCTAAATAATCAGGAGGACATAGAATCATCAGAAAAATGGTCATATAAAGAACTCAAGGAATACCTTAGACAGATGGAATGGAACCTTAAAGAGGATACGAGAAAGCAAATCCAAACAGTGAAAGAGCACATTGAAAATGAATTACATAAACAGATAAAAGAAGAAGTTAAGCGTCTTTATCAGGAGATAGAGATAATAAAGAAAATCAAACATTAATTCTAGAAATGAAGGAAACGATAAACCAAATTACAAACTCAATTGAGAGTATCACTAACAGAGTGGAGCAAGTAGAAGCCAGAACGTCAGGTAATGAAGACAAAATATATCATCTTGAAAAGAGTCTAGCCAACTCCAAAAAACTGGTCAAAAATCATGAGAAAAACATCCAAGAGATATGGGATAACATAAAAAAAACAAACTTATGAGTCATCTGGATAGAGAAAGGTACAGAGATTCAAACCAAGGGAATGAGTATACTGCTAATAAAATAAATACAGAAAACTTTCCAGAAATAAAAAAAGAAAGGGATATACAAATTGTAGATGCATACAGGACACTGAGCACACAAAATCACAGTAGAACAATGCCAAGACACATTGTTATGAAGATATCCAATTAACAGAACAAAGAGAAATTATTAAAAGCTACATGAGAAAGGAGGCAGATGACATTCAGGGGTAAACCAATAAGGTTAACAACAGATTTTTCATCACAGACACTGAAAGCGAGAAGATCCTGGAACAAGGTATTTCAAATACAGAAAGACAATAGATGCCAACCAATAATTAGTATCCAGCAAAATTAAGCTTCAGATATGACAACAAAATAAAAATAGTTCATGATAAACAAAATCTAAAATAATTTGCAGCCAGAAAACCAGCATTGCAAAGTGTCTTGAGCAAAACACTACACGAGGAAGAAATGAAAAACAACAACCCAAACTATCATTGGGAAGTGCCTCATTAATGACAGAGGGTGGGGGAAAAGCTAATCATGGAGAAACAAACGAAATTAAAAAAAAAGATAAATAATCAAACATGGCTGGCAGTACAAACCATATATCAATAGTAACTCGAAACGTTAATGGTTAAACTCTCCAATAAAGCGACATAAGCTGGTAACTTGAATTAAAAAAAACAAATCCAACAATATGTTGCCTCCAGGAGACACATCTGAATGGAAAAGACATACACAGGCAGAAGGTGACAGGTTAGGAAAAAATATACCATGCACACGGTCCTCGTAAGCAATCACGGGTGGCCATCCTCACATCCAATAAAATCGACTTCAAGATTAAGTTATTCAAAAGGGATAAGGATGGATATTATATACCGTTAAAGGAATCATTCACCAACAAGACATAAAAATTATCAATATTTATGCACCAAACAATGGTGCTGCAATGTTCATAAAACAAATTCTCCTCAAGTTCAGGAATCAAATAGACAACAACACAATAATTATGGGTGACTTCAACACACCTCTCTCACCATTGGACAGATCCTCCAAAGAAAAGTTGAATAAAGAAAATATAGAACTCAATATCACAATCAATAACCTAGACTTAACTGAAATATATAAAATATACCAACCATCATCAAGTGGATATACTTTTTTCTCAGCAGCACATGCATCCTTCTCAAAAATAGAGCATATATTATGCCACAGGGCAACCCTCAGTAAATATAAAGAGATGGAGATAATACCATGCATTTTTTTGACCATAATGGAATGAAACTGTAAATCATTGATAAAAGAAGGAAGGAAAAATCCTACATCACATGGAAAATGAACAATATGTTACAGAATGATCAATGAGTTACAGAAGACATAAAGGAGGAAATCAAAAAATTCTTAGAGATAAACGAAAACACAGACACAACATTTTGGAATCTATGGGACACAATGAAAGTAGTTTTAAGAGGTAAATTCATCACCTGGAGGTCATTCTTCAAAAAAAAAGGTAAAAGCAACAAATTAATGAGACACACCTCACGTTACAGAACTCCCTCCAGCACTCTGCCCCAGTTGAATTCCTTGTATTTTGTGAAGCAAAAACCATATTCCCAGTGCAGCAGCAAGAAACACCACAAAAAGTGAAGGATGAGCAAATGTCTTCACAGTCCCCACCAGGAGACACTTAGCTTCCAGTGGACACAGTTTACCTACAAAGAGAGAATTCAGCACTGCTGCCTCATGTTCATTGGAGAATAAGAAACTATGTTTTCCAGGTCACATAGATGCAGACCCAGCTTTGATGGTCTCACTACAAAGGAAGCTAAAGCTCATGACAACAAAATATATTTCAAGTGCCCAACCTCAGAGGCAGTTTCCCAAGAAGTCATAGGCCAGCAGAGCTCGATGTTGGTGGAGTGTTTACCCTGTCCCTTACTTTTGGAAACTCCTCTCCCACCTCCAAGGTTGTGAACTCCCGAGCATATTCCATTCCAGATATTTATTCACAGATTTTCACACTTTTCTACGCTAATTGTGTCTTACTTGGGGTGAAGGTAATGACAAGGCATTGCTCTGGATGTGAGTGGGAAGATTTTTGTGTAGCACATATTTACATACACACTGGATTCATTTTCCAATTTTCCATTTGAAATACTGAATCCCTGACACTAACCCATACCCTACTAGTCTCTGAATAATAGTCCTAATATGATGGTGAAAAATAACCTAAACAGAATAGAAATTCAAGCAGTTCAAAGGAGGCATGTTGTGTAGTTGGAATTGCCTTTTGCATTATGTAGTGGAGGAGTTATAAATCTAGTCAATTTTTTGTTGAAATAACTCTACATGTGTTTTTAAAGTTAACAAATATGTGAATTCCTGTCTCCCTTTCTCTGTAGCCTATACAGCACTTGTATTTTTATATGCACATAAAGAATCCTATCTGGTATCACACGTACATACTTGTGAGGTGGCTGAATTGGCAGATACAAATTGTGAGAAGAGATCACTCCTCCTAAACGCCATTGGAACTGAAAATTCAACCTATGGGTGAGCTTCCAAGTTGAATAACATTATACATAAATCCATGTTCAGTTAAATGAATATTTTTACATCTGTGGATTATATATATTTCATGATGAATTTCGATTGTCATATATTGCTACTTTTTTTTCTATTATTGGTTGTTCAAAACATTACAAAGCTCTTGACATATTAAATTTCATACATTAGATACAAGTGGCTTATGAACCCCCATTTTTACCCCAAATACAGATTGCAGAATCACATCGGTTACACATCCACATTTTTACATAATGCCCTATTAGTTACTGTTGTATTCTGCTACCTTTCCTATAATCTACTATCCCCCCTCCTCTCCCCTCCCGTCTTCTCTCTCTACCCCATCTACTCTAATTCATTTCTCTCCTTGTTTATTTTCCCATTCCCCTCACAACCTCTTATATGTAATTTTGTGTAACAATGAGGGTCTCCCTACATTACCATGCAATTTTCCTTTTCTCTCCCTTTCCCTCCAACCTCATATCGCTGTTTAATGTTAATCTTTTCTTCCTGCTCTTCCTCCCTGCTCTGTTCTTAGTTGCTCTCATTATATCAAAGAAGACATTTGGTATTTGTTTTTTAGGGATTGGCTAGCTTCACTATGCATAGTCTGCTCTAGTACCATCCATTTCCCTGCAAATTCCATGATTGTTTCATTTTTTAGTGCTGCATAATACTCGATGGTGTAAAAAAGCCACATTTTTTTTTATCCATTCATCTACTGAATGGCAACTGGGTTGGTTCCACAGTGTAGCAATTGTGAATTGTGCTGCTATGAACATCAATGTGTCAGTATCCCTTTAGTACGCTCTTTTAAGGTCTTCAGGGAATAGTCCGAAAAGGGCAATAGCTGGATCAAATTGTGGTTCCATTCCCAGCTTTCCCCATAATCTCCATACTGCTTTCCAAATTGACCGCACCAGCTCTCCACACAGGCCTGGATTGGTCCATCTTCTCTACATTAAGAAGAGAAAGGCTTATTCAGACACAATCCTTCATCCTGAAAAGGCTGTTTTCCATGGAAGATGAGTTTTGCTCTCTCAGGTCCTTCATAGCTGCCTACATCTTCTCCTGGGATCAAATCTGCATGGAATCTCAAAGGTTCTCAGCAGGTGGAAGATACCCTACATTCCTGTTTTGTAAGATGAACTCTGTACCTGCTCTTCTGTAAAGTTAGATTGAGGGAACAGTGTATGATTAGGGTTAATAACATGTTCGTTTTGGGTTAGTAATCATTCTGCTGGATGAATAATTGTGTTTGGAAACAGCCATAATTACAAGAATATACAGGTGAAATATAAGTATGAAAACAGAAATCTTTGTAAGATTTGAAGTCCACAAGGGCATTAGGCCCTTGTTTGGGATATTTAGCTTTTAATTACATTCTGCACAGTTGTCTCAGATAAATCAATAATCAACGGCATAGGACCTTGGACCTTGGATAATTGATTGTAGAAGAGAACATCCACTCAAATTGAGATAGTTGGTAGGATTATGAAGACAGTCGGTAGGTTTAGGAAGAAGAGTGAGTATAAAATTTGGACCAAATGTTCTTTAGCAATAGGGTTTCGGTTATAGAGTGAATGTAAATTTCAGCACATGTGAAGAGTCAGTCACAATGATGAACTGGGGAAAATATAGGAAAGAAGATATCAATAGAGACATTACAAAATCAGGCAATTATAATGTGAGTGATAGGATTAGACATTTTCAACAGGATTGAGATTGAATACATAATCTTAGGAAGAAACAAATATGTAGTCACCAATAGGAATGATATTTGAAAGCATTAGGCAACGTGGACATGGATGTTTTTAGTAATCCATGTTCACTTTCCATTTAGGATTTGGTACAATCATAAGTGTGACCTTTGCATTTTGTGCCCAGAAAATTATTGTGATAAAATGTATATGTAGATCATGTGACATGAGTATTTCTT
This sequence comes from Callospermophilus lateralis, assembly GCF_048772815.1. Classification (NCBI taxonomy): domain Eukaryota; kingdom Metazoa; phylum Chordata; class Mammalia; order Rodentia; family Sciuridae; genus Callospermophilus; species Callospermophilus lateralis. Next base: position 117,521,202 of record NC_135313.1, on the reverse strand, counting down.
CCACTATTTCTGGGAGCAATATTTGAAGACATATAAATTAGTATTGGGGGTACAAAGTGGTGTACCCTGTGTCTATGAATATAGAGATAATTCATGAATAGAACATACTGTGAATAAATAATATAACTGGTTCCACTTTAAATAATAGATTGAATTGATTTCTGAAAACATATAAGAAATCATAAATTGACATAAAATCAGTCATTCCAACCAGTTATGTATCTAATGGTAATCTTAGGGATATTGTTTATCATGAAGTGTGTGTGAGTTTTGCTTTAAAAGTGATTATGGAAATGGAAAATATTGTGTCTGGTAAGAAGTCTCATGAAAAGACCAGTCATGAAATATGGAGGAATACATGTGTTCTGAAGCAGGAAGTGATTGAAAGTGAAAAAAATGCATATAAATTTGCTAAATTGTGAATGAAATATATACCCTATAATGTGCATAAATTGATGAAATAGTAATGTACCAGTGTTGAATAAAAATGAACGTCAAAATATACATCATGTCCCATTGGAATCTACTTGCATTGATGTTAAACTGGGTCAGTTACTGTAGAAATATTAGGATTCGCGTGTATCATTCACCGAAGTTAGTTTTCTTTTTTTTAAATTCTTTTTAATGATTGTTCAAAACATTACATTGTTCTCGATGTATCATATTTCACACTTTGATTCAAGTGGGTTATGAACTCCTATTTTTACCCCGTATACAGATTGCAGAATCACATCAGTTACACATCCATTGATTCACATATTGCCATACTAGTGTTTGTTGTATTCTTCTGCCTTTCCTATCCTATACTATCCCCCCTCCGCTCTCATCCCCTCTTCTCTCTCTAATCCCTCTACTGTAATAAATTTCTCCCCCTTGAATTATTTTTCCCTTTCCCCTCACTTCCTCTTGAATGTAATTTTGTATAACCCTGAGGGTCTCCTTCCAATTCCATGCAATTTCCCTTCTCTCTCACTTTCCCTCCCACCTCACATCCCATCTATTGAAGGGCATCTAGGTTGGTTCCACAGTCTTACTATTGTGAATTTTGCTGCTATGAACATCGATGTAGCAGTCTCCCTGTAGCATGCTTTTTACATCTTTAGGGAATTGAACGAGAAGGGGAATACGTGGGTCAAATGGTGGTTCCATTCCCAGCTTTCCAAGAAATCTCCATACTGCTTTACAAATAGACTACACCAATTTGCAGTCCCACCAGCAATGTACAAGTGTACCTCTTTCCCCACATCCTCACCAGCACTTGTTGTTGTTTTGCTTCATAATGGCTGCCAATCTTACTGGAGTGAGATGGTATCTTAGGGTTGTTTTTATTTGCATTTCTCTTACTGCTGGAGATGGTGAGCATTTTTTCATGTACTTGTTGATTGATTGTATGTCCTTCTCTGAGAAGTGTCTGTTCAGGTCCTTGGCCCATTTGTTGATTGTGTTATTTGTTATCATATTGTCTAATTTTTTGAGTTCTTTGTATACTCTGGATATTAGGGCTCTATCTGAAGTGTGAGAAATAAAGATTTGTTCCCAGGATGTAGGCTCCCTATTTACCTCTCTTATTGTTTCCTTTGCTCAGAAAATCCTTTTTAGTTTGAGTAAGTCCCATTTGTTGATTCTAGTTATTAACTCTTGTGCTATGGGGGTCCTATTGAGGAATTTGGAGCCCGACACCACAGTATGTAGATCGTAGCCAATTTTTCTTCTATCAGACGCCATGTTTCTGATTTGATATCAAGCTCTTTGATCCATTTTGATATAACTTTTGTGCATGGCGAGAGAAAGGGATTCAGTTTCATTTTGTTACATATGGATTTTCAGTTTTCCCAACACCATTTGTTGAAGATGCTATCCTTCCTCCATTGCATGCTTTTAGCTCCTTTATCAAATATAAGACAGTTGTAGCTTTTCAGATAAGTCTCTGTGTCCTCCATTCTGTAGCATTGGTGCACCTTCCTGTTTTTGTACCAGTACCATGCTGTTTTTATTACTATTGCTCTTAAATATAGTTTGAAATCTGGTATCGCTATACCGCCTGATTCACACTTCCTGCTTAGAATCGCTTTTGCTATTCTGGGTCTTTTATTTTTCCATATGAATTTCATGATTGCTTTCTCTATTTCTACAAGAAATGCCGTTGGGATTTTGATTGGCATTGTGTTAAACCTATAGAGAACTTTTGGTAATATCACCATTTTGATGATGTTAGTTCTGCCTATGCATGAACAGGGTATATTTTCCATCTTCTAAGATCTTATTCTACTTCTCTTTTTAGGGTTCTGTAGTTTGCATTGTATTAATCTTTCACCTCTTTTGTTAGGTTGATTCCCAAGTTTTTTTTTTTTTTTTTTTTTTTTGAGGATATTGTGAATGAAGTGTTTTTCCTCATTTCTGTTTCAGAAGTTTTGTCGCTGATATACAGAAAGGCCTTTGATTTATGCATGTTGATTTTATATCCTGCCACATTTATGAATTCATTTATTAGTTCTAGTAGTTTTTTTGTAGACCCTTTTGGGTTTTCTATGTATAGAATCATGTCATCCGCAAATAGCGATAATTTAAGTTCTTTTTTCCCTATTTTTATGCCTTTAATTTCTTTCATCTGTCTAATTACTGTGGCCAGTGTTTCAAGAACTATATTGAATAGAAGTGGTGATAGAGGACATCTCTGTCTTGTTCCAGATTTTAGAGGGAATGCCTTTAATTTTTCTCCATTCAGAATGATGCTAGCCTGAGGCTTAGCATAGATAGCTTTTACAATGTAGAGGTAAGTTCCTGTTATCCCTAGTTTTTCTAATGTTTTGAACATAAAGGGATGCTCTACTTTGTCAAATGATTTTTCTGCATCTATCGAGATGATCATATGGTTCTTATTTTTAAGTCCATTGATGTTGTGAATAATATTTATTGATTTCCGTATATTGAAACGTCCTTGCATCCCAGGGATGAATCCTACCTGATCATGGTGCACGATTTTTTTGATGTGCCTTTGTATCCGATTCGCCAGAATTTAATTGAGGTTTTTTGAATCTAGGTTCATCAGAGATATTGGTCTGTAATTTTCTTTCTTTGAGGTGTCTTTGTCTGGTCATGGAATCAGAGTGATGTTTGCCTCATAGAATGAATTTGGCAGAGCTCCCTCTTTTTCTATTTCCTGAAATATCTTGAAAAGTATTAGTATTAATTCTTCTTTAAAGGTTTTTTAAAACTCCGCTGTATGCCCATCCGAACCTGGGCTTTTCTTGGTTGGTAATCTTTTGATTGCTTCTTCTATTTCATCCATTGATATTGGTCTGTTTAAATTGTGTGTATCCTCCTGACTCAGTCTGTGCAAATCATATGACTTAAGAAATTTACCGATGTCTTCACTATTTTCTATTTTATTGGAGTATAGGTTCTCAAAATAATTTCTAATTGTCTTCTGTATTTCTGTAGCATCTGTTGTGATATTGCCTTTTTCATACCATATGTCAGTAATTTGAGTTCTCTCTCTTCTTCGCTTAAATCCAAAATACTGCCATATGACACTCATCTTCTTCCATATAGACACTCATCATACCCTCTGGCTGGAGGTTTCTATGAGAGGTGAGGCCAAGAAAGTGTGCAAAATCAGCTCACTTGCCCCTCATTTGCCTAAAATCATGGTGGCCTGGGCACTCTTCCTGTGAACCAGGAGTGATCAAATATTCCTGCTGTTAAAGTGTTCTGCTTCTCCAATTTGAAGCCTACTGGCTCTCAGGTATAGATTCTTTATGTGATTTGGAGTCATGAGAAAACCCAAGCATATATGGGATAGCCTCTGCAGGGTTTTGAAGAACGCATTTGACCCAAAGGATCCCTATTCTCACTTGATGGAGGTCAGGAACCTAACCTAAGAAGGCAAAAAAATTCATCCACAATGACTGCTCTTTTGGCCATTTTGATTTTGGAAGAACATGGGATCTTTATTTAGATCCATCAGGTGCTCAGAATCTAAGCCACAACCTCACACAAGGACAATAGGCTGATTCAAGCACATCCCATTCCAAAGCAATTAAGCAAAGAGCCACAGGGGATACCCATTCATTTCCATATGAAAACAGTTTTCTTCAGGCTTCACAAAGGGGTGGCCTGAGGCAAAGATCTTCCTGAAATTCAGGGTAATAGAAACATAAGTAAGCAAATGGACCAAAGCAGGGTTTCTCCACTGAGACTTTCCTGGTCACACTGATATCTGAGTATTCTGAGATGCTCCCATTCCCTTCAGCTATCCAGTACATGGCCATGTCACAGAGCCTTGTGGTGGTACATATCTTGGACACAAAACCATGAGCTTATTCTGGAGAGTGGCCAGAATTCACGAAGAAACAGGAACTTAGGAAGATATTAGGTGTTGCCCATACGTAAGGCAAGCCACTCTCCATTCTTAAATTGGGCAGGATGAATGCTGGGAAGCTTTCTACTAGACAGGACACAACCATTGATGCATTCGCTTTTCAAATGTCTACAACCACAAATACACTGGGATACACAGACAAAGAAACACTCACCATGTCAAATGACTTTTTGAAAACAGTCCCCTCCAAACCAAAGAAACTGTCTTTCCTACCTATTCTCATAACATGTGACAAAACCACAAACTCACATCCACACCCACAAAGGCACCTTTTTACCCAAGTAGGTCTGTGACTATCCGGAGTGTCCTCAGACTGATTGGTCATAGTATGTTCCCATGAAATGGCCTCTCCTGTCTCAGATCTGGTCTCCATTACCAACTCTGTAATGTTGTCAGGAGCCATCAGTGAGTCACTACCTGCTTTCTCAGGAAGGCCCCTGTTTAAAGCTTTCCTGGCATTTAGCCATCCACAGATCAGCATTTACCAAGAAAGACTGACTCTGTCCTTGGTAAATCCAAACAAGTGAGCCCACTGGGACTGGGACTGGGACGGGCTCTGGGTGCTTGGCTTTCTGTTTCCCAAGTTCAGAGAATTGCATCCCCAAGGAAGTGAGGTAGGTCACTTCCTTCAGGAACTGAATGAGGTCACTGCCTTGGTAACCACTTTGTCCTAACAGATGCTTCCAAGGTTCCCATGAGATGAAGGCTGCCCCTACATCCTGTGACACATTCAGAAGTTAGAATTGTATATCAACCATTGGCACCTGGGAACTGCTCTCCAGACAGGCCTTGTTTGGTCCATCTTCTCTACAATAAGAAGAGAGAGGCTGATTCAGACACATCAGTTCATCCTGACCTGGTTGTTTGCCATGGAAGATGACTATTGCTCTCTCATGTCCTACATAGCTGCCTATATCTTCTCCAAGGATCATTTCTTCATGGATCTTTGAGTTTCTCAGCAGGTGGAAGATCACCTACATTCCTATATTGTAAGACCAACTCTGTCCCTGCTCTTCTGTAAGTTATATTAAGGGAAGAGTGTATGGTTAGGTTTAATAATAGCTTCGATTTGGGTTAGGAATCATTCTGCAGGATGAATAATGTTATTGGCAACCTGCGATATTTACAAGAGTATATAGGTGAAATATAAGTATGAAAGCAGAAATTTAGGTAAGATTTGAAGCCCAGAAGGACATTGGGCCCTTGAGTGGGATACTTAGCTTTGAATTACGTGCTGCACAGTTGTCTCAGATAAATCAATAATAAATGGCATCGGACCTTGTACCTTGGATGATTGAATGTTGAACAGAACATCCAGTCAAAAAGCAAAAGTCGGTAGGATTAGGAAGGTAGTCGGTAGGCTTAGAAAGAAAAGTGAGTATAGGATTTGGACCAAAAGTTTTTTAGCAATAGGGTTTCGGGTAGAGAGTGAAGGAAATGTCAGCATGTGAAGAGTCAGTCGCAATGATGAACTGGGAAAAACATGTATGAAAGCAGATATCAATAGAGACATTAGGAAATCAAGCAAAGTATAAAGTCAGTGATAGGATTAGACATTTTCAACAGGCTTGAGCTTGAATTTATAATCTTAGGAAGAAACAAATATGTAGTCACAAATAGAATTGACAATTGAGAACATTAGGCAACATGGACATGGATGTTTTTAGTAATCCATGTTCACTTTCTATTAAGGCTTTGATACAATTGTACATGTGACCTTTTCTTTTTGTGTCCAGAATATTTCTGTGATTATATGTATATGTAGATCTGGTGACATGAGTATTTCTTCCACCACTTCTGGGAGCAATATTTTGAAGACGTATAAATTAGTATAGGGGTACAAATAGGCGTGCCCTGTGTCTATGAATATAGAGATAATGCATGAATAGACCATACTGTGAATAAACAATATAACTGGATCCACTTTAAATAAGGGATTGAATAGATATCTGAAAATATATAAGAATTGTTATATTGATATACAATCATTCATTGCAACCAGTGATATATCTAATGGTCATCTTAGGGTTATGGTTTATCATGAAGGGTGTGTGAGATTTGTTTCAAAATGATTATGAAAATCGAAAATAATGTATTTGGAAAGAAGTCTCATTAAAAGACCAGTCAAGAAACATAGAGAAATACATGTGTTCTGGAGAAGAAAGTGATTGAAAGTGAAACAAATGCCTATAAATTTGCTAAGTACTGAATGAAATATATATCCTATGATGTGCATAAACTGAAGAAATAGTAAGGTACCAGTGTTGAATAAAAATGAACGTCAAAATACACATCATGTCCCATAGGAATCTACTTGCATTGATATTAAACTGGGTCAGTAACTGTAGAAATATTAGGATTTGTATGCACCTTTCACTGAAGTTAGTTTTCAGTAATAGGAAATAAATATATATTTCAGATGGATGAATATTTCTGAGAATAATCTTGTGAAAAGTTGATTATTAATCCACATACATGAACATGAATAAATTTAGGGAGTGTATATAATACACATACATTTCATATTTTGAAAAATCTGGAGAGTGTATATATATATACACAAACACACACACAGACACACACACACACACACACACAAACAATCACAGACAATAAACTTAGCAATATATATGCCAAACGAAATTCACCAAGAAATATATATCATCCACAGATCTAAAAACATTCATTTTACTGAACATGGATTTATGTATAATGTTGTTCTACTAGGAAGGTCACCTATAGCTTGAAATTTCAGTTCCAACAGCTTTTAGGAGGAATGATCTTTTCTCACAATTTGTAACTGCTAAGTCAGGCACCTCACAAAAATGTACGTGTATCAGGTAAGATTCTTTATGTGCATATAAAAATACATGTGCTGAATAGGCTACAGAGAAAGGGAGACAGGAATGCACATATTTTTTAAATTTAAAAACACATGGAGAACTATTTCAATTAAAAATTGGCTAGATTTATAACACCTATTATTTATTTTGCAAAAGGCAAGTCCAACATACACCATGCCTTCTCTGAACTGCTTGTATTTCAATTCTGTTTCGGTTATTTTTCTCCATCATATTAGTATTAGTAGTTAGAGTCTATTAGGGTATGGGTTATTGTCAGAGATATAGTATTTTGAATGGAAAATTGGAAAATGAATCTAATGAGTATGCAAATATGTGGTATACAAAAATATTCCCACTCTCATCCAGAACAATGCCTTGACATTACCTTCGCCCCAAGAAAGACACAATTAGAAGAGTAGAGTTAAAAGTTCTGTGAATACATATCTGGAATAGAAAATGCTCAGGAGTTCACAAACTTGGAAGTGGTAGAGGAGTTTCCAAAAGTAAAGGACAGTGTTGATCTCCCAACCTGATCATTCATTAAAATTGGGAGTCATCTTGCCACAAAGCCATGAAAAAATAATTTTTTCTTCACTATAAATTACTGCAAATTCTGAACCTACTTGGAATTCTTGCCAATGCCTTGAACTCACCCATGTCTGGCTTTCCGTCCACATTGCAGCCCTCTCTGAAACTTTAGTGACACCTCATAAATATTGGCCTTCCCTGGCCAGACAACGACCCTCTCTGAGGCTCTAATGGTCCTCATAATTTCTGATGCTGGGGCCAGCAAAAAAAAATGTATACTACAATTACTGTGATGCTTGTCAAAGTTCTGTTTTCTCTAACTCCCCTTTTGTGTAACTTTCTGAGCTATAAAGCTGGGCTGTAGAAAAGGTGGGGATGCTGACTTGTTCCCACTGTTTTAAGAGGAAGAGGCAGCCCACACGGTTGAAATAATAAGCTTGCCTTAATTTGATTTTAATTGGACTCAGTGGTCTTTTCTCGCATCCTGGTCTAACATTTTGGAGTTTCCCAGTGAAATGACCCGACCAGATCACAAGACAAGACTGCTGAAAATTCTGAAGCTGGCCTTTCCTCCAGGGCTCCGGGCTCTAGAGCCAAGTTCCAAGGCCTTGGAGTGAGCCTTCAGTCCGGGGAGCACTGCAGTGAACCATCGCACTAAAACTATTAGCAAGCACCTGGTGAAGAAGGCCTCCATAGGTAAGTGGCGCCTTTATAACAACTGATATCTGGTTAAGGGAGATCTCTTCTGATGACAGAGAGGTTGCCTGGGAAGGGTAACATATACTCCTGTCCGGGACAGTAATAAGAATCATTCTGTCCTCTGTTCTGTTCTGTAGGAAATTCCTCTGAAAAGGTACAGAGGTGCCAATGGGCACACAGGAGCTCCTTCCCAGGAGCTTTAGCAAGACGTCGCATTGCTCCTCTGTTTTTCTGTTTCTTTGCCGTTTTTCTGTTTCTTTGTGTTTTTTTCTGTGTTCTGTATGTTTTTGGTTTGTTTGTTTTTGTGCGTTTTGTTGTGTGATTTCTGTGGTAAAAACTTAAGGATATTGGACGTGAAAATGGGTAATAAAGCAAGTAAGCCTGACACCCCTTTGGACTGTGTTTTAAGAAACTGTGATGAACTTTACCCCCCCTTTGTTAAGCAGGATGAGAGAAGCCCCTAGCTGGCTGCCTGAAGCACACCCACTACAGAGGGCAATGCCTGCTGGTGACCTAAGAACTGAGTATCTCTTAGGTTAAAAAGTGAAACTCCTTTAAAACCTCTTGTCCCCCCAGATCAAGAGAGTCACAACATTTGGGCAGAGTCCCCTGTGTTTCTCCTTTGTAAGCAAAGCAGTAAACCTCCCTTTTTCTTTTTCTCAATCCCTGTCCTCATTATTAAATTGGTATTAATTGGCTTCAACGTCAGGAACCAAAATTTAAGTTACAAATTTTGATATCCTCCCCGCGACCCTGGGCCTTTTTGAGAGCTGACTATTGAAATGTAAGGAGACGGAGCGTGCTTGGGGTGGAACCGAACCAGAGAAGGTAATCCTGTAAGTAAAAGGAGGGACTGAGGGACTCCCAGCAGCTGCCAAAGCCCTGTTACTTCAGGGAATTCCCCCCTTCCTTCCCTGCACTGTAAGGATTATGCCACCTCTGTCTGATTTAAAAAAAGAGAAAAAGAAAAAGGGGACACTAAATGCAGTAAAGTCACCATAGAGATCCTTGATATTACATTTTAGGTTGCCCCTCGGTGAAAACATCTGATCCTCTTGTGGAGACATCTATCGTGCTACAGGTGTAGGAGATTTTTCTCTTATCTGCTCTGTTTTAAAGGCTTCTGTCTGTCAGCCATAGTCTGGAACTCCTTTCTGTCTTTCTTGTGTCTTTGTTTCTGGCCCTTTAAGACATGAGCAATAATGTGTTGATATTATAAATTGTTTCTTGGGAATGATCTTAGCTCAATGTGTGTCTAAATGATGACATTTTATTGTAACAATCTGGTATCTGAATGGGTTTTTGAAGCATTGCACAATCTTGCAGTTAAAAGTCGGGTTTAGATAATTGTTTAGTTTATGATTTCAGATAATTCATGCCAGGGAACTTAAATACTTAGGATGGAATACTAAAGAACTCTACTTCCAAGTTGGCAAGTAACTTCCCAAACATTCAGTCTTATTTTTCACCAGTTTTGAATTATGTAGACTGGGAAAATGTCACAGTGTGTACCAGTGCATTAATTTGGACAAGGATAGTAAATCATAGTATGGTATCTGTTGACAAAACAAGATGTAAAGATATAAAATTTTGTGAATTGTATCTTAAAATTGTATCATAATTTTCAATATCCAAACCTGAAAATTATGGTTAAAATGCCTTAGGCCTGAGGTGTCTGCTCAGAAAATCAGTTTTTCCCTGCTCCTTTTAGACCTCAGCCAGGACTAATGTTGAAATGCAAATGAAAGAAGCCTGCAAGCTCAGTAGGAGACTGATTAGAGGCCTAAGGGGGGGGGAGAAAAAATTACATTGTATGGTATTTACTAATAACTGCCAAGTCATTTTTTCTAGGACTCTTATTTTTTTCCTTAGATTCTGTATTTTCTTTTTGAGCTCATGATTTTGATCCTACAGACCTAGGTTAATATTTTTCTGATCAGTTCTATCTTTCACAAACAATGGAGTTTTTGAAACATTGCAATGGAGATTTCACCTGCGAAAAGCTACAAGGCCTTTACTATTATTATGTGTGCACCCTTTTGTTATGTGTTGTATGTCTATATATACATATGTCCGTATATCATATAAATTATATACTAATTAACATATATAAGGAGCGCTCTTAAAAAAAAGGAGCACTCACAAAAACAAACTTTAAAAAGTGGATCCAAAGATTTTTAATTCACGTGATTTAAATGGTTCACTTTAAATTGGATAAACTGATAAAAATAAATGTGTTTAAATTTAAGCTTACAAGTTTTTCTAGGTGTACAAAAATCTAATAAAATATTAATGTCGACAAAAGGTCTAATATGCCTTGGTTCTAGGACTTTTCCTTCAACAAAAAAAATGGTCAACACTGTTCAATTCTTTTGTATAATATTTTGAAAAATAAGTAAAGTAAATTTGATATGGGATTACTCATTCATGAGTATTTTTGTTTGATATCTGATTGATATACTAAGGTGTATAAGTTTGTTCTAAAGTATGTATAAGATTGTAAAAATCAGTCATGTGTTAAAGAGACAAAAATTTCTTAAAACATAAGTTTACCCATAACATTGTGTTTATTAAGTTTTATTTTTCTAGAGCAAGCAACCATAAAAATTAAATTACTGATTCAATAAGATCTGTTATTTTAGAGCACTGTACAGCCATTTTGTTTAAAAGCTAAACTTGGTTAATGTAGAAACATCAGTGCAATTGTGATGCTATTAATGTGCTCGTATCTTCCAGGAATACAATTCTTTAAGGTAGAAAATTTAAAAGAGCATTATATCAAGCTGGTGCTCTGAAGTTGTATGGTAAAAAAATATATTGGGGATTTATTTACCAGTTATCAATAAGATATGTAAACTTTTATGTTACTTTTTACATTGTGGAACAATTTAAATGTATTTTTATGTTAATGAGAGCCTAATCTATGTTAAGGTTAAAACTTTCAGCCTTTCTTTAATTCATGTTTTAAATGTTATATCATATGGTGTTAGCTAATGTTCATGTGACCTCAAACAATTAATGTAAACTTTGTAAAATGATATTTAAAAAACAAAGATCATTTTTTGGAACTAAAACACTTAAGATTTATAAAGAGCCCTGCCTTACTTAAGATAAGGTTCTGTGTCCCAACTTACTACATGTGAGAATAAAAGTAGGAGGTCAGATGTTATTTCATTTAAAGTTATGTTCAAAAGTTTTTTTTTTTTTTTTCTGTCAAGATTACTAGGATCTCAAACAGGGGATATAATGTATAACTCAACCAAAAAATTCAGGGTAGCTATTACACGAACTAAGTATATTACTCTTGTTAATTTTATTTTTTAATTTCCTTATAAGTGATCTAATGATTCCCTGTTGGTGTTTTACAGAAGTGTGGCTTTAAGAACACAACATGGGTTAATTTAAGATAATAAGTCATCACCTACAAGACAGACAGAAAAATACAGATCCCAATTCATAAAAAGATAAATAATTTTAAATTATAGACATTAAAGCCCAGTGCTCTTAATATAAGGCTGCTAAAATTTATTTGCTGGATGTTTAAGATTAGGATTTAAAATTAAAGTTAAATGAAAAGGGCGAAGAAAACCAATATGTGGCTCTTGCCCTCTGAGTCAGTCTGTATCCAAGGAACACGAGACTTCTCTAAAGAGCTTTGCAACTCTGAGCCACATAACCTCCTGATTAAGGAGATTAATAAGACCACTGGAGAATAGAAAGCCAATCAGGGCATTTTCTATGAAGAAGACAGTCATCAGAGAAGGGAAACATCCCTGATGCTTCCGAGGGAAGCCACATGGTCAAGCAAGAACTGGACACACCTAGCGAAAATGGCACTAGCAGAACTGAGAAGCTGCTCTCAAGTTTCCCCAGGAATGACTTTTGTAAAAAATCAGCTGACTGTTCAAAACAGATAGAAACAAATGTCAGTTTGACTGCTTCATATTAAACATTTAGCAAAGACAGTTAAAACCAAAATACAGCCATTCCTGGGCATTTTAAATAATAATAGTAATAATAATATTTTAAGGTATACACTTTATGTTAGCCTCCCAAAATAAATAAGACTGGAGGCTACAAAGAAGGGTTCTCAGACAGGAATGCCTGATAACTATAAAAAGAGACTATCAAGAGGAGCTGCCAGAGGCAGAAGTTTTTAGTTTAAGGCCTACAGATATTCCTAACCTACACAGGTTACCTTGGTGTTTGCTAGTACAATTATCCAGCCTTGAGTAACAGAATTAATGGTTTCTCTATTAGACACAGAGGTCATACTAGTAAAAGGATTTTGCAAGATCAGATGATATTAAATTATTAAACTGTATCTTATGGGGAGGGACAACTGTAACCCTAAATGTTAAATATTAAGTTGACAGTCCTGATAACTGGGAATATTTAAGACTGGTGAGGGAACTTCTATACAGTGACATGTTCCAGCTACTGCAACATTTATTCAGTACTCATGTATTTTGTTTCTCTCAAAGAAGAACCCGTCACCAGATGACGTTACAACCTGTACTTCCCCAAACAGACTTCAAACCGAACTGACTTCTAAAAGGCAACTCATGTCTCTCAGGCCGTGCCCCATCACGTCACCCTCTCTTAGCTCAGAAAAAGCCAAAATGAGTGACGCCTCTCTTCTGACAACAATAGAGCCAAAATTAAATAGACTACCTATATAAGTAATTAATTAAGTCAGGTAAAATCAGGGAGACCGGTTTTGGGTGAGTTCAAAAAATAGGGAGACTGTTACCTGAGGGATTAAATTTCCCTCAGTGCTCTTCCCCTACCCTATCAAAGATTTGAAAGGGAAATATTAGAAAATGAGCGAATGATAGACCCAACCTGATCTTTGATTAAAATTTGGAGCCATCTTGCCACAAAGCCATGTAAAGATAATTTTGGCCTAACTATAAGTTACAGCAAATTCTGAACCTGCTTGGAATGCCTGCCCGTGCCTTGAACTCACCCATGCTGGCTCTCTGACCAGATAACAGCCCTCTCTGAAACTTTATTGACACCTCATAAATACTGGCCTTCCCTGGCCAGATGACACTCTCTGAGGCTCATAATGGTCCTCATAAATTCTGATGTTGGGGCCAGCAAAAAAAATAAAAAAAAATGTAAACTATCATTAGTGTGATGCTTGTCAGAGTTCTGTTATCTGTAACCACTCTTTTGTGTAACATTCTGGGCTATAAAGCCGGGCTGTAGAAAAGGTGGGGTTGCTCTCTTGTTCCCACCGTTTTGGGAGGGAGAGGCAGCCCGGGCGGTGGAAATAATAAGTTTGCTTTAATTTGATTTTAATTGGAGTCAGTGGTCTTTTCTTGCGTTCTGGTCTAAAAGGTAAACATGGAACTCTGCCAGCCTAAAGACTACTTGAGAAACTGCCTCTGAGGTTGGGCACTTGACATATATGTTGTTGACAGGAGCTTTAGCTTCCATTCTAATGAGAGCATCAAAGCAGGGTCTGCATCTATGTGACCTGAAGGACATTGTTCTTCTTTTCCAAAGAACATGAGGCATCAGTGCCTACTTCTCTATTGTAGGTAAACTGTGGCCACTGAAAGCCAAGTGTCTCCGCATGTGGACTGTGAAGCCATTTGGTCATCCTCCACTTTTCATGGTGTTTCTTGCTGCTGCAATGGGAGTTTGGTGTTTGCTTCACAAAATACAATGATTTCAACTGGGACACAGTTCTGGTGGGACTCCTGTCACGTGTGGTGGGTCAGGGTCTGCAGGAGAATGCACCAACAAGGCTTCTATCCCACATAGATTGCCCCCTTGATGATAGCAACCTGATTCTGAACATTGCCCTGAAACATCTCCATATAACAAGATGCCTTTTATGGAGAGGTTTCAGACATATACGTGATTCCTGTCTGCACCATGTCAGCCACAAGCCATTTGGAAGTCAATGGCAGATCCACATGGCCCGGCCAGAGATGTTTTATCACATACCTGCACACCACAGCTCTGGGCCCACTACACAGCAGGCTCCAACATACTGATATCTCTGTTCTACACCATTTTCATAAAACCCAGTAAATCAAGGCATTCTCTGGTATACTCATGATCAGCAACAGGACATCCAAAGATTCTCCAGGGCCACCTGGTCATGGGAATTTCAATAATTTCATGGTATTTATCCAGCCATTTTTCAAGGATGAAGTTGGAGAAACTGTGGGTTTTAATGCATTCAGGAACCATTAAATTTTGAGGAAGCACATTTCAAGGAAAGCTCTGGTGAACTCTCAGAGGCAAGGCTTCCCAAAGAGGGGCCAAAAGGACACATGAAGCCAGGCCCATTGAGGTCTCCAATGTGAGGTCCATGTATGTTTTGACCCTCAACTATGGCTGCCAAATATTTCAGAATAAAATCATGTGATAACCAGGCTGAGTTTTACAGTGCTCTTTGGAAATCCACCCTTTTCTTAGATCTCAGTTTCCAAGGGTGACTCTCATCCATGGCCACCTATAATCCCAACACAATTCATGGCAATACTTCTCTGAGGTCAGTTCCATTACTCAGTCTCTAAGGGGAATCAAACCAGAGTTCAAGCCCAGGTGGACCCAGGCATCTTTTCCAACCACCACACAACTGACCACAATTAAAACCAAAACACTCCCACATGGCCCTCATCTTCTTCCACATATACACTCATCATAACCTCTGGCTGGAGGTTTCCATGAGGGGCGTAGCCCAAGACACTGTGCAAAATAAGCACACTTGCGCCTCATTTGCCTAAAGTCAGGGTGTCCTGGACACCCTTCCTGTGAACAAAGAGTGATCAATTAGGCCTGCTCTATAACTGCTCCACTTCTCCAATTTGAGGCCTACTGACTGTCTGGTATAGATTTTTTATGAGAATTGGTGTCATGAGTAAAACCAAGCACCTATCGGCTAGCCTCTGCAGGGCTTTGAAGAACTCATTTGACGCAAAGGATCCCTATTCTCACTTGATGGAGGTCAGGAAGGTTACAAAGGATGGCGAGAGACATCATTCACATGACTGCTCTTTTGGCCATTTTGGTTTTGAATGCACACTTGGAAACTTTCTTTAGATCCATCAGGTGCTGACAATCTAAGACACTGCCTCACACAGGGCCAAGAGGCTGATTCAGCCACATCCCTTTCCAAAGCAGTTAAGCAAAGAGCCACAGGTGATGCCCATTCATTTCCATTTGAAAACTGTTTTCATCAGGCTTCACAAAGGGGTGGCCTGAGGCAAAGACCTTCCTGACATTCAGGACATCAGAACAATAGGTAAGCAAAAAGCCCAAAGCAGTGTTTCTCCACTGAAACTTTACTGGTCACACAGAATTCTGAGTTTTCTGAGATGCTCCCATTCCCTTCAGCTATCAGGTACATGACCATGTCACAGAGCTTGGAGGTGGTATATATCTTGGAAACAAAACCATGAGGCTATTATGGAGAGTGGCCAGTATTCAGGAAGAAAAGAGAAACTTAAGAAGATAGTAGGTGTTTCCCATCCATAAGGCAAGCCACTCTCCATTCTTAAATTGGGCAGAATGAATGCTGGGAAGCTTTCTTCTAGACAGGACACAACCATTGATGCGTTCGCTTTTCAAATGTCTACAACCATGGATACAGTGGGATACACAGACATAGAAACACTCATGTTGTCAAACAAATTTCTAGAAACATTCCACTCCAAACAAACAAACCGCCTTATTCTCAAAACATGAGACTAAACCACAAAATCACAGGGACACCCACAATGGCACCTCTTTCCCCCAAGTATGTCTGTGACTATCCTCAGTGTCCTCTGACTGGTGGGCCATACTATGTTCCCCGAAATGGCCTGTTCTGTCTCAGATCTGGTCTTCTTTGATAACTCTTTGAAGTTGTCAGGAGCCATGGTTGAGCCACTACCTGCTTTCTCAGAAATGGGCCCTATTCACACCTCTCCTGACATTTGGCCATCATCGTAGGTACCACGAAAGACTGACTCTGTCCTTGGTAAATCCAAACAATTGAGACCACTGGGACTGGGACTGGGACTGCTCTGGGTGCCTGGCTTCCTGGATCCCTAGTTCAGAGAGTTCCATCACCAAGGAAGTGTGGTAGGTCACTTCCTTCAGGAACTGAATGAGGTCACTGCCTTGGCAAACACTTTGTCCTAACAGTTGCTTCCAAGGGTCCCATGAGATGGAGTCTGTCCCTACTTCCTGTGACTCTTACACAAGTTAGAATGGTATGTCAACCACAGGCACCCGGGAACAGCTCTCCGCACAGGCCTGGTTTGGTCCATTTAATCTACATTAAGAAGAAAGAGGCTGATTCAGACACATCCCTTCATCCTGACCAGGTTGTTTGACATGGAAGTTGACTTTTGCTCTCTCACGTCCTTCATAGGTGCCTACATCTTCTTCAGGGATGATTTCTGCATGGAACTTTGAGGTTCTCAGAAGGTGGAAGATCACGTAAATTTCTGTATTGTAAGACCAACAATTTCCCTGTTCTTCAAATAACAACTCAAAAACATGATTAGCACATTCATTGGCGGGAACAGGTCGGGCAGCGGGTGATTGGTCAGCCCTGAGAAAGGGTATACATTTAAACTGATTGGTTTAAGCCCTGAGATGTATACGTGCTAAGCTGCATGGTTTCTGGAAAGGGGTTGTTTTGTAACTAGGTGGTCAGGGAAGATTTCAACACACATCTAATGGGTAGTTCCGGGAATTGTCTTAACTGCCACAGGAATTTCAGGTTCTGAGTGCAGCTTGGAAACTTTACAAAACCTGGTTCTTTAAGTTTCAATTTCAATTTCTTTTTTTCTTTCATTTTCCACTCCTTTTTCTGACTACTTTTAATCTTAAAAGTAATGAATCATAATTATTGCGGTTTCTCACATTTTATTTCTGCCAGTGGAGTGTATTTCTGTCTGATTACCATGAGTTTTTTTCTGGCCAATCTGAACCTGGAGAAAGGAAACTATGCGGTTTAGCAAACAATGTTCCATAGTTAGCAACAGCGTAAGGATGATCAGGGGTCCAGCTAAGTCTGATAGAAGTGTAGTTAACCAGGGGGACTGGGTAAACCATGACTCAAACCACCCTTGTTGAATCTTCCTTTCTCTCTGGCGCTCTTCAAGGCATTTGCTCAATTTACTCATGGATTCTTTTACAACTCCATTCTGGTCAGCATAAAAACAACATTCTTCTCTCAGTGAAGCACAGAGGCCACGCTCCCTCATGAAGAGGAGGTCTAATCCTCGCCTGTTCTGTAAAACAACTTCAGAGAGAGAGGTTAAGGATTCCTGCAAAACTGTGATGGAGGTCTCTAACGCCTTCAAGTCTTGATCTATTGCTGTTTCTAATTGAGCCATTTGTTGTGACCCACAGATCATAGCAGCTGTTTCCGTACCCACTCCTGCAGCAGCTCTTATCCCCAATAGGATGGCTAGAGTAAGGGACACTGGCTCCCGGCAAAATCAGGTTGTTTGTCCCGCTAGTAGACCTTCAAATGATTCTGCATCATCATAGAGCACCCTGGGGAGTATCTGCACCATTACACAATAATTTACAGAGCTGTCCAATACCTGGGCTGAAATGCAAGGAATTCTGACTGTGGGGAGTTCAGTTCCATAAAGGTTTCTTTAATTAGTTCCCGGGGGGGGGGGGTCAGCTGTATTCTGGACAGGGGAAGTAGGCAAAGACAGAAACCAGGAAGTATGAGATGGTAGAGGGGTTCTGGTAGATCTAGGCATGTGAGATTTAGGAGGCTTAATTACTGGCCTGAGGGGATTGAGCCCTATTGCTGTGGGATTTTCTATCTTTTTAAGCCGGATGGTGAACCAGAGACCAAAGTCATAACCAGGACCATAAATATAGAATCACATTCCCCAAGTATTTCCCTTAGGCCATGTTGTTCTGAGGTAGCCCCTTCCTTTGGAAGTGAATGTTATATTGAGGGGGTAACATAGACTATTCTTTCCACAGCGACTTTTTGACACCACTTGGCTAGCGGCACATTTCTTGGGATCAATCCAGGTGTCATTTGGTCCTACCTGAATCATACTGTCTGGGGTGTTTGAGTTCCACCATGCAGCTCCCGTTTGTTCACAACCCCAAGATCTACAATAAAAGTCACTGGGTCCTCCACAGGTTTGGGCCTGTTTGCGACTTTGGAAATCAGCTGGGCACACATAAAAATCAAGACTGGCTAGTTTACACCTGAGCTTGGAAAGATGACATCCATAATTCATGGGGTAAGGTGGTCTATGTTGCCCTGGTTTTGGGTTTGAGTGGGATCTGTGTGGGGTCCTCTATGTCAGGGAGATGCCATCAGAGAGGCCTATGGCAAGCTGACAAATGTCCAGGTGGAGAGATGGCCACAAAGTCCATAAGGGGGCTGTATGTGAAATAGACCACAATACTTTCCAGTAGGATTTATAACTTGCCATTGTTGCTGAACAGGCTGATGTGGATCAGGACTGCTGGTGGTCAGGGGAAGAATACATAGCCCTTCCCACACGACAGATATGCAACTTGAGATGGTTACCAGTCTGTTCCAGTTTCCAGCCAGAGTCTGGATAGGGCGAAGGCTTGAGATGTGAGGCATGTATCCAGGAAGTGATCCCATCCACTTTCACCACTGTAGGTGTTATAAGAAGCACCTGGTATGGTCCTTTCCAGCGGGGTTCCAGGGATGACACCTGATGCCGGCTCACATGCCAGCTCCACTTGATATCAATGTGGAGTTCCCTTGTCTCCAGGCTGATAAGCAATGCCGAACTGTTTCCACAGGTATCGCTGGGTGCTGGGTTTGTTCAAGGGCTTTAAGACTGTCAAACAAGGGGGTGTGAAAGGAATCATTAAGTCTCAGAGTTGGTGTTAGGTCCCTTACTGGAGGAGGGGCACCATAGAAAATTTCATAAGGGGTGAGGTTACACAAAGAGGCAGAGGGGGTATTTCTTGCACGAAACAGTGCATAAGGTAGGAGCATAGTCCAATTTTTTATGCAGGTCTCCAGGCTTAATTTCGTTAAGGTCTCTTTGATGGTTCTATTCATCCTTTCTACCTGTTCTGAGCTCTGGGGTCTATAAGCACAATGTAACTTCCAATTAATCCCCAGGGTCCTGGCGAATCCCTGACTTACCTGGGCCACGAATGACAGTCCATTATCAGACCCTATTACCTTAGGCAGGCTGAACCTTGGAAAAATGTCTTATAGAATCTTTTTGACCACCCTTTGAGCCTTTTCTTTCTTCATCGGGAAGGCTTCAAACCATATTGAAAAAGTATCTACAAAGACTAGGAGATATTTAAGTCCATACCTTGCCTTCTTAATTTCAGTAAAGTCCACTTCCCAGAATTGTCCTGGTCTGGTCCTTGTAAGTGCTTCCCTGCAGCAAGCTCGGATGGGTAAGTATTAACTAATTGGCAGACTTGACAAGCTCTAGTCACCTGCTCAGCTATTTCTTTCCTCTGTGAGTCAGTCAATAATAAGTCCTTTCTTCGGTCCTTTGAGAGTGCCTATAACCTCTTTGAGCATAAGTGGGTGAGCTGGTGTAAGTCTTCGACATAAAGGTGGGCTTTTTTAAATTGTAAACTTGGCTCTGTAGGGCCCCAGAGTTCTGTATCTGTCTCCTCAGATGATATGTTGCCTGAATGTTCCGGGGCTGCCAAGTCTCCTGATTGTTGTTCCCCCCGGTGTGAAAAAAGTTAACAGAGTCACTCCGTTTAGGTCTGCCAATTGAGCTTCCTTATCTGTCCTTCTCTTTCCAACCGCCATGGGGTCATTTCCCTTCTGATTCCCTGGACAGTGCCCTATAGCTAGTTCCTTAGGGCCCTGCACTGCTGAGAGAAGGTGGAGGATCTCATCTTTCTTCTTTATTTCTTTCCCAGAAGAGGTTAATAGCCCCCTTTTGCTGGCAAATAGCCCTGTACATATGAGCAGTGGCAAATGCATAGCGGCTATCAGTGTATATGGTGGCCTTTTTGCCTGTTGCTAGTACCAATGCTTTCATAAAGGCAATCAGTTCTGCTTTTTGTACTGATGTCCCTTCTGGGAGACCAAAGGACCAGATGACATTAGTTTTGCTAATTACTGCTTCTCCAGCCCGCTGCTTACCATCTTGGAGGAAGCTGCTGCCATCCATAAACCATACAACTTCAGGGCGATGCAGTGGCTAATCCTTCAAGTCTCGTCGTATACTGGTTTCCTCTGCCAGTATGTGTTGACACTCATGACCAACGGGTCCTGATGATACTTCTGGCAGCAGTGTAGCCAGGTTGAGTGGAGCAGGGGGTCCCAGCGTTATTCTCACTTTGTCTAGCAAGAGGCTCTGGTAGTGGGTAATTCTGGAGTTTGATAGCCAGCTCGCTGGAGGCTGACAGATGATGCTCTCCAGGGCATGGGGGGCTATAATGGTTAGCTTCTGTCCCAACGTTCATTTATGAGCATCTTTTATTAGAAGGGCTGCCGCTGCTATAGCTCTTAAGCAATGGCGCCACCTGCTAGCCACTGGGTCCAGTTTATTTGATAAGTATTCTAACGGAATTTCTCCTAATAAATTTATTACTCCATATACTATGAATCAAATCGATGAATTAGCTAATGAGTTAAATTTTTGGGCAATAATCATGTGTAAATCTAATGTTTCATTTGATAACCACTTACCATCTAATCATTTATTGTATTTTTGGTAATCGCATCATGTAATTTTTCCAAAAATGACAAGAAAAACACCTATCATAAATGCTCCAAATATATTCACTGATGGGTCAAATAATGGTACAGCAGCAATAGTTACACCTGGTCAAACATTTACATTTTAGTACCCAAAAAATTAGCTCAAAGTGTAGAGCTTAATGCAGTATTCCAAGATTTTGTGATGCTTAAATATCTGTATATAATTTATTTTCGGTAATTAGTATATAGTTAGTGCTATATTATCACTTGAAAATGCTGGTAGGATTTCCCCTTCCTCTACTGTTTTCTCTTTGCTTTCCAATATACAATGTCTAATCTGGGACAGAAAAGATCCGTTCTTTATAGGACATATCAGGGCACATACAGGATTGCCTGGAGCCCTTAGTTTGGGCAATGATTTAGCAGATAAAACTACACATGACATACATATTTTCTTTACAGTAGAAGAAGCTTCAAATTTTCATAAAAAGTTCCATGTCAATGCTAATACATTACAAAAACGCTTTAAAATATCTAAGGAACAAGCTAGACAAATGATAAAACAATGTCAAAATTGTGTGACCTTTTTACCACAAGTTAATCTTGGAGTCAATCCTAGAGGATTGATACATAACCATATTTGGCAGACGTATGTCACACACATGCCAGAATTTGGAAAATTAAAATATTTGCATATTACAGTTGATACTTCTTCTGGATTTTTGATGGGCTCCCTTCATGCCGGAGAAAAAATGTAAAGATGTTATAGCTCATTGCTTACAAAATTTTGCCACTGTGGACGTTCCAAAACAGTTAAAAAGAGATAATGCCCCTGGTTATACTTCTACCTCTTTTAAACAATTTTGCTCATCATTTGGCATTACTCATATAACAGAAATCTCATACAATCCACAGGGACAAGGCATAGTTGAAAGAGCACATCAAACAATTAAAATGTACTTATTAAAGCAAAAAGACGGAATTGGGAAGGGGTATATATTCCCCAAAGATAAACTTAAAATAATCCTTTTTACTCTAAACTTTTAAAATTTGGATTCATCAGGGCTTAGTGCTGCGGAAAGGCATATGTGTCCAGAAAATGTACATAAGCCCAAGGTACCTTGGAAGGATATTCTAACAGAACAATGGAAAGGTCCTGACCCAGTAATTGTCTGGAGTCGGGGGTCTGTTTGTGTGTTTCCACAGGGAGAACAGCAGCCTATTTGGATTTCAGAGAGATTAACTAAGGTCCTGACCCAGTGATTGCCTGGAGTCAGGGGTCTGTTTATGTGTTTCCACAGGGAGAACAGCAGCCGATTTGGATTCCAGAGAAAATAACTAAAGCAATTTCTACAGACCAAAAAGAAGATGATTTGGGTCAAATCCATAACAGCTGATATCCAGAACTCCAGTTTGGCTATTCTTACATCTGTGACAGAACCAGGATCCTTTTTTTCAATATCTATTTAATTATTGCCCTTTCCCATATCATGAAGTTCTATTTTGTTTTTAGAGCTCATACAGACCTAGGTTAATGTTTTGCTGATCAGTCCTATTTTTGGACGATAGAGTTTTTAGACATTGCATTGGAGATTTCACCTGTAAAAAGTAATAAGGTCTTCACTATTATGTTATGTGTTGTATGTATTATATTATTTGTGCACACTTGTATTTTGTGTTATATGTTTGAATGTACATATGTCCATATATCATATATGATGAGCGCTCATGAAAAAATGGATCCAAATATTTTTTTTTATTCACGTGATGTAAATGTTTTAATTTAAATTGGGTAAACACCTGTTGAGGATTGTTTTAAAATGTGAACAAAAAAGGAGGTTAACAGATCTGTTTGTTTACTTTCACCTTTCTTTTTCATTATATTTAATAATTCTCTTCAAGACAATATAAATTGTTAAGAAAATGTTTTTTTTAGTGCCTTCTGGAATGTTACATAATTTTTTCTTTAGCCATTATTGCCAGAATTCCTATCTTCATCCCAGTGCCTGTGAAGACAAAGATAAAACCAATCTACAGCTTCTGCAATAGCCATCACTGAACTGCTTGCAGAACTTGCCTGGACTATGTATCACTTGTATGCTTTGTGAACTCACCTGCATGCATTGTGAACTATCTGTTGGTGCAGCGACTTGTAGTAGTGTTGGGGTATTTTTGCTGATGATGTCATTGGTGGTACAATTTTTCCAAAAGGTGCTGTCAATTGCCTCAGTGTATCTTCCTCCCTTCTGCTTGTCAAGGTCGTTCAGCTAAAATTTGGGGGCCAACAGAAGTGAGACAAAAAATCTCACCCTCCCCCTGGTACAAAGACCACTCCACAGGTGTGGCTGTATACTGGACCTGTAGTTAGTGACGGGAAAGATCCAATTGCAATGGTACCAACCTAAGACAGGTGGCTGACACCTTGAGGTCAGCTCATTCGATAATGGGTAAGCACCATATGTACTATTGGACAACCTAAGGCAGGCACGGTCCCTAAGCCACATGCTTGTTGTTTAAACAGAGGGGGAGATGTTGAGAGCCGCAGCCCAAGGGGCCAAAGCAAACTTTCAGACTGCCATCTGATGATTGGCTCATAGCAACCCAGCAACATCTAGCTGATTGGCTCCTCTGCGGTGATGCTCATTGGAGATGCTCATTGAGCTGTTTCCCTGCCCTTTCAGACTGCAAGCTAATGATTGGCTCACAGCAGCCCCAGCAATATTTAGCTGATTGGCTCCTCTGCAGTGATGCTCATTGGGCTGTTTCCCCACCCTATCAGACTACAGAGTTGCTCATTGGGGGACTTTTTGGCTCTGGCGACACGACCCAGCCAATGGACCTCAATAGCAGGAAGAGTGGGGAGGATGAGAGGCTTGTGCGAAGCCAGTGGTGGCAGTTGGGCTCTGAGGGTTTTCCCCGAGGAGCTATTTTTTGGCATGTGTGGTTCTAAAAATAAAGTTAGTTTCTTTTGACAAGTGGCTCATGAATTGTGCCCAGCCAGACTGTGGCAATCCAAAAGTGATGGAGAAAAATAACCCAAACAGAATAGAAATACAAGCAGTTCAGAGGAGGTATGGTGTATAGTTGGATTTACCTTTTGCATGATAAAGGGTAGGTGTTATAAATCTAGTCAATCTTAAATTGAAATAGTTCTCCATGTGTTTTAAAGTTAACAAATATGTGAATTTCTGTCTCCCTTTATCTGTAGCCTATTCAGCACATGTATTTTTGTATGCACATATAGAATCCTACCTGGTATCACATGTACATTTTTGTGAGGTGGCTGACTTGGCAGATACAAATTGTGAAAAGAGATCACTCCTCCTAAACGTTGTTGGAACTGAAAATTAAAATTTTGGGTGAGCTTCCTAGTTGAACAACGTAATACAAAAATCCATGTTTAGTAAAATGAATATTTTTGGATCTGTGGATGATATATATTTCATGATGAATTTTCAATTGGCATATATATTGCTACCTTTTAATGTCTGTGCATGTGCGCGCGCGTGTGTGTGTGTGTGTGTGTGTGTGTGTGTATACACACACTCTCCAGATTTTTCAGTATATAAAATATATGTGTCTTATAATACAATCACTAAATGCATTCATATTCATGTACGTGGATTTATAATCAAATGTTCACAAAATTATTCTCAGAAATATTCATTCACTTTAAATACATATTGTTTCCTTGTACTGAAATTTAAATTCAGTGAATGGTGCATAGAAGTCCTAATTTTTATACAGTAATTGACCCACTTTAACATCAATGCAAGTAGATTCCTATGGGACATGATGTGTATTTTGACATTCATTTTTATTCAACACTGTTTGAATAATTGACTATTTCTTCAGTTTATGCACATCATAGGATATATATTTCATTCAGAAGTTCGCAAATTTATAGGCATTTGTTTCGATTTCAATAACTTCCTGCTTCAGTACACATGTATTCCTCCATGTTTCTTTACTGGTCTTTTCATGAGACTTCTTTTTATTTTAGATTTCAATAATCACTTTGGAGCAAAACTCACACAGTCTTCATGATAAACCAGAACCCTAATATTACCATAGATGTATAAATTGTTGTAATGAATGTATGTATATCAATAAGATTTCCTGTATATTTTCAAATATCAATTCAATCCATTATTTAAAGTTGAAACCATTTATATTATTTATTCACAGTATGGTCTATTCATTCATTATATCAATATTCATAGACACAGGGTACACGTAATTTTACACCCAATACTAATTTATACATCTGCAAAATATTGCCCAAAGAAATGGTGGAAGAACTACTCATGTCACCTGATCTACATATACACTATATCACAGTAATATTCTGGACACAAACTGCAAAGTTCACACTTATGATTGTACCAAAGCCTAAAGGGAGAGTGAGCATGGATTACTAAAAACATCCAAGTCCAGATTGCCTAATGTTCTCAAATGTCAATCCTATTGGTGACTAAATATTTGTTTCTTCCCAAGATTGTATATTCAACCTCAACCCTGTTGAAAATTTCTAATACTATCACTCAATTTATACTTTGCCTGACTTCTTAATGTCTCTATTGATATCTGCTTTCCTATATATTTTCCCCAGTTCATCATTGTGACTCACTCTTCACATATGCTGACATTTACATTCACTCTCTACCGGAAACCCTATTGCTAAAAACATTGGTCCAAATCCTATACTCACTCTTCTTCCTAAACTTACTATCTTCCTAATCCTTCTGACTATCCCTTTTTGAGTGGATGTTTTCTTCTACATTCAATCATCCAATTTAAAAGGTCCTATGCCATTGTATATCGATTTATCTGAGACATCTGTGCAGAAGGTATTTCAAAGCTAAGTATCCCAATCATTGGCCCAATGCTCTTCTGGGCTTAAAATCTTACCTAGATTTCTGTTTTCATAGTTATATTTCACCTTAATATTCTGGTAAATATCACAGGTTCCCATTACCATTATTCATCCCACAGAATGATTCCTAACCCAAATCGAACCTGTTATTACCCTAAACATACACTGTTACCTCAATCTAACTTTACAGAAATGCAGGGACAGAGTTGGTCTTACAATACATTAATGTAGGGGATTTTCAACCTGCTGAGAACCTCAAAGGTCCATGCAGAAATGATCTCTGGAGAAGTTGTAGGCAGCTATGAGGGACCTGAGGGATTAAAAGTCAACTTCCATGGTAAAAAACCTGGTCAGGATGAAGGGATGTGTCTGAATCAGCCTGTTTCTTCTTAATGTAGAGAAGATGGACCAAACCAGGCCTGTTTGGAGAGCTGTTCCCGGGGGCCTATGGTTGATATACCACTCTAACTTGTGAAAATGTCACAGGAAGTAGGGGCACCCTCCATCTCATGGGACCCTTGGTAGCAACTGTTAAGACAAAGTGGTTTCCAAGGTAGTGACTTCATTCAGTTCCTGAAGGAAGTTACCTCACATAAATTCCTTGGTGATGAAACTCTATAAACCTGGGATTCAGGAAGCCAGGCAACCACAGCCACTCACAGTCCCAGTCCCAGTTTTCTCACTTCTTCGATTTACCAAAGACAGAGTCAATCTTTCTTGGTACCTACTTATGTGAAGATGGCCAAATGCCAGGAAAGCTAAGAAGAGGGGCCTTTCCTGAGAAAGCAGGTAGTGGTTCACCACTGGCTTCTGACAACTTCACAGAGTTGGCCAAGGAGTACAGAACTGAGTACAGTCCATTTCAGGGAAAAATAGTATGGCCCACCAGTCAGAGGACACTCCGGATAGTCACAGACCTACTTGGGGGAAGGAGGTGCCTTTTTGGGTGTGGATGTAAATTTGTGGGTTTTTCTCATGTTCTGAGAATAGGTAGGAAAGGCAATTTGTTTGGTTTGAAGTGGACTGTTTCTAGTATGTCCTTTGACAAGGTGAATATTTCTATGTCTGTGTATCCCACTCTGCTGTGGTTGTAGTATTAGAAAAGAGAATGCATCAATGGATGTGTCCTGTCTAGTACAAAGCTTCCAAGCATTCATCCTGCCAATTTATGAATGGACTGCGACTAACCTTTTCAATGGGCACCACCTGCTGTTTTCCTAAGTTCCTGTTTTCTTTTTTTTTTTCTGTTTTTTTTTCAATATTTTTTTTATTGGTTGTTCAAAACATTACAAAGCTCATGGCATATCATCTTCCATACTTTTGATTCAAATGGGTTATCAGCTCCCATTTTTACCCCAAATACAAGTTGCAGAATCACATCGGTTACACATCCACATTTTTACATAATACCATTTTAATGACTGTTGTTTTCTGCTACCTTTCCTATCCCCTACTATCCCCCCTCCCCTTCCCTCTCCTCTTCCCTCACTACCCCATCTGCTGTGGTTTAATTCTCTCCCTTTTTTTCCCTTTCCCCTCACAAAATCTTATATGTAGTTTTATGTAACAATGAGGGTCTCCTTTCATTTCCATACAGTTTCCCTTCTCTCTCCCTCTCTCCCACCCCACTCGTCTCTGTTAAATGTTAATCTTTTCCTCATGCTCTTCTTCCCTGTTCTGATCTTGGTTGCTCTCTTTATATCAAAGGAGACATTTGGCATTTGTATTTTAAGGATTGGCTAGTTTCACTTAGCATTATCTGCTCTAATGCCATCCATTTCCCTGCAAATCCATGATTTTGTCTTTTTTAGTGCTGCATAATACTCCACTGTGTATAGATGCCACATTTTTTTTATCCATTCATCTATTGAAGGGCATCTAGGTTGGTTCCACAGTCTGGCTATTGTGAATTGTGCTGCTATGATCATTGATGTGGTAGTATCCCTATAGTATGCTCTTTTGAGGTCCTCAGGGAATAGTCCGAGGAGGGCGATCGCTGGGTCAAATTGTGGTTCCATTCCCAGCTTTCCCAGGAATCTCCATACTGCTTTCCATATTGGCCGCACCATTTTGCAGTCCCACCAGCAATGTACAAGTGTACCCTTTTCCCCACATCCTCACCAGCACTTATTGTTACTTGACTTCCTATTGGCTGCCAATCTTACTGGAGTGAGATGGTATCTTAGGGTGGTTTTGATTTGCATTTCTCTGACTGCTAGAGATGGTGAGCATTTTTTCATGTACTTATTGATTGATTGTATGTCCTCTTCTGAGAAGTGTCTGTTCAGGTCCTTGGCCCATTTGTTGATTGGGTTATTTGTTATCTTATTGTTTAATTTTTTGAGTTCTTTGTATATTCTGGAAATTAGGGCTCTATCTGATGTTTGAGGAGTAAAGATTTGTTTCCAGGATGTAGACTCTCTATTTACTTCTCTTATTGTTTCTCTTGCTGAGAAAAAACTTTTTAGTTTAAGTAAGTTCCATTTGTTTATTCTTGTTATTTGCTCTTGGGCTATGGGCGTCCTATTAAGGAATTTGGAGCCTGACCCCACAATATGTAGATCGGAGCCAACTTTTTCGTCTATCAGTTGCAGGGTCTCTGATTTGATATCAAGCTCCTTGACCCATTTTGAGTTAACTATTGTGCATCACGAGAGAAAGGGATTTAGTTCCATTTTGTTGCATGTGGATTTCCAATTTTCCCAGCACCATTTGTTGAAGATGCTATCCTTTCACCATTGCATGTTTTTAGCCCCTTTATCAAATATAAGAAAGTTGTAATTTTGTTGATTGGTTTCTGTGTCCTCTATTCTGTACCATTGATCCACCTGCCTGTTTTGGTACCAGTACCATGCTGTTTTTGTTACTATTGCTTGGTAGTACAGTTTGAACTCTGGTATCGCTATACCTCCAGATTCACAATTCCTGCTTAGAATTGCTTTTGAAATTCTGCGTCTTTTGTTATTCCATATGAATTTTATGATTTCTTTATCTATTTCTACAAGAAATGCCGTTGGGATTTTGATTGGCATCGCATTAAACCTGTAGAGAACTTTGGGTAATATCGCCATTTTTATGATGTTAGTTCTGCCTATCCATGAACAAAGTACATTTTTCCATCTTCTAAGATCTTCTTCTATCTCTCTTTAGAGTTCTGTAGTTTTCATTGTATAAATCTTTCACCTCTTTTGTTAGGTAGATTCCCAAGTATTTTTTTTTTTTTTTTTGAGGATATTGTGAATGGAGTGGTTTTCCTCATTTCCATTTCAGAAGTTTTGTTGCTGATATACAGGAATGCCTTTGATTTATGCATGTTGATTTTATATCCTGCCACTTTGATGAATTCATTTATTAACTCTAGCATTTTCTTTGTAGATCCTTTTGGGTCTGTTAAGTATATTATCATGTCATCCGCAAATAGCGATAATTTAAGTTCTTTTTTTCCTATTTTTTATACCTTTAATTTCTTTTCTCTGTCTAATTGTTCTGGCTAGTATTTCAAGAACTAAATTGAATGGAAGTGGTGAGAGAGGGCATCCCTGTCTAGTTCCAGATTTTAGAGGGAATGCCTTCAGTTTTTCTCCATTTAGAATGATGCTAGCCTGAGGCTTAGCATATATAGCTTTTACAATGTTGAGGTAAGTTCCTGTTATCCCTAGTTTTTCGAGGGTTTTGAACATAAAGGGATGCTGTACTTTGTCAAATGCTTTTTTTGCATCTATCGAGATGATCATATGGTTCTTCTCTTTAAGTCTATTGATTTGGTGAATAACATTTATTGATTTCCGTATATTGAACCAACCTTGCATCCCAGGGATGAATCCTACTTGATCATGGTGCACAACTTTTTTGATATGCTTTTGAATTCGATTCGCCAGTATTTAATTGAGAATTTTTGCATCTAGGTTCATTAGAGATATTGGTCTATTGTTTTCTTTCTTTGAAGTGTCTTTGTCTGGTTTTGGGATCAGGGTTATGTTGGCCTCATAGAATGAACTTGGAAGAGCTCCTTCTTTTTCTATTTCTTGAAATAGCTTGAAAAGTATTGGTATTAATTCTTCTTTGAAGGTTTTGTCAAACTCTGCTGTATACCCATCCGGTCCAGGGCTTTTCTTAGTTGGTAGTCTTTTGATGGCCTCTTCAATTTCTTCTTTTGTTATCGGTCTGTTTAAATTGTGTGTGTCTTCCTGACTCAATCTAGGCAGATTATATGACTTGAGAAATTTATCGATATCTTCACTATCTTCTAATTTATTGGAATATATGGTTTCAAAATACTTTTTAATTATCTTCTGTATTTCTGTAGTGTCTGTTGTGATATTGACTTTTTCATCCCGTATGCTAGTAATTTGAGTTCTCTCTCTTCTTCTCTTCGTTAGCATGGCAAAGGGTCTGTCGATCTTATTTATTTTTTCAAAGAACCAACTTTTAGTTTTATCAAATTTTTCAATGTTTTTTTTTTGTTGTTGTTTCAATTTTGTTGATTTCCGCTCTGATTTTAAATATTTCTTGTCTTCCACTATATTTGCTGTTGTTTTGCTCTTTCTTTTCTAAGGTTTTAAGATGTAGTGTGAGTTCATTTATTTGTTGATTTTTTTTCTTTTTTTGAGGAATGAACTCCAGGAAATGAATTTCCCTCTTAAAACTGCTTTCATTGTGTCCCATAGATTCCGGTATGTGGTGTCTGTATTGTCGTTTATCTCTAGGAATTTTTTGATTTCCTCCTTTATATCTTCTGTAACCCATTGATCATTCAGTAACATATTGTTCTTTTTCCAGGTGATGCAGGATTTTTACTTCCTTCTTTTATCATTGATTTCCAGTTTCATTCCATTATGGTCAGATATAGTGCATGGTATTATCTCCACACCTTTATATTTACTGAGAGTCACCCTATGGAATAATATATGGTCTATCTTTGTGTAGGATCCATGTGCTGCTGAGAAGAATGTGTGTCCACTTGATGATGGTTGATATATTCTATATATTTTAGTTAAGTCTAGGTTATTGATTGTGCTATTGAGTTTTATAGTTTCTTTGTTCAGCTTTTGTCTAGAGGATCTGTCTAATGGCGAGAGCTGTGTGTGGAAGTCCCCCATAATTATTGTGTTGTGGTCAATTTGACTCTTGAACTTGAGGAGAGTTTGTTTTATGAACCTTGCAGCACCATTGTTTGGTGCATACAAATTGATAATTGTTATGTCTTGATAGTGGATGGTTCCTTTAAACAGTATATAGTGTCCTTCTTTATCCCTTTTGATTACCTTAGGTTTGAAGTTGACTTTATTCGATATGAGTATGGCCACTCCTGCTTGCTTCCGAGGGCCATGTGAGTGGTATGATTTTCCCCAACCTTTCACCTTCAGTCTGTGTATGTCTTTTCCTATCATATGAGTCTCCTGAAGGCAGCATATTGTTGGATTTTTTGTTTTTAATCCAGGTTACTAGCGTATGTCTCTTGATTGGTGAATTTAAGCCATTAACATTTAAGGTTACAATTGAAATATGGTTTGTACTTCCAGTCATGTTTATTTATTTATTTATTTTAGATTGGCTAGTTTTCCCTCTTTGGTTATTTTTCTCCCCCTTTACTGAGATACCTCCCACTGTTAGTTTTGGGCGCTATTTTTCAATTTCTCTTCTTGTAATATTTTGCTCAAAATGCTTTGCAGTGCTGGTTTTCTGGCTGCGAATTCTTTTAGCTTTTGTTTATCGTGAAATATTTTAACTTCATTGTCAAATCTGAAGCTTAGTTTTGATGGATACAGTAATCTTGGTTGGAATCCATTATTTTTCAGTGTTTGAAATACGTTGTTCTAGGATCTTCTTGCTTTCAAAGTCTGTGATGAAAAATCAGTCGTTAACCTAATTTGTTTACCCCTAAATGTAATCTGCCTCCTTTCTCTCGTAGCTTTTAGTATTGTCTTCTTGTCTTGTATGTTAGCTGTCTTCATAATTATGTGTCTTGGAGTTGGTCTATTATGCTTTTGGGTGTTTGGGGTCCTGAAAGCTTCCAGGATTTGGCAATCCATTCCATCTTTCATCTCTGGGAAGTTTTCTAGTATTATCTCATTTAATAAGCTATCCATTCCTTTGGACTGAACCTCTGTGCCTTCTTCGATCCCAATGACTCTCAAATTTGGTCTTTTGATGAGAGCCCATATTTCTTGGATAGATTGCTAGTGAGATTTAAGCATCTTTTATGTGTTGACTATATTCTTTTCAAGTTGATAAACTTTGTCTTCATATATGTGAATTTATAATCAACTTTTCACAAGATTATCCTCAGAAATATTCATCCACCTGAAATACATATTTGTTTCCTAGTACTGAAAACTAACTTCAGTGAATGGTGCATACAAATCCTAATATTAATACAGTAACTGACCCAGGTTAACATCAATGCAAACTGATTCCTATGGGACATGATGAGTATTTTGACGTTCATTTTTATTAAACACTGTTACATGATTATTTCTTAAGTTTATGCACATGATAGGATATATATTTCATCCACAAGTTCGCAAATTTTGAGACAATTTTTTTTCATTTTCAATCACTTCCTGCTTCAGAACACATGTATTTTTCCATGTTTCTTGACTGGTCTTTTCATGAGACATCTTTCCAAACACATTGTATTCGATTTCCATAATCACTTTTGAAGCAAAACTCACACACCCTTCATGATAAACCAGAAACTTAATTTTACCATTAGATGTATAACTATTTAGAATGAATGTACATATATCAATATAAGATTTCTTATATAATTTAAGATATTAATCCAATGCATTATTTAAAGTGGAACCTTAACTTTTCAAGGACAACTGGGTGGGGGAGAGCTTTTACTTCCCCTTCTCTTTTTCGCCTGCCAGATGTTACCATGGACCCCAGTTTGTAACTTCTTTATCTTAGACATGTTGCCATCTCTGTGAAGCCCCAGCTCAAGGCCAGAGGCCTTGTTCACATATTTTGTGAAAAACTAGTAAGGGGGTGTCTAGCTTAGGAGTGCTGATTTTTTTAGCCAGTGGCCAAGTAGAAGAGGGCAACATGAAAAGAGGAAGTTTATCTACACTGAAATCTTTTATAGGGACTCTTTTTCTGAAAGTCCTAAAGTCATCCATGGTGAAGACTTCTGGAGAAGGTCAGTTAAGTCTTTTATGTGGGCCTGGTACAGAGGGGGAAGATGGGGAAGTCGGGGCTGAGAGCAGCTTCGTAGATTTGAGAATGAGAAAGGAGGGATGTAAAAGAATAATGGGAAAGGGGTTTGGGATATTTCTAGCAACAAAACTTGAGCAGTTTTACAGGTAGAGCAGAGGTGAAGACAGAAGTGCGTATCCCACAAAGCCTGTGAGGGACTTTAAATACTTAGTAACCTGTTTTCAGTGATGACAAAGCAACTTTAAAGGCCATCTTAATTACATTTGGATAGCGGTCTGAGGGCTCTCCACAGATGGTTTGAGCTTTGGGTTAGCTGGTAAAAGGACCAGGGTGGGACCCTGTGTGGGCACTAACAGGAGAAGAGAGAAGTGAGAGGGTGGACGGGTACATCAGTACCTGCTACTCAACAAGGGGGCAATGGTCTGAGAACCAGCGGTGGTTTGGGGTTTTGATCTAGTAATTGGAGGGGAAAAATCAGGTTGCTGAGGTTCGAGTGACAGCAGATAGTCTGGAGAAAAAGACTGAGGGTGAGGATCTATTGGAGAAGCATAGTTCAGGATGTGAGCGAAGGTAGGAAAAGGCCTCCACATAGAGGAATCTCCTTTCACCCTTTTGAGCACTTGCAGAAGTTAAAAAGGTCACACAGAATTTGAGGGTCTAGAGACCCATCTGGGGGCCATCGTTTTAGGTTATTTAATTGGTGATATGGCCAATGCTGTGTACAGAATTTGATGAGGATTTCGGGTTCTATCAGGCAGCCCCTGTATGCTCACATCCCCATGACTTACAGAAGAAGTCGGCTTTTCCCCCACACAGCCCTAGCTGTTTGCGGCTTTGATAGTCGGCCGGGCAAACATAGTAATCTAGGCTAGCCACCTGCATCTGGCTTGCCTGTCCCTACATCCATAATGTTTGTTTCCATTATCTATGGTACGTAAGGGAATTAATGGAATTTTAGTGGGATCCTCTTCATCAGCGATATCCCAATAGGAAAGACCTAAAGCCAGCTGACAAATGTCTGGGTGGAGAGATGGCCACCAAGTCCCTAAGTGGGATATATGCAAGATAGTTTATACTTCTTGTCCAGTAGGATTAGTGATCATCCATCGCTCCTGAACGGGCTGATGAGGGTTAGTAATACTGGTGGTCAAGGGGAGAGTCTATTGCTTATCCACACGGCGAATACGCAATTTGAAAGTGTTACCAGTCTTTTCCAGTTTCCATTCAGAATCTGGACAGGGCGCAGGCTTGAGATTAGAGGCCTGGATCCAGGAAGTGATTCTGTCTACCTTTACCACTGTAGTTGTTATAAGTAGCACCTGGTATGGTCCTATCCAGCGGGGTTCAAGGAATGACACCTGATGTAGACTTAAGTAGAGGAAGTCTCTTACTTGATATCGATGTGGAGTCCCCTCGTCCCCAGGTTGGTAGGCATTGGCCAGCTGTTTTTATAGGTACCACTGAGTTATTTCAACAGATTTAAAGGGGTTAGGTCCCTTACTGGAGGAGGGGCACCATAGAGAATTTCATAGGGGGTGAGGTTACACAAAGAAACAGAGGGAGAATTTCTTGCATGAAACAGCACACAAGGCAGGAGCATAGTCCAATCTTTTATACCGGTCTCTAAGCTTAACTTCATTAAGGTCTCTTTAATGGTTCTATTCATTCTTTCTACCTGTCCTCAACTCTGGGGTCTATAAGCACAATGTAACTTCCAATCAATCCCCAGGGTCATGGCTAACCCCCAACGTTCCTGGGCCACGAATGCAGGTCCATTATCAGACCCTGTTACCTTAGGCAGACCGTATCTTGGAAAAAATATCTTCCAGGATCTTCTTGACCACCATTTGTTATGTTCCTTTCTTCTTCTTTTTTTTTTTTTTGTGAGGAAGGCTTCAATCCATCCTGAAAAAGTATCTACAAAGACTAGGAGATATTTTAATCCATACCTTGCATGCTTAATTTCAGTAAACTTCACTTCCCAGAATTATCCTGACTTGTTTCTCGTAGGTGCTTTACTGCAGGAAGCTTGGAAGGGTTAGCATTAACCAATTGATGGACCCGACAGGCTTTTGTTACCCATTCAGTTATTTCCTTTTGCTGTGAGTTAGTTAGTGGAAAACTCTGTTCTTGATCCTTCAGGAATGCCTGCAGTTTCTCCAAGGTGAGTGAGTTTATATACATTTTCTACTGACATAGTTAGAGCCGTGACTATAGGAGTTTTTACAGAAGGATTTAGAAATTTTACTTGGGGGCCTTCAGGGTTAAAAGTTATTTTGGCCCAGAGCTTGGTGAGCATATCTCTGCCCATCAATGCGGCCAGACATTCTGGCATTACTAGAAAGGATTGATAAATTTTACCTTTCCCAAGTCCATGGTCCTCTTAGTTGTCCAAGCCAGATACTTACTGCCGTTAGCCCCTTGAACTAGAGACCTTTTATTTGATAGAGGGCCCAATGGGGCCTTAAAGGCTGAGTATATTGCCCGTGTATCCACTTCAAAGTTTACTGGGGTCCCCTCCACTTCAAAAGTCACCCTGAGCTCGGGGAGAGGATCTGAGCCCCGACATTCTTAGTCATTCTCAAGAGTCAGAATGACTGGCTGGCGTGGCTGTCTCTTTCTAGGGCACTCTTTGGCCCAATGTCCTTTACCTTTACAGTAGGCACAGTGATCTGAGTCCAGGGGTGTCCTCTGGTGTGGGACCAGGTATCCCTTCCTGTCTCCCTGTTTCTTAATTTCTGGCCTATTTGTTGTTGTGACCAGGACCTTAGTCAATGCCTTAGTCTGTCTTTTGTTTCTTTTATTCTCCCTTTGCTCCCTTCTCTTCCTCAGTTTCTCTCTTAAAGTATACCTTCTCAGCTTCTCTGACTAAATCTCTCAAAGTCATATCTTGTAATCCATCTAAGCATTGTAACTTTCTTTTAATATCCAGGGCAGCTTGCCCAATAAAGGCCATTGTGACAGATGCCTTTTGATCCTCGCCTGACGATCAAAAAGAGGATATCTCCTATATGCCTCTATAATTGTCTCTAGAAACATAGAGGGAGGTTCATCAGGCCCTTTAATAATCTCTCTTACCTTGGCCTAATTAGTTGGTCACCTAGAGGCCGCATGGAAACCCACTATTAGAGCCCGGCGATAAGTGGACAGATGCTCCCTAGCTTCAAAGGTATGGGGGCCACAGTTGGGTCGGTTCAAAGGAAAGCTGGCTTTGATTATGTTGGGAAGTTGTGTCTGTCACGCATCTGGTCAGAGGATATTTTTTTTCCAACTTCCAGGAGTATTCTATTTTGTTCCCCTGTCATGAATACAGTCCTTAGAAGTTGTTGGCAGTCATCCCAAGTAGGGTAGTGTGAAAACAACAATGACTCAACCACACCTGTGAGCCAGGTGGGGTCCTTGGAAAAAGGGGATTGTTATTTTTCCAGTTATATAGGTCTGAAGAGGAGAAAGACCAAATCTGGTAGGGTTGCATTTTTCCCCCATGGCCGTCGTCAATCATTGGCCCATAGGGAAGCAGCGGGAGCATCACGGGAGTTACAGGGTTTTCAATCATTCACAGCTGGTGAGTTCCTTTAGCCGGGCCAGCTTCCTCAAAGAAAGGAGGGGCTGTTTGTGCCACCAGGGAACTATCTGGTTGGCGCTGTGCTCCTCCAATTGCAGAGAGGCTGAGTCAGCAGCAGGGGAATCACTAAGAGTTTGTTGGGGGGTGGGGGAAGAGGACAGGGGATAAGGAGAGGGTGGAGAATCCACTAGAGTCGAATCTTGTGACTAAGGGAGAAGAGAGGGTGGAAGAGGAAGATGAGTAGAGGGTTTGAGAGATTTTGGGGTATGGAGTAGGAGTGGAGGCAGGGGCAAGAAAAGACTTCACCCATGGAGGAGGAGATTTGCAGAGGTCCTGCCAAGTTAAGATAAATGGCTGTTGATCCAGATGGCTATGTGGCCCTGGCTGAAAGACAATATCTTTGACTTTTTAAATTAGTGGGAAGTAGAAAAATCCTTCTAGATGCCATCTGACTCCAAAGGTGGGCCATTCTTAGACACAGAGAGTCTGCCAGGTCTGGAGATTTACTGAAAAAGAAAGATCCTGAGCCCTTAAGTAAACTTTGGTCCAGTGATCAAGGGTCAGGGACAGAGGCATTGAAGTGCTCTGTCCCATAATGAAAGATACACAAACAGTGAAAGCAAGGACACACGGGGTCTCTCGTCCGCCGCTGCTGGATTTCAGTGGAACCTCCATATGAAAAGATCAGGCGAGCGTCGGAGGAAGAGACCACAAAGAGACTGTCGCATGCAACAGCAAAGGGTTTATTGGGGGTCCACCACGCTGGAGCTCAGAGCTCACTTGAACATAGCAGAGAGCCAGGAGAACAGCTTTAGCAGAGATTATATAATATTTTTGGAGAGGGCAAGGAGGGAAGTTTATTGATTGGTCCGGGTGAGTGGGCAGTTTGTGTACAAACAGGTGAGGGACTACATTCTGCAGTTTGGCAGTTGGGGACAGCACCTTCTGGAAACAAGATTAGCAAAGAGTTCTCAAGATTTCAAGAGTGTTTTGTTAAGCATACAGAAAAACAGGAAGTGACAAGTACCTATTTTATTAACCTCTCACTACTGACATTCAATTTTGACCTAATGATCTCTTCTACATTCAATCATTCAAGGTACATGTTCCTATGCCATTGTATATCGATTAATCTGACACATCTGTGCAGAACGTAATTCAAAGCTAAGTATTCCAATAAAGGCCCCAATGCTCTTCTGGGCTTCAAATCTTACTTAGATTTCTGTTTTCATACATATATTTCACCTATATATTCTCATACATATCGCAGGTTCCCAATACCATTATTCATCCAGCAGAATGATTCCTAACCCAAATCAAACATGTTATTAACCCTAACCATACACTTTTCCCTCAATCTAACGTTACAGAAGAGCAGGGGCAGCGTTGGTCTTACAATACCAGAATGTAGTGGATCTTCCCCCTGCTTAGAACCTCAAAGGTCCGTGCAGAAATGATCCCTGGAGAAGGTGTAGGCCGCTATGAAGGAGCTGGTAGAGTAAAAGTCATCTTCCATGGCAAACAACCTGGTCAGGATGAAGGGTTGTGTCTCAATCAGCCTCTCTCTTTTTAATGAAGAGAAGATGGACCAAACCAGGCCTATGTGGAGAGCTGTTCACGGGTTCCTATGGTTGATAAAAACAATCTAAATTGTGAAAGTGTCACAGGAACTAGAGGCAGCCACCATCTCATGTGACCCTTGGAAGCAACTGTTAGGGCAAAGTGGTTGCCAAGGCAGTGACATCATTCAGTTCCTGAAGCTAGTGACCTCACCTCACTTCCTTGTTGATGCAACTCTCTGAACTTGGGATCCAGGAAGCCAGGCATCCAGAGCCAGTCCCAGTCCCAGTCCCAGTGGGCTCACTTGTGTGGATTTACCAAGGACAGAGTCAGTCTTTTTTTTACCTACTGATATGAGGATGGCCAAATGCCAGGAAAGCTCTAAAGAGGGGCCTTTCCTGAGAAACCAGGTAGTGGCTCACCGCTGGCTCCTGATAACTTCAGAGAGTTTGCCAAGGAGACCAGATCTGAGACAAGACAGGCCATTTCAGAGGAACATAGTATGGCCCACCAGTCAGAGGACACTCCAGATAGTAACACACTTACTTGGGGGAAGGAGGTGCCTTTATGGGTGTGGGTGTGCGTGTGTGGCTTTGTCTCATCTTCTGAGAATATGTAGGAAAGACGGTTTTGTGGTTTGGAGTGAAATGTTTCTACTAAGTCGTTTCACAAGGCGTGTGTTTTTAAGTCTGTGTATCTCACTGTGTCCGTGGTTGTAGACATTAGAAAAAAGAATGCATCAATGGATGTGTCCTGTCTAGTAGAAACCTTCTCATCATTTATCCTGCCTAATTAATGAATGGACCAGGGCTTGCCTTATCAATAGGCAACACCTGCTATCTTCCTAAGTTCTGGTTTTCTTCCTGAGTTCTGGCGACTCTCCAGAATAGGCTCATGGTTTTGTGTCCAAGATATGTACCATCCCCAAGCTCTGTCACATGGCCATATAGTGGATAGCTGAAGAAAAAGGCGAGCATCTCAGAAAACTCGAATAACAGTGTGACTACTAACCTCTCAGTGGAAAAACCCTGCTTGGGCTTTTTGCTTACCTATTGTTCTTTAGCCATGAAAGTCAGGAAGGTCTTTGCTGCAGGCCACCCCTTTGTGAAGCCTGAAGAAAACAGTTTTCAAAAGGAAATGAATGGAAATCACCTGTGGCTCTTTGCTTAATTGCTTTGGAAAGGGATGTGTCTGAATCAGGTGCTTGGCCCTGTGTGAGGCTGTGGCTTAGATTGTCAGCACCTGATGGATGTAAAGAAAGATCCCATGTGTGCATCCAAAACCAAAGTGGCCAAAAGAGCAGTCATTGTGGATGAAGTCTCTCGCCTTCCTCTGTAAGGTTCTTGACCTCCATCAAGTGAGAATTGGGATCCTTTGGATGAAATGAGTTCTTTAAAGCCCTGCAGAGGCTAGCCCATTAATGCTTGCGTATTCTCATGACGCCAATACACAAAAAGAACCTAAACCCCACAGTCAGTAGACCTCAAATTGGAGAAGCAGAGCAGTATTAAAGGCAGGCCTATTGGATAACTCCTGTTTCACAGGAAGGGTGTCCAGGCCACTCGAACTTTAGGCAAATGAGGGGCAAGGGAGCTTATTTTAGACACTGTCTTTGACTGTGCCCCTCATGGAAACCTCTAGCAAGAAGTTATGATGAGTGTCTATATGGAAGAAAATCAGGGCCATGTGGGAATGTTTTTGTTTCAATTGTGGTCATTTGTGTGACGGTTGGAAGAGATGACTGGGTCCACCTCGGCTTTAACTCTGGTGTGATTCCCCTTAGAGTCTGAGTTCAGGAACTTACCTCAGAGAAGTATTGCCATGAATTGTGTTGGGATTTTAAAAGGCCACACATGAGACTCACCCTTGGAAACTGAGATCTAGGCCCAGGGTGACTTTCCACAGAGCACTGGGAATCTCAGCCAGGATATCACATGATTATATTCTTAAAGACATGGCAGCCATAGTTGAGAATCAAAACAAACATGGACCTCACATTGTAACCCTCAATGAGCCTGGCTTCATGTGA
Organism: Callospermophilus lateralis; assembly: GCF_048772815.1. Classification (NCBI taxonomy): domain Eukaryota; kingdom Metazoa; phylum Chordata; class Mammalia; order Rodentia; family Sciuridae; genus Callospermophilus; species Callospermophilus lateralis. Next base: position 117,480,899 of record NC_135313.1, on the reverse strand, counting down.
CCTTTTGGCCACTCTTTGGAAAGCCTTGCCTGTGAGACTTCTCCAGAGCTTACATTGAAATGAGCGTCCTCACCATTTAATGGTTCCAGAATGAATTGAAACCCACAGTGCCTCCAACTTAATCCTTGAAAAATGCCAAGATAAATACCATGAAATTTTTGAATTTCCCATGACCAGGTAGCACTGGGAAACCTTTGGATGTCCTACGTCTGATCATGAGTGTATCAGACAGTGCCTTTATTGACTGGGATTCATGAAAATTGTGTAGAATAGAGATACCAGTAAGTTGGAGCCTGCTGAGTGGTGGGCCAAGAGTAGAGGTGGAAAGATGTATGATAAAACATCTGTGTGAGCCCATGTGGATCTGCCATTGGCTTCCAAATGGCTTGTGACTGACATGGTGCAGCCAGCAGAATATTCTATGTAAAGGCATATTGTTATATGGAGAGGTTTCAGGGCAATGTTCAGAACCAGGTTGCTATGGACAAAGGGGCAAGCTATGAGGGATAGAAGCCTGGATGGTGCATAGTGCTGAGAACCCTGACCCACCTCACATGACAGAACTCCCTTCAGCACTGTGTCCCAGTTGAACTCCTTGTATTTCGTGAAGCAAATACCAAACTCCCAGTGTAGCACCAAGAAACACCTCGAAAATGGAGGAAGATCAAATGGCTTCACAGTCCACACGGGGAGACACTTAGCCCCCACTGGCCACAGTTTACCTACAAAGAGAGAATTCAGCACTGCTACCTCATGTACATTGGAAAATAAGAAACCATGTCCTTCAGGTCCCATAGATGCAGACCCAGCTTTGATGGTCTCACTAGAAAGAAAGCAAAAGCTCCTGACAACAACATATATTTCAAGTGCCCAACCTCATAGGCAGTTTCTCAATAAGTCTTTAGGGAACCTGAGCTCCATATTTGTGGAATGTTACCCTGTCCCTTACTTTGGGAAACTCCTCTACCACCTCCAATGTTGTGAACTCCTGAGCATATTCCACTCCAGATATGTATTCACAGATTTTCTAACTCTTCTCCACTAATTGTGTACTACTTGGGGCAGAGGTAATGACAATGCATTGTTCTGGATGAGAGTGGGAAGATTTTTTTGTAGCACATATTTGCATACACATTGGATTCATTTTCCAATTTTCTAATCAGAATACTGAATCCCTGACACTAACCCATACCCTACTAGACTCTGCCTACTAATTCTAATATAATGGAGAAAAATAACTCAAACAGAATAGAAAAACAAGCTGTTCAGAGGAGGGGTGGTGTACAGTTGGGCTTGCCTTTTACAATATATTGGGTTGAGTTATAAATCTAGTCGATTTTTTATTGAAGTAGTTCTCCGTGTATTTTTAAAGTTAACAAATATGCAAGTTCCTGTCTTCCTTTCTCTGTAGCTTATAAAGCACATGTATTTGTATATGCACATATAGATTCCTACCTGGTATCACACGAAAATACTTTGGAGGTGGCTAACTTGGCAGATACAAATTTTGAGAAGAGATCACTCCTCCTACACGCTGTTGAAACTGAAAATTCAACCTTTGGGGGAGCTTCCTAGTTGAAAAACATTATATATAAATTCATGTTCAGTAAAATAAATATTTTTGAATCTGTGGACGATATATATTTCATGATGAATTTTGATTGGCATATATATTGCTACTTTTTAATGTCTCTGTGTGGGTTTTGTATATATATGTATATATATATATATATATATATATATATATATATATATATATTTGCATATGTGGATGATATATATTTCATGATGAATTTTGATTAGGCACTCCCTCTATATACATATATATACTCTCCAGATTTTTCAAAATGTGAAATATATGCATCTTATTATACACTCCCTAAATTCATTAATGTTCATGTATTTGGATTTCTAATCAACTTTTCACAAGATTATTCTCAGAAATATTAATCCACCTGAACTACATATTTGTTTCCTAGTACTGATAACTAAATTCAGTGAATGGTGCATACAAATACTAATATTTCTACAGTAAGTGACCCAGTTTAACATCAATGCAAGTAGATTCCTATGTTCCATGATGTCTATTTTGACGTTCATTTTTATTCAACACTGGTACACTACTATTTCTTCATTATACGCACATGATATGATATATATTTCTTCCACAAGTTAGCAAATTTATAGGCATTTGTTTCACTTTCAATCACTTCCTGCTCAGAACACATGTATTCCGCCAGGTTTCTTGACTGGTTTTTTCATGAGGTTTCTTTCCAAACACATTATTTTCGATTTCCATAATCACTTTTGAAGCAAACTCACACACCAATCATGATAAACTGTAATCCTATTATTAGCTATAGATGTATAACTGATTGGAATGAATGATTGTATATCAACATAATATTCTTATATATTTTCAGATATCAATAATCCATTATTAAAAGTGGAACCAGTTATATTATTTATTCACAGTATGGTCTATTAAGGCATCATCTCTATATTCACAGACTCAGGGTACAGCTAAATGTATCCCCAATACTAATTTATAAGTCTTTAAAATATTGCTTTCAGTAATGGTGGAAGAAATACTCTAGTCACCTGATATACACATACATTTCATCACAGTAATATTCCTGACACAAAATGCAAGGGTCACACTTATATTTGTACCAAAACCTAAAATGAATGTGAGCATGTATTACTAACAACATCCATGTCCTGGTTCCCTAATGCTCTCAAATATCATTCATATTGGTGACTACATATCTGTTTTTTCCTAAGATTATATATTCAACCTCAACCCTGTTAAAAATGTCTCATGCTACCACTCACTTTGTCCTTTGCCTGATTTCCTAATGTCTCTATTTATATCTCCTCTCAAACACCTTTTCTCCAGTTCATCATTGGGAATGACCCTTTAAATGTGCTGACATTTACATTCACTCTCTCAGCAAAAGCGTATTCCTAAAGAACTTATTGTCCAACTCCTAGACTCACTCAAGTGGGTTCTTCAAAGCCCTACAGAGGGCATCCCAGAGGTGCTTGGGTTTTCTCATGACTCCAATTCACATAAAGAATCAAAACCCCACAGTCAGTAGGCCTCACATTGTAGAAGCAGAGCAGTATTAATAGCAGGCCTATTTGATCACTCCTGGTTCACAGGAAGGGTGTCCAGGCCACCCTGACTTTAGGCAAATTAGGGGCAAGGGAGCTTTGTGGACACTGTCTTGCTCTGCTCCCCTCATGGAAAACTCCAGCTAGAGGTTATGATGAGTGTCTATATGAAAGAAGATGAGGGCCATGTGGGAGAGTTTTGGTTTTAAATGTGGTCATTTGTGTGGTGGTTGAAAGAGATGACTGGGCCCACCTGGGCTTGAACTCTGGTGTGATTCCCTTTAGAAAGAGAGTTTTGGAAATGACCTTAGAAAAGTATTGCCATGAATTGTGTTGGAATTTTAGGAGGCCACGCAAGAGAGTCGCCCACGAATGACAGTCGGCCTCAAATTGGAGAAGCAGAACGTTTTTTCCAAATCCTTTACTCTTCTTTCTAATCCTACCGACTATCTTCCTAATCCTAGATAAATACCGTGATATATTTTAAATTCTAATGACCAGGTGGCACTGGAGAATCTTTGGATGTCCTGTTACTGATCATGAGTGTACCAGACAGTGCCTTGATTAACTGGGTTTCATGAAAATGGTGTAGAACAAAGATGCCAGTAAGTTGGAGCCTGCTGAGCAGTGGGCCTAGAGCAGTGGTGTGCAGGTGTGTGATAGAACATCTGTGGAGGGGTCATGTGGATCTTCCATTGGCTTCAAATGGATTGAAACTGACGTAGTGTAGATGGCACACCCTTATATGTAAAGGCATCTTTGTATATGGAGAGATTTAAGGGCAATATTATGAATCAGATTGCTATGGTCAAGGGGACAATCTTTGTGGGAGAGAAGACTTGTTGGTGCATTCTCCTGCAGACCCTGACCCACCACACCTGACAGAACTCCCTCTAGCACTCTGTCCCAGTTGAACTCAATGTATTTCTTGAAATAAATATTATACTCCCAGTGCAGCAGGAAGAAACACCACAAAAAGTGGACGATGACCAAATGGCTTCACAGTCCACATGGGGAGACACTTAGCCCCCAGTGGCCACAGTTTACCTACAAAGAGAAAATTCAGCACTGCTCCCTCATGTTTATTAAAAAATAGGAAACCATGTCCTTCAAGTCACATATATGCAGACCCAGCTTTGATGGTCTCACTACAAAGGAAGCTAAAGCTAATGACAACAATATATATTTCAAGGGCCCAACCTCAGAGGCCATTTCTCAAGAAGTCTTTAGGCCAAGAGAGCTCCATGTTTGTGGAGTGTTTACCCTGACTCATACTTTTGGAAACTCCTCTACCACCTCCATGTTTGTGAACTCCTGAGCATGTTCCATTGCAGATATGCATTCACAGATTTTCTAACTCTTCTCCTTTAATTGTGTCTTACTTGGGGCGAAGGTAATGTCAAGGCATTGTTCTGGATGAGAGTGGGAACATTTTTGTGTGGCACATATTTGCATACACATTGGATTCATTTTCCTGTTTTCCAATCAAAATACTGAAACCATGACACTAACCCATACCCTACTAGACTCTGACTACTAATCCTAATATGATGTAGAGAAAAATAACCCAAACAGAATAGGAATACAAGCAGTTAAGTGGAGGCATGGTGTATATTTGGACATGCCTTTTTCATGATAAAGGGTATTTGTTTTAAATCTAGTCAATTTTTGGTTAATATAATTCTCCTTGTGTTTTTAAAATTAACAAATATGTGAATTCCTGTCTGACTTTCTCTATAGACAATTCAGCACATGTATATTGATATTCACATATAGAATCCTACCTGGTATCATAGTTTAATTATTGTGTGTTGTCTGACTTGGCAGATACAAATTGTGAGAAAAGATCACTCCTCCTAACCACTGTTGAAACTGAAAAATCAACCTATGGATAAGCTTTCTAGTAGAAACACATTGTATATGAATCCATGTTCAGTAAAATAAATACTTTTGCATATGTGGATGATATATATTTCATGATGAATTTCGATTAGCATATGTATTGCTACTTTTTAATGTCTGTGTGTGTGTTTTGTGTTTGTGTATGTGTATATATATATATATATATATATATATATATATATATATATATATATACACACTCTCCAGAATTCTCAAAATATAAAATATGTGTGTCTTCTATACACTCCCTAAATTCATTCATGTCCTCGTATTTAGATTTAGGATTCAGTTTGCCAGCCCATCAGGTTTTGCCGGCTACTCAGTTTTGTTCATTGTCCCAAACTCTGTTAAGTTTACTGTCTATCTTTATTGTCTAACCCATCAGGTTTTGCCAGTTACTCAGTTCTAATCTTTGTCTTGGACTCATGTTAAATGTTTACTCTTTGTCTTTGTCTCTGTCGCGTTTGTGTCTTCACTGTCCCTGTTTGAGTAACTCTCATTATGGGACAAAGCACTTCCACGACTCTGTCCCTGACCCCTCATCATTGGACTGATGTTCGCTCAAGGGCCCAGAATCTATCTTATTCAGTAAAACGCCTGACCAGGCAGAATTTCTGTGTTTCAGAATCGCCCATCCTCAGAGTCGGGTGGCCCCAAGAAGGATCCTTTTACTTCCCTGTAATCTGAAAATTCAGAGATATTCTCTTTCAGTCGGGGCCACGTGGCCACCCAGATTAACAGCCATATACCCCTTCCCCCAGATCCTATCATTCAAACTTTCCGCCCCTCCCCCTCTTCCCTCCATTCTTCCAGAGTCACAAGACTGGACACTCCTCCCTCTCCTTATCCTCTACCCTAGCTCCCCAAGCCCCAACACATTGCTGATGATCCTCCCGCCGCTGACTCAGCCTCTTTGCTGCTAGAGGCAATTGGGCCTAACTCAAGGCCTCCAGGGGACTTCCCCGCAGCAGCAACAGACCCTCCTCCCCTGGAGGAAGCTGGGCCACCTAAAGGAACCCGCCCGCCGGTGACGGATAATAGAAAACTCGAAAGCCCCTGTGATGCTCCCTCTCCGTCCCTACGGACCCATGAACCGACCCAACTGGGACCCCAACAACTTTGAAGGTAGGTAGCATCTGTCCACTTATCACCGGACTCTAATAGCATGTCTCCGAGTGGCCACCAGAGGGCCAACTAATTTGGCCAGGTTAAGAGAGATTATGCAAAGGCCTAAAGAGTCTCCCGTATGTTTCTGGAGAGAATTATGGAAGCATATAGGAAATATACTCCTTTTGATCCTCAGGCAGAGGACCAAAAGGCATCTGTTGCAATGGCCTTTATTGCGAAGGCTGCCCTAGATATTAAGAGAAAGTTACAATGTCTAGATGGATTTCACGATATGACCTTAAGAGACTTAGTCAGAGAAGCTGAGAAAGTATATTATAAGAGAGAAACTGAGGAGGAGAGGGAACAGAGGAGAAAGAAGGAAAGGGAACAAAAGGAGGATGAAAGGAGCAAATGGCAGAGTAAAGCATTGCCTAAGGTTCTGGTCACAGCAGCAAATAGGCCAGAAGTTAAAAAGCAGGGAGACAGAAAGGGATACCTGGGCTCAGGCCAAAGGCTGCCCCTGGCCTCAGATCAATGTGCCTACTGTAAAGAAAAAGGATACTGGGCCAAAGAGTGCCCCAAAAAGAAGCAGAGATGCCAGCCTACCATACTGACTCTAGAAGAGGACTAGGAAAGTCGGGGCTCGGATCCCCTCCCTGAGCTCAGGGTAACATTTGAAGTAGAGGGGACCCCAGTGAACTTTGAAGTAGATACAGGAGCAGTATACTCAGCCTTGAAGACCCCACTGGGCCCCTATCAAATAAATGGTCCCTTGTTCATGGGGCTAATCTCAGTAAATATCGGGCTTGGACAACTAGGAGGACTATGGGCCTAGGAAATGGAAATGTCCACCACTCTTTCCTAGTAATCCCAGAATGCCCAGCCCAATTGATGGGCAGGGATCTGCTTAGCAAACTCAGGGCTAGAATAACCTTTAACCCTGATGGTCCCCAAGTGGAGTTTCTAAAGCCTTCAGTAAAAACTCCTATAGTCATGGCTTTGACTATGTCCATAGAAGATGAACATCAACTCTTCGCGCACCCTAGGACTGATCAAACAGGCAAACTACCGCAGAAATGGATAAAAGATTATCCTAATGCCTGGGCAAAAACTGCTGGGTTAGGTCTAGACGTAAAACAACCTCCAATAGTAGTAGAATTATAAGCCTCTGCCTCTCCAATCAGTGTTAAACAATATCCTCTAAGCAAAGAAGCTAAGGATGGGATAAGGCCCCATATTCAGAAATATCTGGCTCTTTGGGTCCTAAGTCCCTGTCAATCGGCCTAGAATACCCCCCTGCTCTCAGTAAGAAAGCCAGGAACTGGGGACTATCGTCCTGTTCAAGCCCTAATAGAGATCAACAACAGAGTTCAGGACATTCACCCCACGGTACCCAATCTTTATAATTTGCTTAACACTCTGAATCTGGAGCGGGAATGGTACACTGTGCTGAACTTAAAAGATGCTTACTTCTGCTTGCCCCTACATTATTACAGTCAGTTTCTGTTTGCCTTTGAGTGGATAGACCCAGAAACAGGAACATCTGGCCAACTAACCTGGACTAGACTCCCACAGGGGTTCAAAAACTCACCCACTCTCTTTGATGAAGCACTCCACAGGGACCTCAATGACTTCAGAACTGCACACCCCGAAGTCACTCTACTCCAATATGTGGATGATCTGCTACTGGCAGCTGACACCAAGGAGAACTATGAGTCTGGGACCCAAGCATTATTATCCAAGCTTGCTCGGCTTGAATATAGAGCTTCTGCCAAAATGGTCCAAATTTGTCAGCAAGAAGTAATCTTCGTGGGTTATTCTCTTAGGGGTGGCAAATGATGGCTCACTGAGCCCAGAAAACGAAACTTTGTGTATATACTGCCCCCATCTAATAAGAGAGAACTCAGAGAGTTTCTTGGGACTGCCGGCTTTTGCAGGTTATGGATTCCTGGGATCGCGTCTCTGGCTGCCCCTTTATACCCGATGATAAAGGGGGATTCCCACTTCCAATGGACCCCTGAGCACCAACAAGCTTCTGATAATGTCAAAAAAAGACGCTGCTATCTGCTCCGGCCTTAGCACTCCCAGATGTAGAAAAACCCTTCACTCTCTACATCGAGGAAAAGAAAGGAATAGCACAGGTTGTGCTCACTCAGACTTTGGGAACTTGGAAAAGGCCGGTAGCATTCTTATCAAACAAACTGGACCCACTGGCTAGCGGGTGGTGCCATTGCTTAAGAGCTATAGCAGCGGAAGCCCTTCTAATAAAAGAGGCTCATAAATGAACATTGGGACAGAAGCTAACCATTATAGCCCCCCATGCCCTCGAGAGCATCATCTGTCAGCCTCCAGCGAGCTGGCTATCAAACTCCAGAATTACCCACTACCAGAGCCTCTTGCTAGACAAAGACAGAATAATGCTGGGACCCCCTGCTCCACTCAACCTGGCTACACTGCTGCCAGAAGAATCATCAGGACCCATTGCTCATGAGTGTCAACACATACTGGCAGAAGAAACCAGAATACAACGAGACTTGAAGGATCAGCCTCTGCCTCGCCCTGAAGTCGTACGGTTTATGAATGGCAGCAGCTTCCTCCAAGATGGTAAGTGGCAGGTGGAGTAGGAGTAGTGAGCAAAACTAATGTCATCTGGTCCTCTGGTCTCCCAGAAGGGACATCAGTACAAAAACCAGAATTACTTGCCCTTACGAAAGCATTGGAACTAGTTACAGGCAAAAGGGCCACCATATACACTGATAGCCGCTATGAATTTGCCACTGCAAATGTGCATGGAAATATTTACCAGCAAAGGGGGCTATTAACCTCCACTGAGAAAGAATTAAAGAACAAATATGAGATCCTCCACCTTCTCTCAGCCGTGTAGGGCCCTAAGGAACTAGCAATAGTGCACTGTCCAGGGCACCAGAAGGGAAAAGACCCCGTGGTGGTTGGAAACAGAAGGGCAGAGGAGGAAGGTTAATTGGCAGCCCTAAATGGAGTGACTCTGTTAACTTTTTCCACACCGGGGGGAACAACAATCAAGAGATTTTGCTGCTCCGGAACATTCAGGCAACTTATCACCTGAGGAGACAGATACAGAACTCTGGGGCCCTACAGAGCCAAGTTTACAATTTCAAAAAGCCCGCCATTATGTCAAAGTCGTACACTAGCTCACCCACTTAGGCTCAAAGAAGTTATAGGCACTCTTAATGGACCGAAAAAAGGACTTAGTATTGACGCACTCACAGAGGAAAGAAATAGCTGAGCAGGTGACTAGAGCTTGTAAAGTCTGCCAATTAGTTAATACTTACCCATCCAAGCATCCTGCAGGGAAGCACTTACGAGGAACCAGAACAGGACAATTCTGGGAAGTGGACTTTACTGAAATTAAGCCAGCAAGGTATGGACTTAAATATCTCCTAGTCTTTTTCAAATACTTTTTCAGGATGGGTCGAAGCCTTCCCCATGAATAAAGAAACGGCTCAGATGGTGGTCAAAAAATTCCTAGAAGACATTTTCCAAGGTTCAGCCTGCCTAAAGTAATAGGGTCCAATAATGGACCGGCATTCATGGCCCAGGTAAGTCAGGGATTCGCCAGGAACCTGGGGATTAATTGGAAGTTACATTGTGCTTATTTACTCCAGAGCTCAGGACAGGTAGAAAGAATGAATAGAAACATCAAAGAGACCTTAACCAAATTAAGCTTGGAAACCGGCATAAAAAATTGGACTATTCTCATACCTTATGCACTGTTTTGTGCAAGAAATACCCCCTCCACCTCTTTGTGTAACCTCACCCCTTATGAAATTCTCTATGTTGCCCCAACTCCAGTAAGGGACCTAACGCCAACTCTGAGACTTAATGATTCCTTTCACACCCCTTTGCTTGACAGACTTAAAGCCCTTGAACAATCCCAGCACCCAGTGATACCTGTGGAAACAGTTGGCCTCTGCTTATCAGCCTGGAGACGAGGGAACCCCACATCGATATCAAGTGGGAGACTTCGTCTACATAAGATGGCATTAGGTGTCATCCCTGGAACCCCGCTGGAAAGGACAATACCATGTGCTGCTTTTAACACCCACAGTGGTGAAAGTGGATGGGATCGCTTCCTGGATCAATGCCACCCATCTCATGCCTGCGCCCTGTCCAGACTCTGGCTGGAAACTGGAACAGACTGGTAACCATCTCAAGTTGCGTGTCCATAGTGTGAGTAAGACTATGGATTCTCCCCCTTACCACCAGCAGTCCTAATCCCCATCAGCCTGCTCAGCAACAATGGTAAGTTATAAATCCTACTGGGCAAGTAGTGTGGTCTATTTCACATACAGCCCCCTTATGAACTCGGTGGCCATCTCTCCACCCGGACATTTGTCAGCTTGTCATAGGCCTCTCTGACTGGGATCTCCCTGACATAGAGGACCACACACAGATACCACTCAAACCCAAACCAGGGCAACATAGACCACCTTACCCCATAAATTATGGATGTCATCTCCCGCAGCTCAGGTGTAAACTAGACAGTCTTGAATATTATGTGTGCCCAGCTGATTTCCGAAGTCGCAAACAGGCCCAAACCTGTGGAGGACCCAGTGATTTTATTGTAGATCTTGGGGTTGTAAACAAACGGGAGCTGCATGGTGGAACCCATACTTCCCAGACAGTATGATTCAGGTAGGACCAAATGACACCTGGATTGATTCCAAGAAATGTGCCGCTAGCCAAGTGGTGTCAAAAAGTCGCTGTGGAAAGACTAGTCTATGTTAACCCCTCAATATAACTTTCACTTCCAAAGGAAGGGGCTACCTCAGAACAACATGGCCTATGGGAAATGCTTGGGGAATGTGATTCTATATTTATGGCCCTGATAATGACTTTGGTCTCTGGTTCAACATCCGACTTAAAAAAAAAAAGAAAATTCCACAGCAATAGGGCCCAATCCTCTCAAGCCAGGAGTTAAGCCTACTAAACCTCCCATGCCTAGATCTACCAGAACCCCTCTACCATCTCATACTTCCCGGTTTCCATCTTTGCCTACTTCCCCAGTCCAGAGTACAGCTGACTCCTCCCCCTGGGAACTAATTAAAGGAACCTTTATGGTACTGAACTCCACACAGTCAGAACTCCATGCATTTCAGCCCAGGTATTGCACAGCTCTGTAAATTATTGTATAATGGTGCAGATACTCCCCAGGGTGCTCTATGATGATGCAGAATCATTTGATGGTCTACTAGGGGGACAAACAACCCGATTTCGCACGGAGCCAGTGTCCCTTACTCTAGCCATTCTATTAGGGATAGGAGCTGCTGCAGGAGTGGGTATGGGAACAGCTGCTATGATCCGTGGGTCACAACAAATGGCCAAATTAGAAACAGCAATAGATCAAGACTTGAAGATGTTAGAGACCTCCATCACAGCTTTGCAGGAATCCTTAACCTCTCTCTCTCTGAAGTTGTTTTACAGAACAGGAGAGGATTAGACCTCCTCCTCATGAGGGAGGGGGGCCTCTGTGCTGCACTGAGAGAAGAATGTTGTTTTTATGCTCACCATACTGGAGCTTCAAAATAATCCATGAGTAAATTAAGAAAATGCCATGAAGTGCACCAGAGAGAAAGGGAGATTCAACAAGGGTCGTTTGAGTCGTGGTTTACCCAATCCCTCTGTTTAACTACACTCTTATCAGCCTTAGATGGACCCCTGATCATCCTTATGCTGGTACTAACTGTGGGACCTTGTTTGCTTAACCTAATAGTTTCCTTTCTCCAGGCTCAGATTGGGCAGATAAAACTCATGGTAATCAGACAGAAATATGCTTCACTTGCAGAAATAGAATCTGAGAACCCGCAATAATTATGATTCATTACTTTTAAGATTAAAAGTAGTCAGAAAAATGAGTGGAAAATGAAACAATAAAAGAAATTGAAATTGAAACGTAAAGAACCAGGTTTTGTAAAGTTTCCAAGCTGCACTTAGAAACTGAAATTCCTGTGGCAGTTAAGACAATTCCCGGAAGTTCCCATTAGATGTGAGTTGATATCTTCCCTGACCACCAAGTTACTTAACAACCCCTTCCCCGAAACCGTGCAGCTCAGCACGTATACACCTCAGGGCTTCAAACAATCAGTTTAAATGTATACTCCTCAGGGCTGACCAATCACCCGCTGCCCGACCTGTTCCTGCCAATGAATGTGCTAATCATCTTTTAGAGTTGTTATTTGATTTTCACGTGGTATATGATGATTTGCTAAAGGAGCATATGATGTATGTAAAGTCCCTGCCCCCTCTAAAGAATGAATATAAACTCAGCTCAAGTTGTTCTCGGGGCTCTTTGTTCTTTGCTCCTCTGGAGTGAGCTCTGAGTCGCAGCATGCTGGACACCCCAAAAAACCCTTTGCTATGGCATGAGACAGTCTCTTGGTGGTCTTTTCCTCCGACGTTCGCCCAAACTTTTCAGTTTCTGACTTCCATCAAGTGAGAATAGGGAACCTTTGGGTCAAATGAGTTCTTCAAGGCCCTTCAGAGGATAGCCCATAGGTGCTTGTGTTTTCTCATGACTCCAAATCACATAAAGAATCTATACCTGACAGTCAGTAGACCTCAAATTGGAGAAGCAGAGCAGTATTAATGGCAGGGTTATTTGATCACTCCTGGTTCAAAGGAAGGGTGTACAGGCCACCGTGACTTTAGGCAAATGAGGAGCAAGGGAGCTTTTTTGGAAAATGTCTTGTGCTGCATCCCTCATGGAAACTTCCAGCCAGAGTTTATGATGAGTGCCTATGTGGAAGAAGATGAGGCCCATGTGGGAGTGCTTTTAATTTAATTGTGGTCATTTGTGTGGCAGTTGGAACAGATGACTGGGTCCTCCTGGACCTGAACTCTGGTGTGATTCCCCTTAGAGACTGAGTTCTGAAACTGACCTCAGAGAAGTATTGCCATGAATTGTGTTTTGATTTTAGGAGGCCACGCATGAGAGTTGCCCTTGAAAAATGTGATCAGGGTCGCTTTCCACAGAGACTGGAAATCCCAGACACTATATCACATGATTTTATTCTGAAAGACATGACAACCATAGTTGAGAGTCAAAACACACATGGACCTCACATGTAGACCTCAATGGGCCAGGCTTCATGTGACCTTTTGGCCACACTTTTGGAAGCCTTGCCTATAAGAGTTCTCCAGATCTTTCATTGAAATGAGCTTCCTCTCCATTTATGGTTCCTCAATGAATTGAAACTCACAGTGTCTCCAACTTCATCTTGAAAAATGGCTAGTTAAATACTACGAAATTTTTGAAATTCCCATGACCAGGTGGCACTGGACAACTTTTGGATGTCCTGTTGCTGATCATCAGTATACCAGACAGTGCCTTGATTGACTGGGTTTCATGAAAATGGTGTAGAGCAGAGATTCCAATAAGTTGGAGGCTGCTGAGTAGTTGTCCTAGAACAGTGGTGGGCAGGTGTGTGATAAAACTTCTGTGGTGGGGCCATGTGGATCTGGCATTGGCTTCCAAATGGCTTGTTACTGACATGGTGCAGCCAGCTGACCTTGTTATGAAAATGCATCTTGATATATGGAGTGGTTTCAAGGCAATGTTCAGAATCAGCTCGCTACGTTCAAGGGGGCAAACTAAGTGGGATAGAAACCTGGTTGCTGCATTCTCCTGCAGACCGTGACCCACCATACGTGACAGAACTCCAACCAGTACTGTGTCCCAGTTGAACTCCATGTATTTCGTGAAGCAAATACCAAACTCCGAGTGCAGCAGCAAGAAACACAATGAAGAGTGGAGGAGGAACTAATGATTATACAGTCCACACGGGGAGACACTTAGCCCACAGTGGCCACAGTATACCTATGAAGAGTGATTTCAGCACTGTTCCCTCATGTTCATTGGAATATTACAATCTATGTCCTACAGGACACATAGATGCTGACACAACTTTGATCCTCTCATTAGAAAAGAAGCAAAAGCTCCTGACAACAACATATATTTCAAGTGCCTAGACTCAGAGGCAGTTTCTCAAGAAGTCTTTAGGCCAGCAGAGATCCATGTTTGTGGAGTATTAACCCTTTACCTTACTTTTGGAAACTTCTCCAGCACCTCCATGGTTGTAAATTCCTGATCATATTTCATTCCAGGTATGTATTCACAAATTTTCAAACTCTTCTCCTCTAATTGTGTCTTACTTGGGGTGAAGGTAATGTTAAGGCATTGTTCTGGATGAGAGTGGGAAGATTTTTGTGTAGCACATATTTGCATACACATTGGATACATTTTCCAATTTTCCATTTGAAAAACTGAATCTCTGACACTAACACATAACCTACTAGACTCTGACTACTAATCCTAATATGTTGGAGAAAATAACCCAAACAGAATAGAAATACAAGCAGTTCAGAGGAGGCATGGTGTATAGTTGAACTTGCCTTTTGCATTATATAGGTTAGAAGTTATAAATCTTGTCAAATTTTTGGAAATAGTTCTCCATGTGTTTTTAAATTTAAGAAATATGTGAATTCCTGTCTCCCTTACTCTGAGGACTATTCAGGACATGTATTTTTATATGCACATATAGAATTCTAACTGGTAACACACTTCCATTCTTGTGAGGTGGCTGAATTGGCAGATACAAATTGTGACAACAGATCACTCCTCCTAAACGCTGTTGGAACTGAAAATTCAACCTATGGGTGAGCTTCGTAGTTGAACAACATTATACATAAATTGATATTCAGTAAAATGAATATTTTTGTAACTGTGGGTTATGTATATTTCATTGTGTATTTCAATTGGCATATATATTGCTATTTTTAATGTCTCAGTGTGTGTGTGTGTGTGTGTGTGTGTATATATATATATATATTATATATATATATATATATATATATATATATATATATATATATATATATAATATATATATATATACTCTCCATTTTTTTCAAAATATGAAATATATGTGTCTTATTATACACTCCCTAAATTCATTCATATTCATGTATGTGGATTTATATTCAACTTTTCACAAGATTATTCTCAGAAATATTTATCCACCTGAAATACGTATTTGTTTCCTAGTACTGAAAACTAACTTCAGTGAATGGTGCATACAAATCCTAATATTTCTACAGTAACTGAACCAGTTTAACATCAATTCAAGTAGATTCCTATGGGACATTATGTGTATTTTATTATTCATTTTTATTCAACACTGGTACATTACTATTTCTTCAATTTTTGCAAATCATAGGATATATATATTTCATCCACAAGTTAGCAAATATATAGGCATTTGTTTCACTTTCAATCACTTTCTGCTTCAGAACACATGTATACCTCCAGGTTTCTTGACTGGTATTTTCATGAGATTTCTTTCCAAACACATTATTTTCAATTTCCATAATCACTTTTGAAGCAAAACTCACACACTCTTCTTGATAATCCATATCCCTAATATTACCATTAGATGTATAATGGGTAGGATTAAATGTATTATATCAATATAATATTTACTGTATATTTTCAGATATCAATTCCATCTATTAGTTAAAGTTGGAACCAGTTATATTATTTATTCACAGTATAGTCTATTCATGCATTATCTCTATATTCATAGACTCATGGTACAACTCTTCCTACCCCCAATACTAATTCATACATCTTAAATATATTGCTCCCAGATATGGTGAAAGAAATACTCACATCACCTGATCTACATATACATTTTACTACAGTAATATTCTGGACACAAAAAGCAAAGTTCACACTTATGATTGTACCAATGTAAAGGTCAGGCGAGCGTTGGAGGAAGAGACCACGAAGAGACTGTCTCATCCCTCAGCAAAGGGTTTATTGGGGGTCCAGCATGCTGGGGCTCAGAGCTCACTTGAGTAGAGAATAGAGCCCTGAAAACAGCTTAAGCAGAGCTTATGTACTTTACTTGATGTGGGCAGGGAGGGAAATTTATTGATGGTTCAGGTCGAGTGAGTGGTTTGGCTGCCAATGGGAGAGGCAGTACATTCAACAGTTTGGCAGTTGGGGACATCACATTCTGGGAATAAGATTAACAAACAGATCTCAAGATTTCAACAGTGTTTTGTTAAGCATACAGAAAAACAGGAAGTGACCAGTACCTATTTTATTAACCTTTCATTCTACACTTCTTATTCTGGTTACTTTTAATCATAAAAGTGATCATTTGGGGGTCTCACATTTTATGTCTGGTAGTGAGGTATATTGTTGTCTGATTACCATAAGTTTAACTTATCCAATTTGAGCTTTTAGAAAGGAAACTACACGGTTGAACAAATAGGGTCCTACAATTAGCAATAATATTAGGTTTATTAATTGACTGGACAGGGCTGATAAAAGCATAGTTAACCAGGGGGACTGTGTGAAGAAAGACTCAAACCACCATTTTTGTGCCTCTCTCTTTTGTTGACACTCTTCAAGCTGTCTTCTTAATTTACTCAGATTTGTTTACAACTCCAGTATGGTCGGCATAAAAAATACATTCTTCCCTCAATGCAGCACAAAGCCCCCCTTCTCTCATGAAGATGAGGTCCAACCCTTGCCTGTTCTGTAAAACAAATTAAGAGAGGTTAAAGATTTCTATAAAGCTGTGATGGAGGTTTTTAATATCATTAAGTTTTGGTCTATTGCTGCTTCTAATTGGGTCATTTGTTGTGTCCCATGGACTAGGTCAGTGGTTCCTGTGCCCACCCCTGCAGGAACTCCTTTTCCTAATAGGACGGCTAAAGTGAGGGATACAGTTTCCCAGCGGAACTGGGTTGTATGCCCCCCTATTTGATATTTAAATGAACCTGCGTCATGATAGCACACTCTGGGAAACATCTGCAACATTACATAATTAATCACATCTTTTGACCATTTTATGATAACATAAACAATGTTTAAGTATATAGAATTATACTGTTGTAGGGAAGGACAAGACAAGGCATCTAAGATAGCATCGAAGACACGGAAAAAAAACTATTGTTTGCAACTGGATTTAGAGGGCATTGTTTCTGTTGTAATGAATTAATCACCTGAACCCCAAATTTAGGTAGTTTCAGAATTTTGTACCCAACATGTAAGGGAAGGGGCTCAGAAGTTCACTGTCTGCAGAAGTTCACAAAAAAAAAAAAAAAAAAAAAAAGTTTTCGTTTCTGTTTTTTTTTTTTTCCTCTGTTCTGGGCAAGTTAACATTTTAAGGACACCTGGAGGGGGAGAGCTTTTTTCTTGTCTTTTTTTTTCTCCCTGACAGCTGTAACCATGGAGCCCAGTTGGTAACTTCTTAATCTTAGAAATGTAGCCCTCTCTGTGAAGCCCACCTCAAAGCCAGAGGCCTTGTTCACATGTTTTGTGAAAAACTAGTAAGTGGGTGTCTAGCTTTGGAGTGCTGATTTTTTGAGCCAGTGGCCCAGTAGAACAGCGCAACACGAAAAAGGGAAGTTTATCTACATTGAACTCTTTTATAAGGACTCTTTGTCTGAAAGTCCTAAAGTCATCCATGGTGAAGACTTCTGGAGAAGGCCAGTTAAGACTTTTGTGTGGGCCTGGCACAGAGGGGGAAGACTGGGAAGGCGGGTCTGAGAGCAGCTACTTGCGTCTGAGAATGAGGAAGGGGAGATGTAAAAGAATAATGTGAAAGGGGTTTGGCATTTTCCAGGCAACAAAAAGTTGAAAACTATAACAGGTAGGGCAGAGGGGAAGACGGGAGTGAGTATCCCAAAAAGCCTCTGAGAAAATTTTAATTTTAGTAACCTGTTTTCAGTGATGACAAAGCAACTTTATAGGCCATTTTCATTACATCTTGGATAGGGGTCTGAGGGCTCTCCTTAGCTTGTTTGAGATTTGGGTGAGCTGGTAAGAGGACCTGGTGGGACCCGGTGTGGGCACTAACAGGAGAAGAGAGGAGTGAGTGGGTGGATGGGTACCTCTGTACCTGCTACCTCAGCAAGGGGGCAATCATCTGAGAACTGTCGGAGGTTTGGGTATTTGATCTAGTAATTGGAGGGGAGAAATCAGGTTGCTGATGTGGGAGTGACAGCAGAGAGTCTGGAGTAGAAAGCTGTGTGTGAGGATCTATTGGAGAAGCATAGTTCAGGATGTGAGCAAAGGAGGGAAAAGGCCTCCACATAGGGGAATTTCCTTCCAACCTTTTGAGCACTTGCCGAAGTTAAAAAGGTCATGCAGAATTTGAGGATCTAGAGACCTATTTGTGGGCCATCGGTTTTGGTTGTCTAATTGGTAATATGCCCAATGCAGTGTAGTAAATTTGATGAGGAGTTAGGGTTAAACCAGGCAGCCCCTATATGCTCACATCCCCATGACTTACAGAAGAAGATGGCTTTTCCCCCACACAGCTCTGGCAGTTTGTGCCTTTGATAGTCCGCTGGGCAAACATAGTAATCTAGGCTAGTCAACCTGCATCTGGCTCACGTGTCCCTATATCCATAATGTCTGTTTCCATTACCTATGGTACAGAAGGGATTTAATGGAATTTTAGTGGGATCCTCTTCATCAGGGATATCCAAATAGGAAAGACCTATAGCCAGCTGAAAAATGTCTGGGTGGAGAGATGGCCACCAGGTCCCTAAGGGGGCTGTATGCGAGATAGACCTTACTTCTTGTCAGGTAGAATTTTTGATCAGCCATCGCTGCTGAACAGGCTGATGAGGGATAGGACTACGGTGGCCAAGGGGAGAGTCTATAGCCTTATCCACATGGCGAATATGCAATTTGAAAGGGTTACCAGTCTTTTCCAGTTTCCAGCCAGATTCTGGACAGGGCGCAGGCTTGAGATGAGAATTAGGATACAGGAAGTGATTCCATCTACCTTTACCACTGCAGGTTTTATAAGTAGCACCTGGTATGGTCCTGTCCAGCGGGGTTCCAGGGATGACACCTGATGTTGTCTTATGTAGAGAAAGTCTCTTATTTGATATTGATGTGGAGTCCCCTCTTCACCAAGTTGGTAGGCAGTGGAGAGCTGTTTTGAGAGGTATTGCTGAGTTCTTTCAAGAGCTTTAAGTCTGTCAAACAAGAGGGTATTGATGGCATCATTAGGTCTTAGAGTTGGGGTTAGGTCCCTTAGTGGAGGAGGGGCCCGACAGAGAATTTCATAGTGGGTGAGGTTACACAAAGAAAGAGAGGGAGTATTTCTTGCATGAAACAGTGCATAAGGCAGCAGCATAGTCCAATCTTTTATGCCGCTCTCTAAGCTTAATTTCGTTAAGGTCTCTTTATTGGTTCTATTTATTTTTTACTTGTCCTGAGCTGGGGGTCTATAAGCACAATGTAACTTCCAATTTATCCCCAGGGTCCTGGCTAACGCCTGACTTACTTGGGCCATGAATGCTGGGCCATTATCAGACACTATTACCTTAGGCAGGCCGTATCTTGGAAAAATATCTTTCAGGATCTTGTTGACCACCATCTGTGCATTTTTTTGTGGGGGAAGGCTTCAATACATCCTAAAAATGTATCTACAAAGACTAGGAGATATTTAAGTCCATAAGTTGCTGGCTTAATTTCAGTAAAGTCCACTTCCCAGAATTGTCCTGGTCTGGTTCCTCATAGGTGCTTTCCTGCAGGAAGCTTGGAAGGATAAGCATTAACCTATTGACAGACCGGACAGGCTTTTGTTACCTGTTCAGTTATTTCCTTTCGCTGTGAGTCGGTTAGTGGAAAACTCTGTTCTTGATCCTTCAGGAATGCCTGCAGTTTCTTTGAACCAAGTTGTGTAACTTGATGTACATTTTTAACCTAGTGTAGGGCTTTCTGAAATTGCAGGCTTGGCTCAGTCAAGTTGAGGAGTTCAGTGCCAGTGTCATTAGATGTTATCAAAAGCTTGCTGGTTCTCCGGGGTCCATTGGAATTGGGCATCTCCCTTTAACAGCGGGTATAAAGGAGAAGTTAAGGACGCAAACACAGGAATCCATAACCTGCAAAACCCAGTAGTCCCAAGAAACTCTCTTGTGTTGTCTGCTGCTAGTTGAGGCTGGTATCCGCACAACCGTTTGATTTCTGGGCTCAGTGAGCCATCGTTTACTGCCCCTAAGGGAATAGCCCAGGAAGATTACTTCTTGCTGGCAAATTTGGGCCTTTTGGGCAGAAGCTCTATACCCCAGTTGAGGAAGCTCATATAATAGTGCTTTGGTCCCAGACTCACAGTTTTCCTTGGTGTTGGCTGCCAGTAGCAGGTCATCCACGTATTGAAGCTGGGTGACTTCAGGGTGCGTAGTTCTGAAGTTGTTGAGATCTCTGTGGAGGGCTTCATCAAAGAGATTTTTTGAACCCCTGTGGGAGTCTAATCCAAGTGAGTTGACCAGACGTTCCTGTTTCTGGGTCTACCCACTAGCAGGCAATATGGGGCCTTATCCCATCTTGCTGGTGCTCAGGGGTCCATTGGAATTGGGCATCTTCCTTTAACAGCGGGTATAAAGGAGCAGCTAAGGACGCAAACCCAGGTATCCATAACCTGCAAATCCCGGCAGTCCCAAGAAACTCTCTGAGTTGTCTGCTGTAAGATGGGGGTGATATCTGCTCAACGGTTTGTTTACTGGGCTCAGTGAGCCATTGTTGACCGCCCCTAAGGGAATAGCCCGGGAAGATTACTTCTTGCTGGCAAATTTGGGCCATTTTAGAGGAAGCTCTATACCCGAGTTGAGCAAGCTCGAATAATAGTGCTTGGGTCCCAGTTCACAGTTTTCCTTGGTGTTGGCTGCCAGTAGCAGGTCATCCACATATTGAAGCAGGGTGACTCTCTGGGAAGGGATTCATCAAAGAGTGTGGGGGAGTTTTTGAACCCCTGTGAGAGTCTAGTCCAAGTTAGTTGACCAGACCTTCCAGGTTCTGGGTCTAGCCACTCGAAAGCAAATAGCAACTGACTATCTTTATGCAGAGGCAAGCAAAAGAAAGCATCTTTTAAGTCCAGAACAGTATTCCATTTCCACTCAGGGTTCAGAGTGATAAGCAGATTGTACAGATTATGTACTGTGGGGTGAATGTCCTGCACTCTGTTGTGGATCTCTCTTAGGTCTTGAATGGAGTGATAGTTCCCGGTTCCTGGATTATTTTACTGGTAGCAGGGGAGTGTTCCAGTTCGAATGACAGTGCCTTAGGACCCCTAAGGCCAGATATTTCTGAATATGGGGCCTAATCCCATCTTTAGCTTTTTTGCTCAGAGGATATTTTTTGACATTGATTGAGGGGGCTGAAGTTTTTAACTCCACTGTTATTGAAGGTTGTTTCACGGCTAGTCCTAATCCAGCAGTTTTTTTCCCAGGCTTCTACGTAATCTGTTATCCATTTCTGGGGCAGCTTACCTGTTTGATCAGTCTTGGGGGGTGTGACGAGTTGATGTTCATCTTCTACTGACACAGTTAAAGCCGTGACTATAGGATTTTTTACTGAAGGATTTAGAAATTTCACTTGGGGGCCTTCAGGGTTAAAAATTATTCTGGCCTGGAGCTTGTTGAACAGATCTCTGCCCATCAATGGGGACAGGCATTTTGGGATTGCTAGGAAGGAGTGATGGATTTTTCCTTTCCCCAGGTCCATGGTCCTCATAGTTGTCTAAGCCCCATATTTACTGACATTAGCCCCTTGAACTAGAGTCCTTTTTTTTTGATAGACGACCCAATGGGGCCTTAAGGGGTGAGTATACTGCCCCTGTATCCACTTCAAAGTTTACTCCCTGCCGGTGAGTTCTTTGAGTTTTTTTGGGCGGGCCAGTTTCCTCCAGTGAAGGAGGGGCTGTGTGTGTTGCGGCTTAGTCATCTGGAGGGCGCTGGGCTGGCCTAGATTTCTCCAATGGCGGAGAGTCTGAGTCAGCAGCAGGGCAATCACTTAGAGGGTCTTGGAGGTTGGGGGACGAGGGCAGGGCATAAGGAGGGGGTGGAGAGTCCAGTAGAGTCTTGAGACTCAAGGAGAACAGAGGGTTTAGTAGGGGGAGCAGAGGGTTTGAGAGATAGAATCGTGGGGGAAGCAGTAGGAGTGGGGGCAGGGACAAGGAAAGGCTTCACCCATGGAGGAGGAGATTTGCAGAGGTCCTGCCAAGTTAAGATATATGGCTGTTGATCTGGATGGCTATGTGGCCCCGGCTGAAAGACAATATCTCTGTCTTTTCGAATTAGTGGGAAGTAGAAAGTTCCTACTGGGGGCCATCCGACTTCAAAGGTGGGTCATGCTGAGGCACAGAAAGTTTGCCAGGTCTGGCGTTATACTGAAAAAGAAAGTTTCTGAGCTCTTACGCAGACTTTGGTCCAGTGATCAAGGGTCAGGAACAGAGGCGTTGAGGTGCTCTGTCCCATAGGAAAGATACACAAACAGTGAAAGCAATGACACACGACACAGACAACACAAGACAATAAAGTCAGGCAATGGACATCCAAAACTGAGACCAGGACTGAGTAGCCGGCAAAACCTAAAGGGCTGGCAATACTGAATGCAAAACAAAATATCACTGAGTTGAGGAGACTATTGTTTTTCGATTTCCTGAGTCCTCTGGGGTGTCCCCCAGGGACGTGGCTTGTGGCTTTGTGACACATCTGTCAGGCACCGTCGGAGAGAGATCACGCTCATCACCAATAGTCATTTTGCCCATCCCTATCCTGAAACCTGAAACCAGAAAGAGGCACCTTACTTACTCTGAGAGGAGCCCATTGGGGGTCTTTCATCCACCGCTGCTGGATCTCGCTGAGGCCCTCAGAAGTAAAGTTCGGGCGAGTGTCAGAGGAAGAGACCACCAAGAGACTGTCTCATGCAACAGCAAAGATTCCAGAATTCTGGGGCTCAGAGCTCACTTGAATAGAGCAGAGAGCCCTGAGAACAGTTTATGCAGAGCTTACATACTTTCCTTGGAGAGGGCAGGGAGGGAAGTTTATTGATGGGTCAGGGCGAGTGGGTGGTTTGCTTGTAAAGGGGTGAGGGAGTAATTCTGCAGTTTGGCAGTTGGGGACAGCACATTCTGGGAACAAGATTAGCAAAAAGTTTTCAAGATTTCAACAGAGTTTTGTTAAGCATACAGAAATACAGAAAATGACAACTTCCTAATTTATTTAATTTCACCAAAGCCTGAATGGAAAGTGAGCATGGATTACTAAAAACATTCATGTACAGGTTGCCTAATGCTCTCAAATGTCAATTCAATTGTTGACTACATATTTGTTTCTTCCTAAGATTATATATTCAACCTTAACCCTGATGAAAATGCCTAATCCTATGACTCACTTATTACTTTGCCTGATTTCCTATTGTCTCTATTGATATCTGCTTTCCTACATATTTTCCCCAGTTCATCATTGAGACTGACTCTTCACATGGACTGTCATTAACATTCACTCTCTAACCGAAACCATATTGGTAAAGAACTTTGCTCCAAATCCTATATTTACTCTTCTTTCTAAACCTACCGACTCTCTTCCTAATCCGAATGACTATCCCTTTTTGACTGGAGGTTCTCTTCGAGATTCAATCATCCAAGGTACAACGTCCTATGCCATTTTATATCGATTTATCTGAGACATCTGTGCAGAAAGTATTTCAATGCTAAGTACCCCAATCAAGGTCCCAATGCCCTTCTGGGATTCAAATCTTACCTAGATTTCTGTTTTCATACTTATATCTCACGTCTATATTCTTATAAATATCACAGATTCCAAATACCATTATTCATCCCGCAGAATGATTCCTAACCCAAATCGAACCTGTTATTAACCCTAACCACACAGTGTTCCCTAAATCTAACTTTAGAGAAGAGCATGGACAGAGTTGGTCTTAAAATACAGGAATGTAGGGAATCTTCAACCTGCTGAGAACCTCAAAGATCCATGCAGAAATGATCCCTGAAGAAGATGTAGGCAACGATGAAGGACCTGAGAGAGAAAAGTCATCTTCCATGGCAAAAAAACCTGATCAGGATGAAGGGATGTGTCTGAATCAGCCTCTCTCTTCTTAATGTAGAGAAGATGGACCAAACCAGGCCTTTATGGAGAGCTGTTTCTTGGTGCCTATGATTGATATATCATTCTAACTTGTGAAAGTGTCACAGGAAGTAAGGGCAGCCTCTATTTCATGAAACACTTGGAAGCAACTGTTAGGAAACAGTGGTTGCCAAGGCAGGCACCTCGTTCAGTTCCTGAAGGAAGTGACCTTCCTCACTTCCTTGGTGATGGAAATCCCTAAACTTGAGGTCCAGGAAGCCAGGCACCTAGAGCCAATCCCAGTCCCAGTCCCAGTGGGCTCACTTGTTTGTTGTTACTAAAAACAGAGTCAGTCTTTCTTAGTACCTACTGATGTGAGGATGGCCAAAAGCCAGTAGAGCTTGGAAGAGGGGACTTTCCTGAAAAAGCAGGTAGTGGCTCACCACAGGCACCTCACAACTTTACAGAGTTTGCCAAGGACACCAGATCTGAGAATGGATAGGCCATTTCGGGGGAACATATTATGACCCACCAGTCAGAGGACACTCCGGATGGTTACAGACCTACTTGAGGGAAGGAGGTGACTTTGTAGGTGTGGGAGTGAGTTAGTGGTTTTTTCTCATGTTCTGAGAATAGGTAGGAAAGGCGGTTTGGTTGGTTTGGAGTGGACTTTTTCTAGTAAGTTGTTTGACAAGGCGAGTGTTTCTATGTCTGTGTATTCCACTGTGTCCGTGGTTGTAGACATTAGAATAGAGAATGCATCAATGGATGTTTTCTGTCTAGTACAAAGCTTCCCAGCATTCATCCTGCCCATTTTATGAATGGAATGTGACTTGCCTTATGGATGGGCAACACGTACTATCTTATTATGTTCCTGTTTTCTTCCTGAATTCTGGGCACTCTTCAGAATAGGATAATGGTTTTGTGTCCAAGATATGTATCACCTCCAAGCTCTGTGACATGGCCATGTACATGATTACTGAAGTGAATGGGAGGATCTCAGAGAACTCAGTTATCTATGTGACCAGTAAAGTCTCAGTGGAGAAACCTTGGTTTCTGCCATTTGCTTACCTATTGGTCCTTTGCCCTGAATGTCAGAAAGGTCTTTGCCTCAGGCCACCCCTTTTTGAAGTCTAAAGAAAAGAGTTTTCAAATGAAAATGAATGGGCTTCACCTGTGGCTCTTTGCTTAATTGCTTAGGAAAGGGATGTGTCTGAATCTGCCTCTTGGTTCTGTGTGGGGTTGTAGCTTGGATTCTCAGCTCCTGATGGATCTAAAGAAAGATTCCATGTGTGCTACCAAAACCAAAATGGCCAAAGAAGCAGTCATTGTGGATGAAGTCTCTCGCCATCTTCTGAAAGGTTCCTGACCTTCATCAAGTGAGAATAGGGATCCTTTGGGACAAATGAATTCTTCAATGGCCTGCAGAGGCTAGACCATAGATGCTTGGGTTTTCTCATGACTTCAATTCACATAAAGAATTTATACCTGGCAGCCAGTAGGCCTCAAATTGGAAAAGTGGAGCAGTAATAATGGAAGGCCTATTTGATCACTCCTGGTTCACAGGAAGGGTGTTCAGGCCACACTGACTTTAGGCAAAATAGGTCAAGGGAGCATATTTTGAACACTGTCTTGGACTGCACCTCTTATGGAAACCTCCAGCCAGAGGATTTGATGAGCGTCTATATGGAAGAAGATTAGGGTCATGTGGGAGAGTTTTGGTTTTAATTGTGGTCATTTGTGTGGCAGTTGGAAGACATGACTGTGTCCACCAGGGCTTGAACTCTGGTGTGATTCCCCTTAGAGACTGAGTTCTGGAACTGACCTCAGAGAAGTATTGCAATGGATTGTGTTGGGATTTAGGAGGCCACGCATGAGAGTTGCCTTTGGAAACTGAGATCTAGGCCCAGGGTGGCTCTCCACAGAACACTGGGAATCTCAGCTAGGATATCACATGATTTTATTCTGAAAGAATTGACAACCATAGTTGAGAGACAAAATACACATGGACCTTGCATTGTATACCTCAATGGGCCTGGCTACATGTGACATTTTGGCCACTTTTTGGGAAGCCTTGCCTGTGAGAGTTCTCCAGAGCTTTCATTGAAATGAGCTTCCTCACCATTTAATGTTTCCTGAATGAATTGAAACCCACTGTGTCTCCAATTTCCATCCTGAAAATGGCTAGATAAATACCATGAAATTTTTGAAATTCTTATTAGCAGATGTCACTGGAGAACCTTTGGATATCCTGTTGCTGATCATGAGTGTACCAGACAGTGCCTTGATTGACTGGGTTTCATGAAAATGGTGTAGAACAAAGATTCCTGTATGTTGGAACCTGCTGAGTAGTGCCCCAGAGCTGTGGTGTGCAGGTGTGTGATAAAACATCTCTGGTGGGGCCATGTGGATTTGCCATTGACTTCCAAATGGCTTGTGGCTGACATTGTGCAGCCAGTAATCCTTTATATGTCTGACCTCTCCTTATAAGGCATCTGGTTATATGGAGAGGTTCCAGGGCAATGTTCAGAATCAGGTTGCAATGGTCAAAGGATCAAGCTATGTGGGATAGAAGCCTGATTGGCATATTCTCCTGCAGACCCTGAACCACCACACGTGCGAGAAATCCCTCCAGCACTGAATCTCTGATGATCTCTTTATATTTCATGAAGCAAATACTAAACTATCAGTCCAGCAGAAAGAAACAACATGAGAAGTGGAAGATCAGCAAATGGCTTCACAGTCCACACGGGGAGACACTTATCCTTCAGTGGCCACAGTTTTCTTACAAAGAAAGAATTCAGCACTGCTGCCTCATGTTCATTGGAAAATAAGAAACCATGTCCTCCAGGTCACATAGATGCAGACGCAGCTTTGATAGTCTCACTACAAAGAAGCTAAAGCTCCTGACAACAACATGTATTTCAAGTGCCCAAGGTCAGGAGCAGTTTCTCAAGAAGGTTTAGGCCGGCAGAGCTCCATGTTTTTGGAGTGTTTACCTGTTAGACCAGGACACGAGAAAAGAATACTGACTCCAATTAAAATCAAATTAAAGCAAGCTTATTATTTCCACTGGCCAGGCTGCCTCTTCCTCTCAAAATGGCGGAAACAAGACAGCAACCCCACCTATCCTACAGCCAAGCTTTATAGCCCAAAAAGTTACACAAAAGTGGATTTACAGATAACAAAAGTCGGAGAAGCATCACACTAATGCTAGTTTACATTTTTTTTGCTGGCCTCATCATCAGAATTTATGAGGACCATTAGAGCCTCAGCGAGGGTCATTTTCTGGCCAGGGAAGGCCAAGATTTATGAGGTGTCAATAAAGTTTCAGAGAGGGCTGTTATCTGGTCAGAGAGCCAGGCATGGGTGAGTTCAAGGCACGGGCAGGTATTCCAAGCAGGTTCAGAATTTGCAGTAATTTATAGTAAAGCCAAAATAATCTTTTCATGGTTTTGTGGCAAGATGGCTCCCAATTTTAATAAGTGATCAGGTTGGATCTATCATTTTCCCTTTTTTAATGTGTCCCTTCCAAATCTTTGATAGAGTAGGGGAAGAGCAATGAGGGAATTTTAATCCCTCAGGTAACAGTCTCCAAATTTTTAGAACTCACCCAAAACTGGATTCCTGATTTTACCTGATATAATTAATTACTTGTATTTATAGTCTATTTATTTTTGGCTCCATTGTTGTAAGATGAGAGGCGTCACTCATTTTGGCTTCTTCTGAGCTGGGAGAGGGTGATGTGAGTGGACACAGTGTAAGGGACATGAGTTGCTTTTTAGAAGTCAGTTGAGGGACATGAATTGCCTTTTAGAAATAAGTTCAATTTGAAATTTGGTTGGGAAAAACAGGTTGTAAAGTCATCTGTGAATGGGTTCTTCTAGGTGAGAAACAAAAACCATGTGTACTGAAAAAATGTTGCATCAGCTGGAACATGTCACTGTATAGAAGTTCCCTCAGCAGGATTTAATATCCCCAGTTATCAGGACTGTCAACTTAATATTTAACATTTAGTGTTACAGTTGTCCCTCCCAATAAGATACAGTTTAATAATTTAATGACATCTGATCTTGCAAAATCCTTTTACTAGTATGGCCTCTGTGTCTAATAGAGAAACCTTCAATTCTGTTACTCAGGGCTGGATAAACGTACTAGCAAACACCAAGCCTACCTGTGTAGGTTAGGCATATCTGTAGGCCTTAAACTAAAAATTTCTGCCTCTTGCAACTCCTCTTGATAGTCTCTTTTTATAATTATCAGGCATTCCTGTCTGAGAATCCTTCTTTGTAGCCTCCAGTCTTACTTATTTTGGGAGGCTAACATAAAGGGTATACCTTAAAATATTATTATTATTATTATTATTATTATTATTATTATTATTATTATTATTATTATTTAAAATGCCCAGGAAAGGCTGTATTTTGGTTTTAACTGTCTTTGCTAAGTGTGATGAAGCAGTCAAACTGACTTTTGTTTCTATCTATTGTTAACAGTCAGCTGAGCTTTCATGGGAGTCAGTCCTGGGAAACTTGAGAGCAGCTTTTCAGTTCTGCTAGTGCCATTTGCGCTTGGTGGGTCCAGGTCTTGCTTGAACATGTGGCTTCCCTCGAAAACATCAGGGATGTCTCCCTTCTCTGTTGACTCTCCACTTTGTAGCAAATGCACTGATTGGCTTTCTGTTCTCCAGTGGTTTCATTAATCTCCCTGATTTGGAGGTTATGAGGCCCAGAGTTGCAAAGCTCTTAGAGAAGTCACCTATTCCCTAGATTCAGACTGACTCAGAGGACAAGAACCAAATATTGTTTTTCTTGGCCCTTTTCATGTAACTTTAATTTTAAATCCAATCTTAATCATTCAGAAAATAAATTTTAACAGCCTTATATTAAGAGTACTGGGCTTTAATGTCTATAAATTTATGATTATTTAACTTTTTATTAATTGGGATCTGTATTATTCTGTCTATCTTGTAGGTGATGACTTATTATCTTAAATTGACCCATGTTGTGTTCTTAAAGCAACACTTCTGTAAAACACTAACAGGGAATCTTTAGATCACTTATAAGGAATTTACAAAATAAAATTTTTTAACAAGAGTAAAAATACTTAGTTAGTGTAATAACTACCCTGAATTTTTTAGCTGAGTTATATATTATATCCCCTAGTAATCTTGACAGAAAAAAAAAGTCTTTTAAAAATAACTTTAAATGAAATAAAATCTGACCTACTGGTTTCATAGTCATTGTCACATGTAGTAAGATGGGACACAGAGCCTTATCTCAGGTAAGGCAGGGCTTTTTATAAATCTTAAGTGTTTTAGTTCTAAAGATAATCTTTGTTCTTTTCAATTTTATTTTACAAAGTTTACATAAATTGTTTGAGGTCACATGAACATTAGCTAACATTATATTATATCACATTTAAAACATGAATTTAAAAAAGGCTGAAAGATTTTAACCTTTACATAGATTAGACTCTCATTAACATAAAAATACATTTAAATTGTTCCCCAATGTAAAAAGTAATATAAAACTTTTCATATCTTATTGAAAATAGGTAAATGAATGCCCAATATATATATATATATATATATGTATATATATACATATATATATTTTTACCATACAACTTCAGAACACCAGCTTGATATAATGCTTTTTTAAAGTTTCTACATTACAGACTAGTATACCTGAAAGATATGAGCACATTAATGGCATCACAATTACATTGATGTTTTTACATTAACTGTTTAGCTTTTAAATAAATGCTCTAAAATAACAGTTCTTATTTAATCAGTTGTTTAATTTTTATGGTTGCTTGCTCTAGAAAAAATAAAACTTAATAAACACAATGTTAGGGGTAAACTTATGTTTTAAGAAATTTTTGTCTCTTTAACACATGACTGATTTTTACAATTTTATACAGACTTTAGTACAAACTTGTACAGACCTTAGTAAATCAATCAGATGTCTAACAAAATTGCTCATGAGTGAGTAATCCCATATGAAATTTACTTTAATTATTTATCAAAATATTAGACAAATGTATTGAACAGTGTAAACCATTTTTTTGTTGAAGAAAAAGTCCTAGAACGAAGGCATATTAGAACTTTTGTCGACATTAATATTTTATTAGATATTTGACCACCTAGAAAAACTTGTAAGCTTAAATTTAAAGACATTTATTTTTATCTTTTTATCCAATTTAAATTGAACCATTTAAATCACGTGAATTAAAGATCTTTGGATCCACTTTATAAAATTTGTTTTTATGAGCGTTTTTTTTATGAGTGCTCTGTATATATGTTAATTTGTGTATCATATATATGATATACGGACATATGTATATATAGATATACAACACATAACAAAAGTGTGCACACATAATAATAGTAAAGGCCTTGTAGCTTTTCACAGGTGAAATCTCCATTGCAATGTTTCAAAAACTCCACAGTTGGTCAAAGATAGATCTAATCAGAAAAACATTAACCTAGTTCTGTAGGATAAAAATCAGTCCCTCCTTTTACTTACAGGATTAGCTCCTCTGGTTCGGTTCCATGCCAAGCACACCCCATCTCTTAACATTTCAGTAGTCAGCCAGTTAATGCCAACTTAATAATGATGACAGGGTTTTGAGAAAAAGAAAAGGGAAGTTTATTGCTTTGCTAACAAAGGAGAAACACAGGGGACTGTCCCCAACGTTTGTGACTCTCCTGATCTGGAGGGACAAGGGGTTTTAAAAGAGTTTCACTTGTTAACCTGGGAGATACTCAGTTCTTAGATCCCCAGCAGGCATTGCCCTCTGCAGTGGGTGTACTCCAGACAACCAGCTAGGGGCTTCTCTCATCCTCCTTAACAAAGGGGGGTAGTGTTCATCGTAGTTCCTTAAAACACAGTCAAAAGGGGTGTCAGGCTTACTTGCCTTATTACCCATTTCCACGTCCAATATCCTTAAGTTTTTACCATAGGAAACATCAACAAAACGCACAAAAATGAACAATAAAAAACATATGGAACACAGAACAAAACACACACAAAAAAACAGAAACCCGGCGCCGAAACAGAAAAACAGTGGAGCAATGCAATGTCTTGCTAAAGCTCCAGGATAAGATCTCCTGCGTGCCCGTTGGCACGTCTCTACCCTTTCAGAGGAATTCCCTACAGAACAGAACAGAGGACAGAACGATTCTCTTTACTGTCCCAGACAGGAGTATATGTGAACCTCCCCAGGCCACCTCTCTGTCATCAGAATACATCTCCCTTAACCGGATATCAGATGTTATAAAGGCGCCACTTAACTATGGAGGCCACCTCCACAAGGTGCTTGCTAATAGTTTTAGTGTGGTGGTTCACTGCAGTGCTCCATGGACCAAAAGCTCACCCCAAGGCCTTGGTACTTGCCTCTCCAGGCCGGAGCCCTGGAGGGAAGGCCAGCTTCAGAATTTCCAGCAGTCTGGTTTTGTGATTTGTTGGGGCAGGGTCAGCTCGCTGGGAAACTACAAAATGTTAGACCAGGATGCTAGAAAAGACCACTGACTCCAATTAAAATCAAATTAAGGCAAGCTTATTATTTCAAACGTCCAGGCTGTTTCTCCCTTTCCAAATTGCGAGAACAAGACAGCAAAGCCACCTTTCCTAGAGCCCAGATTTATAGCCCAGAAAGTTACACAAAAGGGGGGTTACAGAAAACAGAATTTTGATAAGCATCACACTAATTGTCGTTTACACTTTTTTTTTTTTGCTGGCTCCAGCATCAGAAATTATGAGGACCATTAGAGCCTCAGAGAGGGTCGTTGTATGGCCAGGGAAGGCCAATATTTATGAGGTGTTACTGAAGTTTCAGAGAAGGCTGCGATCTGGTCAGAGAGCCAGGCATGGGTGAGTTCAAGGAATGAGCAGGCATTCCAAGCAGGTTCAGAATTTGCAGTAATTTATAGTAAAGCCAAAAATAGCTTTTCATGGATTTGTGGCAAGATGGCTCCTAATTTTAATAAAAGATCAGGTTGGGTGTATCAACCGTGTCCCTTACTATTGAAAACTCCTCTACCACCTCCAATGTTGTGAACTCCTATGCATTTTTCAATCCAGATATGTATTCACAGATTTTCTACCTCTTTTCCTCTAATTGTGTCTTTCTTGGGGTGAAGGTAATGTCAAGGCATTGTTCTGGATGAGTGTAGGAAGATTTTTGTGTAGCACATATTTGCATATACATTGGATTCATTTTCCAATTTTCTATTTGAAATACTGAATCCCTGACACTAATCCATACCCTACTAGACTCTAACTACTAATGCTAATATGATGGAAAAAAATAACCCAAACAGAATTGAAATACAAGCAGTTCAGAGGAGGCATGGTGTATATTGGACTTGCATTTTGTAAGAGAAAGGGTAGGTGTTATAAATCTAGTAAATTTTTAATTGAAATAGTTTTCCATGTGTTGTTAAAGGTAACAAATATGTGAATTTCTGACTCCCTATCTCTCTAGCCAATTCAGCACAAGTATTTTAATATGCACATATAGAATCCTACCTGGTATCACACGCACATTTTTGTGAGGTGCCTGACTTGGAAGATACAAATTGTGAGAAGAGTTCCCTCCTGCTAAATGCTGTTGGAACTGAAAATTCAACCTATGGGTGAGCTTCCTAGTAGAACATTATACCTAAATCCATTTTCAGTAATATAAATATTTTTTCCATCTGTGGATGGTATATATTTCATGATGAATTTCGTTTTTCATATACATTGCTAAAAGTTAATGTCTCTGTGTGTGTTTTGTGTCTCTCTGTGTGTGTGTGTATACACTCTCCAGATTTTTCAAAATATGAATTACATGTGTCTTATATACACTCTCAATAGTCATTCATGTTCATGTATGTGGATTAATAATCAAATTCTCACAAGTTTGTTCTCAGAAATATTCATCCACTTGAAATACATATTCGTTTTCTAGAACAGAAAACTCACTACAGTGAATGGTGGTTACAAATCCTAATATTTCTACAGTAACTGACCCAGTTTAACATCAACTCAGGTGTATTCCTATGGGAAACCATCACTATTTGACGTTCATTTTTATTCAACACTGGTAAATTTCTATTTCTCCAGTTTTTGCACTTCATAATATATGTATTTCATCCACAAATTCACAAATTTATAGGCATTTGTTTCACTTTCAATCACTTCCTGCTTGAAAACACATGCATTCCTCCAGGATTCTTGACTGAGCTTTTCATGAGACTTCTTTCCAAACACATTATTTTTAATTTCCATAATCACTTTTGAAGCAAAACTCACACACGTTTCATCATAAATTATGCCCTAATGTTACCTTTAGATGTATAACTGGTTGGAATGAATGATTGTATTTCAATATAAGATTTCCTGTAGATTTTCAGATGTCAATTCAATACATTATTTAAAATTGGAACCATTTACATTACTTATTCACAGTATGGTCTATTCCTGTATTTTCTCAATATTAATAGTCAAAGTGTACCCCCATTTTCACCCCCAATAATAATTTATACGTCTTCAAAATATTGCTCCCAGAAATGGTGGAAGAAACACTCATGTCACCTGATCTACACATACATTTTATCACAGTAATATTCTGGACACAAAAAGCAAAGCTCAAACTTATTGTTGTACCAAAGCCAAAATGAAATTGAGCTTGGATACCTAAAACATTCATGTCCACTTTGCCTAATGCTCTCAAATGTAAATCCTATTGGTGACTACATATTTGTTTCTTCCTAAGATTATATATTCAACCTCAAGCCTTTTGAAAATGTCTTATTCTATCACTCACATAATACTCCTGCTGATTTCCTAATGTCTCTATTGATATCTGCTTTCCTACCTATTTTCCCCAGTTCATCATTGTGACTGACCCTTCACATGTGCTGACATTGACATTCACTCTCTGCCCAAAAACCTATAGCTAAAGAACTTTTGGTCCAAATTCTATAATCACTCTTTCTTCTAAACCTTCAGACTATCTTCCTAATTCTTCCGACTATCCCTTTTTGACTGGATGTTCTCTTCGACATTCAATCATCCAAGGTACAAGGTCCTATGCCATTCTATATAGATTCATCTGAGACATCTGTGCAGAATGTATTTCAAATCTAAGTATCCCAGTCAAGGCCCCAATGCCCTTCTGGGCTTCAAATCTTACCTAGATTCCTGTTTTCATATTTATATTTCACCTGTATATTCTTGTAAATATTACAGGTTCCAAGTACCATTATTCATTCCTCAGAATGTTTTATACCCCAAATTGAACATGTTATTAACCCAAACCATGTACTGTTCCCTCAATCTAACTTTACAGAAGAGCACCAACAGAGTTGGTCTTACAATACTGGAATGTAGTGGATCTTCCACCTGTTGAGAACCTCAAAGGTCCATGCAGAATGATCCCTTGAGAAGATGTAGGCAGCTATGAAGGACCTGAGAGAGCAAAGGTCATCTTCCATGGCAAACATCTTGTTCATGATGAAGGGATGTGACTGAACCAGCATCTATGTTCTCAATGTAGAGAAGATGGACAAAACCAGGCCTGTGTGGTGAGCTGTTACTGGGTGCCTGTGGTTGATATACCATTCTAACTTGTGAAAGTGTCACAGGAATTGGTGCAGGCTCCATCTCATGGGACACTTGGAAGCAACTGTTAAGACCAAGTTGTTGCCAAGGCAGTGACCTCATTCAGTTCCTGAAGGAAGTGACCTACATCACTTCCTTGGTGATGGAACTCTCTGAACTTGGAATCCAGGAAGCCAGGCACCCAGAGCAAGTCCCAGTACCAGTCCCAGTGGGCTCACTTGTTTGGATTTACCAATGACAATTGAAATTGGATAAACAGATAAAAATAAGTGTCTCTAAATTTAAGCTTAAAAGTTTTTCTAGGAGTTCAAAAATTTAATAAAATATTAATGTCTATTAATTGTCTAATATGACTTGGTTCTAGGATTTTCCTTGAGCAAAAAAAAATATGGTTTACACTGTTCAATACATTTATCTAATATTTTGATAAATAAGTAAATATGATATGGGATTACTCATTCATGAGTACTTTTGTTAGATATCTGATCGATTTACTAAGGTCTTTATAAGTTTGTACTAAAGTC
Organism: Callospermophilus lateralis; assembly: GCF_048772815.1. Lineage (NCBI taxonomy): Eukaryota > Metazoa > Chordata > Mammalia > Rodentia > Sciuridae > Callospermophilus > Callospermophilus lateralis. The sequence goes on along the minus strand of NC_135313.1, from coordinate 117,445,702 downwards.
TGTATAAGATTGTAAAAATCAGTCATGTGTTAAAGAGACAAAAATTTCTTAAAAGATAAGTTTACCCATAACATTGTGTTTATTAACTTTTATTTTTTCTAGAGCAAGCAACCATAAAAATTAAATAACTGAATAAATAAGAACTGTTATTTTACAGCACTGTACTGCCATTTTTTTTAAAAAGCAAAACTGGATTAATGTTGAAACATCAATGTAATTTTGATGCTATTAATGTGCTTATGTCTTCCAGGTATATGAGTATGTAATGTAGAAACTTTAAAAGAGCACTATATCAAGCTGGTGTTCTGAAGTTGTATGGTAATATATATATATATATATATATATATATATATATATATATATATATATATATATATATATATATATATTGGGCATTAATTTACCTGTTATCAATAAGATATGTAAAGTTTTATGTTACTTTTTTTACATTGGGAACAATTTAAATATATTTTGAAGTTAATGAGAGCCTAATCAATGTAAATGTTAAGAACATTCAGCCTTTCTTTAATTCATGTTTTAAATGTGATATAATATAATGTTAGCTAATGTTCATGTGACCTCAAATAATTTAGGTAAACTTTGTTAAATGATATTAAAAAAAACAAAAATCATCTTTAGAACTAAAACACTTAAGATTTATGAAGAACCCTGCATTACCTGAGATTAGGCTCTGTGTCCCATCTTACTACATGTGAGAATAACTACGAAAGCAGTAGTTCAGATTTTATTTCATTTAAAGTTATGTTCAAAAGTTGTTTTTTTTTTCTGTCAAGATTACTAGGATATGAAACAGGGGATATTATGTATAACTCAGCCAAAAAACTCAGGGTAGCTATTAAACTAACTAAGTATTTTTACTCTTGTTAATTTTATTTTGAAATTTTTCTTATAAGTGATTTAAAGATTCCCTGTTAGTGTTTTACAGAAGTGTTGCTTTGAGAACACAACATGGGTTTATTCAATATAATAAGTCATCACCTACAAGACAGAGAGAATAATACAGATCCCAATTAATAAAAAGATAAATAATTATAAAGTTATTCACATTAAAGCCCAGTACTCTTAATAAAAGGCTGTTAAAATTTATTTGATGGATGTTTAAGATTAGGATTTAAAATTAAAGTTAAATGATAAGGGACAAGAAAACCAATATTTGGCTCTTGCCCTCTGAGTCAGTTTGAATCCAGGGTACAGGGGCTTCTCTAAAGAGGCTTGCAACTCTGAGCCACATAACCACCTGATTAGGGAATTTAATGAGAACACTGGAGAACTGAATTTAAATCAGTTCATTTGTTTTGAAGAGGAGAGTCATCAGAGAAGGGAGACATCCCTGATGCTTCCGAGGGAAGGCACATGGTCAAGCAAGACCTGGACCCACCTAGCACAAATGGCACTAGCAGAACTGAGAAGCTGCTCTCAAGTTTCCCCAGGACTGACTCCAATAAAAGCTTAGCTGACTGTTAACAATAGATAGAAACAAAAGTCAGTTTGACTGCTTCATCTTTAACACTTAGCAAAGACAGTTGAAAGCAAAATAAAGCCATTCTTGGGCATTTTAAATAATAATCATCATCATCATAATAATAATAATAATATTTTAAGGTATACCCTTTATGTTAGCCTCCCAAAATAAGAAAGACTGGAAAATACAAAGAAGGATTCTCAGCCAGGAATGCCTGATAACTATAAAAAGAGACTATCAACAGGAGCTGCCAGAGGCAGAAGATTTCAGTTTAAGGCCTACAGATATTCGTAACCTACACAGGTAGGCTTGGTATTTGCTAGTACGATTATCCAGCCCTGAGTAACAAAATTAAATGTTTCTCTATTAGACACAGAGGTCATACTAGTAAAAAGATTTTGCAAGATCTGATGACATTAAATTATTAAACTGTAACTTATGGGGAGGGACAACTGTAACACTAAAAGTAAAATATTAAGTTTACAGTCCTGATAACTGGGGATATTAAAGACTGGTGAGGGAACTTCTATACAGTGACATTTTCCAGCTGCTGCAACATTTATTCAGTACTCAGGGTTTTTGTTTCTCTCATAGAAGAACCTATCCCCAGATGACTTTACAACCTGTACTTCCCCAACAAATCTTCAAACCGAACTGACTTCTAAAAGGCAACTCATGTCCCTCAACTGACTTCTAAAAGACAACTCATGTCCCTCACGCCATGCCCCCTCACGTCACCATCTCTCAGCTCAGAGGACGCCAAAATATCTGACGCCTCTTTTCTTACAACAATGGAGCCAAAAAATAAATAGACTATCAATATAAGTAGGTTATTAAGTCAGGTAAAATCAGGAATCCAGTTTTGTGTGAGTTCTAAAAATTTGGAGACTGTTACCTGAGGGATTAAAATTCCCTCAGTGCTCTTCCCCTACCTTATCAAAGATTTGAAAGGGACACATTAGAAAAGGGGGAATGATAGACCCATCCTGATCTTTTATTAAAATTGGCAGCCATCTTGCCACAAAGCATTGAAAAGATAATTTTGGCTTAACTATAAATTACTGCAAATTCTGAACCTGCTTGGAATGCATGCCAGTGCCTTGAACTCAGCCATGCCTGACTCTCTGACCAGATAGCAGTCCTCTCTGAAACTTTAGTGAGACCTCATAAATATTGGCCTTCCCTGGCCAGAAAACGACCCTCTCTGAGGCTCTAATGGTCCTCATAAATTCTGATGTAGGGGCCAGCAAACGAAAATATGAACTACCATTAGTGTGGTGTTTGTCAGAGATCTGTTATCTGTAACCGATGTTTTGTGTAACTTTCTGGGCAATAAAGCTTGGCTGTGGGGTTGCTGTCTTGTTCCCGCCATTTTGGGTGGGAGATGCAGCCCAACCAGTAGAAATAATAAGATTTCTTTAATTAGATTTTAATTAGAGTCAGTGGTCTTTTCTTGTATCCTGGTCTAACAGGTAAACACTCCACAAACATGGAGCTCTGCCGGCCTAAAGACTTCTTGAAAAACTGCCTCTGAGTTTGGGCACTTGAAATATATGTTTTTGTCAGGAGCTTTAGCTTACATTCTAGTGAGAGCATCAAAACTGTATCTGCATTAATGTGACCTGTAGAACATGGTTTCTTATTTTCCAAAGGACATAAGGCAGCAGTGCTGAATTCACTCTTTGTAGGTAAACTGTGGTCACTTAAGGCTAAGTGTCTCCCCGTGTGGACTGTGAAGCCATTTGTTCATCCTCCACTTTTCGTGGTGTTTCTTGCTGCTCCACTAGGAGTTTGGTATTTGCTTAAAGAAATACAATGAGTTCAAATGGCACCCAGTGCTGGAGGGAGTTCTGTCATGTGTGGTGGGTCAGGGTCTTCAGGAGAATGCACCAACCAGGATTCTATCCCACATAGATTGCCCGCTTGACCATAGCAACCTGATTCTGAACATTGCCCTGAAATCTCCATATAAAAAAATGCCTTTTTATGGAGAGGTTTCAGACTTATAAGGTTCTGCTGGATGCACCATGTAAGTCACAAGCAATATGGAAGCCATTGGCAGATCCACATGGCCCCACCAGAGATGTTTTATCACACACCTGAACAACACCACTCTAGGCCCACTATTCAGTAGGCACCAACTTCCTGGCATTCCTGTTCTACACCATTTTAATAAAACCCAGTCAATGAAGGCACTCTCTGGTACACTCATGATCAACAACAGTACATCAATAGGTTCTCCAGTGCAACCTGGTTAGGGGAATGTCAAAAATTTCATGGTATTTATCTAGCAATTTTTCAAGGATGAAGTTGGAGGCACTGTGGATTTCAATTCATTTAGGGACCATTAAATGGTGAGGAAGCTCATTTCAATGAAAGCTCTGGAGAATTCTCACAGGCAATTCTTCCCAAAGAGTGGCCAAAAGGTCACATGAAGCCAGGCCCATTGAGGTCTACAATGTAAGGTCCATGTGTGTTTTGACTCTCAACTATTACTGCCAAGTCTTTCTAAATTAAATCATGTGATATCCTGGCTGAGATTCCCAGTGATCTGTGGAGAGCCACCCTGAGCCTAGATCTCAGTTTCCAAGGGCGACTTTCATGCGTGGCCTCCTAAAATCCCAATACAATTCATGGGAATACTTCTCTGAGGTCAGTTCCAGAACTCAGTCTCTAAGGGGAATCACAGCAGGGTTCAAGACCAGGTGGACCCATTCATCTATTCCAACCACCACACAAATGACCACAGTTGAAACCAAAACACTTTCACATGACCCTCATCTTCGGCCATAGAGACACTCTTCATAACCTCTTGCTGCAGGTTTCCATGAGGGGCACAACCCAAGACTGTATTCAAAATATGCACCCTCGCCCTTTTTTTGCCTAAATTCAGCGTGGCCTGGAAATCCTTCCTGTGAACCAGGAGTGATCAAATAGGCCTGCCCTTAATACTGCTCTGCTTCTCCATTTTGACTCTTACTGACTGTCGGGTATAGATTCTTTGTGTGAAGTGGAGTCATGAGAAAATCCAAGCACCTATTTCCTAGCTTCTGCAGGGCTTTGAAGAACTCATTTGACCCAAAGGATATCTATTCTCACTTGATAGGTGTCAGACGTACAGAGGAAGGCAAGAGACTTCATTCACAGTGAACCACTACCTGCTTTATCAGGAAAGGCCCCTCTTCAGAGCTCTCCTGGCATTTGGCCATCCTCACAGCAGTAGGTAGCAAGAAAGTCTGACTCTGTCCTTGTTATTACCAAACAAGTGAGCCCATTGGAACTGGGACAGGGACTGGCTCTTGGTGCCTGGCTTCCTGGATTCCAAATTCAGAGAGTTTCATCACCAAGGAAGTGAGGCAGTTCACTTCATTCAGGAACTGAATGAGGTCACTCCCTTGGCAACCACATTGTCCTAACAGTTGCTTTCAAGTGTCCCATGCCATGGAGGATGCATCTAATTCCTCTGACACTTTCACAATTTAGAATGGTATATCAAACATAGGCACCCGAAAAGAACTCTCCAAACAGGCCTGGTTTTGTCAATCTTCTCTACATTAAGAACATAGATGCTGGTTCAGTCACATCCCTTCATCCTGAACAAGGTGTTTGTCATGGAAGATGACTTTTGCTCTCTCAGGTCCTTCATAGCTGCCTACATCTCCTCAAAAGATCATTCTGCATGGACCTTTGAGGATCTCAATAGGTGGAAGATCCCCTACATTCCAGTATTGTAAGACCAACTCTGTTGCTGCTCTTCTGTAAAGTTAGATTGAGGGAACAGTGTGTGGTTTGGGTTAATAACATGTTCAATTTGGGGTAGGAAACATTCTGTGAAATGAATAATGGCACTGGGAACCTGCGATATTTACAAGAATATACAGGTGAAATATAAATATGAAAATAGAAATCTAGGTAAGATTTGAAGCCCAGAAGGGCATTGGGGCCTTGACTGGGATACTTAGATTTGAAATATATTCTGCACAGATGTCTCAGATAAATCTATATAGAATGATATGATTGAATTTTGAAGAGAACTTCCAGTCAAAAACGGATAGTCGGTAGGATAAGGAAGATATTCGGTAGGTATAGAAAGAAGAGTGAATATAGGATTTGGACCAAATGTCCTTTAGCAATAAGGTTACACGTAGACAGTGAATGTAAATGTCAGCACATATAAAGAGTCAGTCACAATGATGAACTGGGGAAAATATGTAGGAAAGCAGATATCACTAGAGACTTCAGGAAATCTGGCAATGTATAAAGTGAGAGATAGTTTTAGACATTTTCAACAGACTTGAGGTTGAAAATATAATCTTAAGAAGAAAGAAATATATAGTCACCAATAGGATTGACATTTGAGCGCATTAGGCAACCTGGACATGGATGTTTTTAATAATCCATGCTCACTTTCTTTAAGGCATTGGTACAATCATAAGAGTGAACTTTGCTTTTTGTGTTCAATCATTACTGTAATAAAATACATGAGTATTATTTCCAACATTTCTGGGATCAATATTTTGAAAACATGTAAAGTAGTTTGGGGGTATAAATAGGTGTACCCTGTGTCTATGTATATAGACATAATGCCTGAATAGACCATACTGTGAATAAATAATAGAACTTTTTCCTACTTTAAATAATGGATTGAATTGATATTTGAAAATATGCACAAAATCTTATATTGATATACAATCATTTATTCCATCCAGTTATATATCTAATGGTAATATTAGGGTTATGGTTTATCAAGAAAAGTGTATGAGTTTTGCTTCAAAAGTGATTGTGGAAATCAAAAATAATATGTTTGGAAAGAAGTCTCATGAAAAGACAAGTCAAGAAACCTGGAGGAATACATGTGTTCTGAAGCAGGAAGTGATTGAAAGTGAAACAAATGCGTATAAATCTATGAACTTGTGGAAGAAATATATATCTTATGATGTGCATAAACTGAAGAAATATTAATGTGCCAGTTTTGAATGAAAATGAACGTCAAAATACACATCATGTCCCATAGGTGTCTACTTGCGTTGATGTTAAACTAGGTAAGTTACTGTAGAAATATTAGGATTTTTATGCACCATTCACCAAAGTTAGTTTTCAGTACTAGCAAACAAATATGTAATTGAGGTGGATGGCTATTTCTGAAAATTATCTGTGAAAAGTTGATTATAAATTCACATATATGAAAATGAATGAATTTAGGGAGTGTAAGTAAGACACATATATTTCTTATTTTGAAAAACCTGCAGAATATATATATATATATATATATATATATATATATATATATATATACACACACACACACACACACACACACACACACACACACACATTAAATAGTAGCAATATATATGTCAATCGAAATTCATCATGAAATATATATCATCCACAAATCAAAAAATATTCATTTTACTTAATATGGATTAATGTATAATGTTGTTCTACTGGGAAGATCACCCATTGGTTGAAATTTCAGTTTCAACATGGATTAGGAGAAGTGATCTCTTCTCACAATTTGTATCTGCCAAGTCAGCCACCTCACAAGAATGTACGTGTGATACCAGGTAAGATTCTATATGTGCATATAAAAATACATGTGCTGAATAGGCTACAGAGAAAGGGAGAGAGGAATTCACATGTTTGTTAACTTTAAAAGCACATGGACAATTATTTCCACAAAAATTTGACTCAGTTTATAACTCCTATCGTATATAACGCAAAATGCAAGTTCAACTATACACCATGCCTCCTCTGAACTGCTTGCATTTCTATTCTGTTTGGTTAGTTTTCTAAATCATATTAGAATTAATAGTCAGAGTCTAGTAGGGTATGGGTAATTGTCAGGGATTCAGTATTCTGAAAGGAAAATTGGTATTGAATCCTATGTGTATGTAAATATGGGCTACACAAAATCTTCCCACTCTCATCCAGAACAATGCCATGACATTACCTTCGACCCAAGTAAGACACAATTAGAGGAGAAGAGATTGAAATTCTGTGAATACAAATCTGGAATGGAATATGCTCAGGAGTTCAAAAACTTTGAGGTGGTAGAAGAGTTTCCAAAAGTAAGGGACAAGGTAAACACTCCACAAACATGGAGTTCTGCTGGCCTAAAGACTTCTTAAGAATCTGCCTCTGAGGTTGGGCACTTGAAATATATGTTATTGTCAGTAGCTTCAGCTTCCTTAGTAGTGACACCATCAAAGCTGGGTCTGCATCTTTGTCACCTGGAGGAGGGGTTTCTTATTTTCCAATGAACATGAGGCAGCAGTGCTGAGTTTGCTCTTTGTAGGTAAAATATTTCATCTGGGGGCTAAGTGTCTCCCCGTGTGGACTCTGAAGCCATTTGGTCATCCTCCACTTTTTGTGGTGTTTCTTGCTGCTGCACTGGGATTTTGGTGTTTGCTTCACGAAAAACAAGGAGTTCATCTGGGACACAGTGCTAGAGGGAGTTCTGTCACGTGTGGTGTGTCAGGGTCTGCAAGATAATGTACCAATCAGGCTTCTATCCCACATAGCTTGCCCCCTTGACTATAGCAACCTGATTCTGAACATTTCCCTGAAACCTCTCCATATAATAAGAAACATTTACATATAAGGGTCTGCTAGCTGCACCATGTCATTCACAAGCATTTGGAAGACAATAGCAGATCCACATGGCCCAAACACAGATTTTTTATCACACACCTTCACACCACTGCTCAAGGCCCACTACTCAGCAGGCTTCAACTTACTGGCTTCTCTGTTCTACACCATTTGTATAAAACCCACTCAATCAAGGCACTGTCTGGTATACTCATGATCAGCAACAGGATATCAAAGAGTCTCCATTGCCACCTGGTCATGGGAATTTCAAAAATTTCATGGTTTTTATCTAGCCACTTTTCAAGGATGAAGTTGGAGGCGCTGTGGGTTTCACTTCATTCAGGAACCATTAAATGGTGTGGAAGCTCATTTCAATGAAAGTTCTGGAGAATTCTCACAGGCAAGGCTTCCCAAAGTGTGGCCAAAAGATCACATGAAATCAGGCCCATTGATTTCTACAATGTTTGGTCCATGTGTGTTTTGATTGTCAACTATGGCTACCAAGTGTTTCAGCATAAAATCAAGTGATATTCTTGCTGAGATTCTCAGTGCTCTGTGGAAAGCCATCCTGGGCCTAGATCTCAGGTTTCAAGGGCGAATCTCATGCGTGGCCTCCTACAATCCCAACACAATTTATGGCAATACTTCTATGAGGTCAGTTCCAGAACTCAGTCTCTAAGGGGAATCACACCAGAGTTCAAGCCCATGTGGACCCAGTCATCTCTTCCAACCACCACACAAATGACCACAATTAAAACCAAAAAAACCCCACGTGGCAATCATCTTCTTCCATATAGAAACACATCAGAACCTCTGGCAGGAGGTTTCCATAAGGGGTGCAGCCCAAGAGAGTGTCCAAAATAAGCTCCCTTTGCCCTCATTTGGCTAAAGTCAGGGTGGTCTGGACACCCTTCCTGTTAACCAGGAATGACCCAATATGCCTTCCCTTAATACTGCTTTGCTTCTCCAATTTGAGGCATACTGGCTGTCAGGTATAGATTCTTTGTGTGAATTGGAGTAATGGGAAAACTCAAGCACCTATGGGCTAGCTTCTGCACAGCTTTGAAGAACTCATTAGACCCAAAGTATCTCTATTCTCACTTGATGGAAGTCAGGAACCTTATTGAAGAATTCAAGAAACTTCATCCACAATGACTGCTATTTTGGCCAATTTGGTTTTGGATGGACACATGGGATCTTTCTTTTGATCCATCACGTTCTGAGAATCTAAGTCACAGCCTCACTCAGGGCCAGAATGCTGATTCAGACAAATCCTTTTCCAAAGCAATTAAGGCAAGATCCACAGGTGATGCCCATTAATTTCCATTTCAAAACTGTTTTTTTCAGGCTTCACAAAAGTGTGGCCTTAGGGAAAGAACTTCCTGACATTCAGGGCAACAGAACCATCAATAAGCAAATGCCCTAAAGCAGGGTTTCTCCACTGAGACTTTCCTTGTCACACTGATATCTGAGTTTTCTGAGATGCTAGCCATTCTCTTCAGCTATCTAGTCCATGGCCATGTCACAGAGTTTGGAGATGGTACATAAATCCATGAGCGTATTCTGGAGAGTGGCCAGAATTCAGGAAGAAATAAGGAACTTAGGAAGTTAGTAGGTGTTGCCCATCCATTAGGCAAGCCAAAGTCTATTCATAAATTAGGCAGTATGAATGAAGAAATTTACTAGAGAGGACACATCAATTGATGCATTCTTTCTAATGTCTACAACCACAGACACAGTGGGATACACAGACATAGAAACATCGCATTGTCAAACCACTTACTAAAAACAGTCCACTCCAAATCAAACAAACCGCATTTTCTACTTATTCTCAAAACATGAGACAATACCACAAACTCACACCCAAACCCACAAAGCACCTCCTTCCCCCAAGTAGGTCTTTGATTATCCGGAGTTTCCTCTGACTGGTGGGCCATAGTATTTTCCCCCGAAATAGCCTGTACATTCTCAGATCTGGTGTCTTTGCCAACTATTTGAAATAGTCAGGAGCCAGTGGTGAACCACTACCTGCTTTCACAGGAAACACCCGTCTTCATAGCTTTCCTTGCATTTGGCCATCCTCACATCAGTAGGTACCAAGGAAAACTGACACTGTCCTTGGTAAATCCAATCAAGTGAGCCAACTGGGACTGGGACTGGGACTGGCTCTGGGTACCTGGATTCCTGGATGCCAAGTTCAGAGAGTTGCATTACCAAGGAAGTGAGGTGAGGTCACTTCCTTCAGGAACTGAATAAAGTCACTGCTTGGCAACCACTTTGTCCTAACAGTTGCTTCCAAGGGTCCCATGAAAAGGAGGCTGCCCCAATTCCTGTGACATTTTCACAAGTTTGAATGGTATATCAACCATTGGCCCCCAGGAACAGCTCTCCACACCTGCCTGGTTTGGTCCATCTTCTCTACATTAAGAAGAGAGAGGCTGATTCAGACACAACCCTTCATCCTGACCAGGTTGTTTGAGATGGAAGATGACTTTTACTCTCTCAGGTTCTTCATATCTGTATACATGTTTTCCAGGGATAATTTCTGCATGGACCTTTGAGGTTCTCAGTAGGTGGAAAATTTCCTACATTCCTGTATTGTAAGACCAACTCTAATCCAGCTCTTCTGTAAAGTTAGATTGATAGAACAGTGTATGGTTTGGGTTAATAACAAGTTTGATTTGGGTTAGGAATCATTCTGTGGGATGAATGACGGTATTGGGTACCTGAGATACTTACAAGAATAAATAGGTTAAATATAAGTATGAAAACAGAAATCTAGGTAAGATTTGAAGCCCAGAAAGTCATTGGGCCCTTGATTGGGATACTTAGCTTGAATTATGTTCTGCACAGATGTCTCAGATAAATTGATATACAATGGCATAGGAACTTGTACCTTGGATGATTGAATGCAGAAGAGAACATCCACTCAAACAGATATAGTCAGAAGGACCAGGAAGATAGTCGGTAAGTATCGGACAAAGATTGAGTATAGGATTTGGACCAAAAGTTCTTTAGCAATAGGGTTTCGGTTAGAGACTGAATGTCTTAGGAAGAAACAAATATGTAGTCACCAATAGGATTGACATTTGATAGCGTTAGGCAACCTGGACATGGATGTTGTTAGTAATCCATGTTCACTTTCTATTTCAGCTTTGGTATAATCATAAGTGTGAGCTTTACATTTGGTGTCCAGAATATTACTGTGATGAAATGTGTATGTAGATAAGGTGACATGAGTATTTCATCCACCATTTCTGGGAGCAATATTTTGAAGACGTATAATTTTGTATTGGGGGTACAAAAAGGTGTACCCTGTGTCTATGAATATAAAGAAAATGCATGAATAGGCCATTCTGTGAATAAATAATATAACTGGTTCCAACTTGAAATAATGGATTGAATTGAAATGTGAAAATATATAAGAAATCTTATATTAATATACAATAATTCATTTCAACCCATTATACATCTAATGGCAATGTGAGGATTATGGTTTGTCATGAAGAGTGTGTGAGCTTTGCTTCAAATTGATTATGGAAATCGAAAATAATGTGTTTGGAAAGAAGTCTCATGAAAAGACGAAACCTGGAGGAATACATGTGTTCTGAAGCAGGAAGTGATTGAAAGTGATACAAATGCCTATAAATTTGCGAAATTGTGGATGAATTATATGTCCTATGATGTGCATAAACTTAAGAAATAGTAATGTACCAGTGTTGAATAAAAATGACCGTCAAAATACACATCATGTCCCATAGGAATCTACATGCATTGATGTTAAACTGGGACAGTTACTGTAGAAATATTAGGATTTCAATGCACGAATCACTGAAGATAGTTTTCAGTACTAGGAAACAAATGTGTTTTTCAGGTGGATGAATATTTCTGAGAATAATCTTGTGAAAATTTATATATAAATCCACTTACATGAACATGAATGAATTTTAGAAGTGTATTTAAGACACATATATTTCATATTTTGAAAAATCTGGAGACTATATATATATATATATATATATATATATATATATATATATATATATATATTTATATTTATATATATATATATATACACACAAAACACACACACAGACATTGAAATGTAGCAATATATGCGCCATTTGAAATTCATCATGAAATGTATATAATCCATAGATGAAAAAATATATATTTTACAGAACATGGATTTATGTATAATTTTGTTCTACTAGGAAGCTGACCCATAGGTTGAATATTCAGTTCCTACAGCATTTAGGAGGAATGATCTCTTCTCATAATTTGTATTTGCCGATGCAGCCACCTCACAAAAATGTAGGTGTGATACCAGGTAGCATTCTATATGTGCATATAAAAATACATGTGTTGAATAGGCTACAGAAAAAGGGAGACAGGAATTCACATATTTGTTAATTTAAAAACACATTGAGAGGGGGAGGAGCAGAGCCGCCAATCGCTCCTGGAAGGTAGGCGGACCTGCGACCCATGGGCAGAACCAGTCCAGAGACCCCCCAGCTTGGAAAACCCATCGCCTTGGTTTCGGGAGGGGCAGAGCAGCCGCCCTACTGGAAGGTAGGCGGACCTGTGACCCACAGACAGAACAGGCCCAGCAATCTGCAGAGGGTCAGAGACGCCCCCCGTGCCTGCATAGTAGGTGGACCTGCGACCACCAATAGACCAGGCCTATGGCCCGCCAGCATGGTAGACACATCTTCCCAGTTGGGGGAGGGGCAGAGCCGCCATCCACGCCTGCAAAATAGACGGACCTGCAAACGACAGACAGATGAGGTCCAGTGGCCCGCGGATGGTCAGAACTGCCGCCCGCGCCTGCAAGGTAGGCCGATCTGCGACCCAGTGGCAGAACAGGCCAAGTGCCCGCAGAGGGGCAGAGCTGCTGCTCACACCTTCAAGGTAGGCGACCTGCTTTTGACCAGCAGAACAGGCCCAGCATCCTGCTGGTGTGGTAGGCACATTGCCCCAAATGTAGGAGGGGCAGAGCCGCCGCCCGTGCCTGCGAGGGCGGCTCTTTGCAACTATACAAGAGCAATATAAATATATAGGGGAAAAATTCAATAACACAACAATTTCACTAAGCAGAAAGAAACACGAACAGCATGAAAAGACATGGAAAGGAAGGACCACAAGCAATGCAGTTAAAGTCAACGTTAGAAGAGGTAATATCTGCAGCAGATGGAATGTCAGATAAAGAATTCAGGATATACATGCTTCAGATAATCTGGAGTCTCAGGGAAGACATTAGAGAGCAAAATCAGTCAATGAAAGATCACTTCGACAATGAATTACATAAACAAATACAAAAAGCAGAAGATCAACTATATAGGGAGATGAGGTTATAAAATTAAAAATAAAAACAGAAATCCTAGAAATGCAGGAAGCAATAAACCAACTTGAAAACTCAATTGAGAATACTACCAGCAGAGAAGAACACTTAGAAGATAAAACATCAAACAATGAAAACAAAGTATTTCAACTTGAAAAGAACATAGACAGCTCAAAAAAAAATGTGCACCATGATCAAGTAGGATTCATTCCTGGGATGCAAGGCTGGTTCAATATACTGAAATCAATAAATGTTACTCCCCACATTAATAGACTTAAAAATAAGAACCATATGATCATCCCAATAGATGCAGAAAAAGCATTTGACAAAGTACAGCATCCTTTTATGTTCAAAACTCTAGAAAAACTAAGGATAACAGGAACATACCTCAATATTGTAAAAGCAATCAATGCTAAGACTCAGGCTAGCATCATTCTGAATGGAGAAAAATTGAAGGCATTCCCTCTAAAATCTGGAATAAGACAGGGATGCCCTCTCTCACCACTTCTGTTCAACATAGTTCTCGAAACACTGGCCAGAGCAATTAGACAGACGAAAGAAATTAAAGGCATAAAAATAGGAAAAGTAGAACTTAAATTATCACTATTTTCAGATGACATGATTCTATACCTAGCAGACACAAAAGGTTCTACAAAGAAACTATTAGAGCTAATAAATGAATTCACCAAAGTGGCAGGATATAAAATCAGCATGCATAAATCAAAGGCATTCCTATATATCAGTGAAAAATCTTCTGAAATGGAAATGAGGACAACCAAGCCATACACAATATCCTCCGAAAAAATTAAATACTTGGGAATCAACCTAACAAAAGAGGTGAAAGACTGATACAATGAAAACTACAGAAACCTAAACAGAGAAATTTAAGATCTTAGAATATGGAAAAATATACCCTGTTCATGGATACGCAGAACTAACATCATCAAAATGGCGATATTACCAAGAGTTCTCTAGAGGTTTAATGCAATGCCAATCAAAATCCCAATGGCATTTCATGTAGAAAAAGAGAAAGCAATCATGAAATTCATATGGAAAAATAAAAGACCCAGAATAGCAAAAACAATGCTAAGCATGAAGTGTGAATCTGGCGGTATAGCCATTCCAGACTAGAAACAATACTACAGAGCAATAGTAACAAAAAAAGCATGGTACTGGTACCAAATCAGGCGGGTGGACAAATGGTACAGAATATAGGACACAGAAACCAATCCACAAAACTACAACTATGTTATATTTGATAAAGGGGCTAAAAGCATGCAATGGAGGAAGGATAGCATCTTCAACAAATGGTGCTGGGAAAACTGGAAATCCATATTCAACAAAATTAAACTTAATCCCTTTCTCTCGCTATGCACAAAAGTTATATCAAAATGCATCAAGGAGCTTGATATCAAATCAGAGAAACGGCATCTGATAGAAGAAAAAGTTGGCTAAGATCTACATACTGTGGTTTCGGGGTCCAAATTTATCAATATTACACCCATTGCACAAGAGTTAATAACTAGAATCAACAAATGGAACTTAAAAGTTTTTTCTCAGCAAAAGAAACAATAGAGAGGTAAATAGGGAGCCTACAACCTGGGAACAAGTCTTCACTCCTCTCACTTCAGATAGAGCCCTAATATTCAGAGTATACAAAGAACTAAAAAAAAATTAGACAATATGAAAACAAATAACACAATCAACAAATGGGCCAAGGACCTGAACAGACACTTCTCAGAGGAGGACATACAATCAGTCAATAAGTACATGAAAAAATGCTCACAATCTCTAGGAGTCAGAGAAATGCAAAACAAACCCACCCTAAGATACAATCTCACTGCAGTAAGATTGGCAGCCATTATGATGTCAAATGACAACAAGTGCTGGCAAGGATGTGGGGAAAAGTGTACACCTGTACATTGCTGGTGGGACTGCAAATTGGTGCAGCCAATTTGGAAAGCAGTATGGACATTTCTTGGAAAGCTGGGAATGGAACCACCATTTGACCCAGCTATTCCCCTTCTCTGTCTATTTCCTAAAGACCTAAAAAGATCTTGATACAGGGACACTGATAAATTGATGTTTATTGCAGCACAATTCACAATAGCAAGACTGTGGAACCAAACTCGATGCCTTTCAAAAGATGAATGGATAAAAAAAAAAGTGGCATTTATACACAATGGAGTATTACTCTGCATTAGAAAATGACAAAATCATACAATTTTAGAGAAATGAATGGCATAATAATAGATTATGCTAAGTGAAGATAGCCAAACCCTAAAAAACAAATGCCAAATGTTTTCTTTGATTTAAGGAGAGTAAGTAAGAACAGAGTTGGGAAGTGGAGCATGAGAAGAAGATTAACATTATAAAGGGGTGAGAGGTGGGAGGGCAGAAGAAAGAGAAGAGAAATTGCATGGAAATGGAAGGAGACCCTCATAGTTATAAAAAATTAAATACAAGAGGAAGTGAGGGGAAAGGGGAAAAAAAACAAGGCGAAGAAAGGTATTCCAGTAGATGGGGTAGAGAGTGAAGATTGGAGGGGAGGGAATGGGAGATATTAGAGGATAGGAAAGGCAGCAGAATACAACAGACACTAGTATAGCAATATGTAAAACAGTGGATGTGTAACCGATGGGATGCTGCAAACTGTATATGGGGAAAAATGGAACTTCACAACCGAATGAATCAAAGTGTGAAATATGATATGTCAAGAACTACGTAATTTTTTGAAGAACCAACAATAAAAAATAAAGGGAAAAAAACATGGAGAACTATTTCAATTAAAAATTGACCAGAATTATAACACCTACCATTTATAATGCAAAAGTCAAGTCCAACTATACAGCATGCCTCCTCTGAACTTCTTATATTTCTATTCTGTTTTGGTTATTTTTCTCCATCATATTAGGATTAGTCGTTAGAGGCTAGTAGGTTATGTGTTCACGTCAGGAATTCAGTATTTTGAAAGGAAAATAGGAAAATGAATCCAACGTGTATGCAAATATGTGCTACACAAAAATCTTCTCACTCTCATTCAGAAGAATGCCTTAACATTACCTTCACCCCAAGTAAGACACAATGAGAGGATAAGAGTTAGAAATCTGTGAATACATATCAGGAATGGAAAATGTTCAGGAATTCACAAACTTGGAGGTAGTAGATGAGTTTCCAAAAGTAAGGGACAGGGTAAACACTCCACAAACATCGAGTTCTGCTGGCCAAAAGACTTCTTGAGTAACTGCCTCTGAGTTTGGGCACTTGAAATATATGTTGTTGTCAGGAGCTTTAGCTTCCTTTTTAGTGAGACAATCAAAGCTGGGTCTGCATCTATTTGACCTGGTGGACATGGTTTCTTATTTTCCAATGAACATGACACAGCAGTGGTGAATTCTCTCTTTGTAGGTAAACTATGGCCCCTGGGGGCTAAGTGTCTCCCTTTGTTGACTGTGAAGTCATTTGGTCATCCTCCACTTTTTGTGGTGTTTCTTGTTGCTGCACTAAGGGTTTTCTATTTGCTTCCTGACATACAAGGAGTTCAACTGGGGCACAGAGCTGAAGGGACTCCTGTATCTTGTGGTGGGTCAGGGTCTGCAGGAGAATGCACCAACCAGACTTCTATCCCACATTGTTTGCCTCCTTGACCATAGAAACTTGATTCTGAACATTGCCCTGAAAACTCTCCATATAACAAGATGGCTTTAAATACAAAGGTCTGCTGGCTGCACTATGTAAGTCACAAGAATTTTGAAGTCAATGTAAGATCCACATGACCCCACCACAGATGTTTTATCACACACCTGCACACCACAGCTATAGGCCCACTACTCTGCAGGCTCCAACTTACTGGCATCCCTGTTCTACACCATTTTCAAGAAACCCACTTAAACAAGGTACTGTCTGGTACACTCATGATCAGCAACAGGACATCCAAAGTTTCTCCAGTGCCACCTGGTGATGGGAATTTCAAGAATTTCATGGTTTTTATCTTGCCATTTTTCAAGAATGAAGTTGGAGGCACTGTGGGTTTCACATTCATCCAGGAACCATAAAATTTGAGGAAGATCATTTCAATGAAAGCTCTGGAGAACTCTCACAGGGAATTCTTCCCAAAAGGGGCCAAAAGGGCACATGAAGCCAGGCCCTTTGAGGTCTACATTGTGAGATCCATGTGTGTGTTTTCTCTTACAATGGCTTCCAAGTCTCTCAGATTAAAATTCTGTGATATCCTGGCTGAGATTCCCAGTGCTCTGTGGAAAGTCAGCCTGGGCTTAGATCTCAGTTACCAAGGGCGACTCTCATGCATGGCCTCCTAAAATCCCAACACAATTCATGGCAATACTTCTCTGAGGTCAGTTCCAGAACTCAGTCTCTAAGGGGAATCACACCTGAGTTCAATCCAAGGTGGACCCAGTCATCTCTTCCAAATGCCACAAAAATGACCGCAATTAAAGCCAAAACACCCCCACATGGCCCTCATCTTCTTCCATATACACACACATCATAACACTGGGTGATGATTTCCATGAGGTGCGCAGCCCAAGACAGTATCCAAAATAATCTCCCTTGCCTCTCATTTGCCTAAAGTCAGGGTGGCCTGGACACCCTTCCTGTGAACCTTGAGTGATCACATAGGCCTGCTGTTAATACTGCACTGATTCTCCAATTTGAGGCCTAGGGACTCTGGGGTTTAGAATCTTTATGTGAATTGGAGACATGAGAAAACTCAAGCACCTCTGGGCTAGCCTCTGCAGGGCTTTGAAGAACTCATTTGACCCTAAAGATCCTGATTCTCACTTGATGGGTGTCAGAATCCTTAGAGGAAGGTGAGAGACTTCATCCACAATTACTGCTTTTTTGGCCATTTTGATTTTGGATACACAAGAGATCTTTCTTTTGATCCCTCAGGTGCTGAGAATCTAAGCCACATTCCCACAGAGGGCCTAGAGACTGATTCAGACACATACCTTACTAAAGCAATTAAGCAAAGAGCCACAGGTGATGCCCATTCATTTCCATTTGAAAACTGTTTTCTTCAGGCTTCAAAAAGGGGTGGCCTGAGGCAAAGACCTTCCTGACATTCAGGGCAACAGAACAATAGGTAAGCAAAAGGCCCAAAGCAGAGTTTCTCCATTGATACTTTCCTGGTCACACTCATATCAGAGTTTTCTGAGATGCTCGCCATTCCCTTCAGCTATCCAGGACATGGCCATGTCACACAGCTTGGAGGTGATGAATATCTTGGACACAAAATCATGAGCCTATTCTGGAGAGTGCCCAAAATCTCAGAAGAAAACAGGAACTTAAGAAGATAGCAGGTGTTGCCCATCGATAAGTGAAGCCTCAGTCCATTCATAAATTGGGCAGTATGAATCCTGGGAAGCTGTCTACTAGACAGGACTCATCCATTGATGCATATTCTTTTCTAATGTCTACAACCAGGGACACAGTGGGATACACAGACATAGAACACTCTCCTTGTCAAACGACTTACTAGAAACAGTTCCCTGAAAACCAAACAAACCACCATTTCTACCTTTTCTCAGAACATGAGACAAAACCACAAACCCACACCCACAGCCACAAAGACACCTCCTTCTCCCAAGTAGGTTTGTGACTATCCGGAGTGTTCTCTGACTGGTGGGCCATACTATGTTCCAACAAAATGGCCTTTCTTGTCTCAGATCTTTTCTCCTTGGCCAACTCTTTGAAGTTGTCAAGAGCCAGCAGTGAGCCACTACCTGCTTTCTCAGGAAAAGCCCCTCTTTAGAGCTTTCCTGGCTTTTGGCCATTCTCACATCAGTAGGTATCAAGAATGACTGACTCTGTCCTTGGTAAATCCAAACAAGTGAGACCACTGGGATTGGTACTGGACTGGCTCTGGGTGCCTGTCTTCCTGGATCCCATGTTCAGAGAGTTCCATCACCAAAGAAGTGAGGTGAGGTCACTTCCTTCAGGAACTGAATCAGATCACTGCCTTGGAAACCTCTTTTGCTGCAGTCTGGTTGGGCACAAAATCACGAGCCACCACACAGCTTGTTGATTCAAACAGCAACTCTTTATTCCAGAACTCTCACCAGTCGTCTACAATCATGTTCTGTGGAAATCCACGTTCTCTGCCCAAATCTACCCCCACTAGGCTTCTGTCTCCCAAAAAATACTGTCTGAATCCCATGAGAACTCAAGGGGAACTCAGGCAGCAGGATACACCTTTTTCCCAGCATGAATAACCTTAAACCTGGAACCAACCTAAACCCGTATAGTCCTAAACCGGAAAGTACTAAACGTGGATTATCCTAAACCGGGAACACCCTAAACCCTGATCCGCCTTGGTCCTTATGCAAGGTCACCTTAGATGCAATGTCACTGCAAAATGTCCTATTTCCAGGAGATCTTCCACTAAGCCACATGGGGTACCCTGGCAAGGAAATTGTCATACCTACTTGACTAATGGCTCTCAGCATCTCCCCCCTTCTGATTAATTAATCAATAAGCAATGTGGCTTAAGGACCGTGCCTGGTAGGTTGTCCAATTCAACATATGGTGCTTACCCATCATCGGAAAACTCACCTTTACGCATCAGCCTCCTGTTTTGGTTGATACCACTGCAATTGGATCATACCCGTCACTGAGTACCAGTCCAGCATACAGCCATACTTGTGGATAGGTCTATGCACCTGTGGGCGGGTGAGGTTCTTTGTCTTACCTCTGTTGGCCCCCAAGTTTGGCCTTGGTACCAGTGGGGGAGTGAGGTTAATGTGGCTTAAGGACCATGCCTGGTAGGTTTTCAAATTCAACATATGGTTCTTACCCGTCATCGGAAAACTGACCTTTAGGCGTCAGCCTCCTGTCTTAGGTTGATACCACTGCAATTGGATCATACCCGTCACTGACTACCAGTCCAGCACATAGCCATTGGCCCCCAAATTTTAGACGATCACTATCAGAAGGGAGGCGGATACAGAAATGTCATGACACTAAGGCAATTGACGACTCCTTGGGAAAAATTGCATCACTGGTGACACCATCAGCAAAGATATGCCAGCACTACCACAATTAACATGGAGTGCGCTGGCAAGGAAATTATAATTGCATCACTGGTGACACCATCAGCAAAGATATGCCAGCATTACCACAATTTGTTGCACCAAACGATAGTTACATAGTCCAGGCAAGTTCTGCAAGCAGTTCAAAGTGGAGGAATCTATTAATATGTCCATTTCCTCCCAAAGTAAATCGAATCCTTGATTGAGCATTACTTGTTGAGTTATATTCATTGATGCATCAGTTTGTACAGTTTACTCTGATAGCTATCATAGAAGCTGTAGTTTGGTTTTATCTTAGTCTTCACCAGCACTGGGATGGAGATGGGAATTCTGGCAAAGATGCTAAAGAGACATTATCCTGAACAGAATTATTAAATATAATGAAAAGGAAAGGTGAAAGAAAACAAACAGATCTGTTAACCTCCTTTAAAAACAATCCTTAACAGCTTTTTACCTAATTTAAATTAGTAAACAAACAGATCTGTTAACCACCTTTAAAAACAATCCTTAACAGCTGTTTACCTAATTTAATTTAACCATTTAAATCACATGAATAAAAAAAAATAATAATTCGGATACATTTTTTCATGAGCGCTTCTCATATAAGAAATATGGACATACGCACATACAGACATACAACAGAAAACACAAGCGTGCAAACAAACATACAACACATAAGAAAATAGTAAAGGCCTTGTAGCTTTACCTAGGTGAAATCTCCATTGCAATGTTTAAAAACTCCACAGTCAAGAAATAAAACTGATCAGAAAAACATTAACCTAGGCTTGTATGAGAGCAAAAAATAAAAAATAGAACCTTACGATGTGGAAAAATGCAATAATAAAATAGCTATTGAAAAAAGCATCCTGGTTAATCACTGTTGCAGATGTAAGAATGGCCAAGCTGGAGTTCTGGATATCAGCTGTTATGGAGTTTAGTGTAATCACTTTCTTTTTGATCTGTTGAAATTGTTTTAGTTAATCTCTGTGGAATACAAATCCGCTGCTGTTCTCCCTGTGGAAAAACACAAACAGACCCCCGACTCCAGACAATCACTGTGTCAGGACCTTTCCATTGTCCTGTTAGAATATCTTTTCAAAGTACTTTAGGCTTATGTACATTTTTTGGATACATATGCCTTTCCACAGCACTAAGTCCTGATGAATCCAAATCTAAAAAGTTTAGAGTAAAAAGTGTTTTTTAAAGTTTATCTTTGGGGGATATATACCCCCTTCCAATTCCCTCTTTTTTGCTTTAATAAGTACGTTTTAATAGTTTGATGAGCTCTTTCAACTATGTCTTGTCCCTGTGGATTGTATGGGATTCCTGTTATATGAGTAATGCCAAATGATGAGCAAAATTGTTTAAAAGAGGTAGAGGTATAGCCAGGAGCATTATCTGTTTTTAACTGTTTAGAAACGCCCACAGTGGCAAAATTTTGTAAGCAATGAGCTATAACATCTTTATTTTTTTTCCAGCATGAAGGGAGCCCATCAAAAAGCCAGAAGAAGTATCAACTGTAACGTGTAAATATTTTAATTATTCAAATTTGGCAAGTTTGTGACGTCCATCTGCCAAATAAGGTTAGGTATCAGTTCTCTAGGATTGACTCCAAGATTAACTTGTGGTAACAATGTCACACAATTTTGACATTGTTTTATTATATGTCTGGCTTGTTCCTTAGTTATTTTAAAACGCTTTTGTAAAGTATTAGCATTAACATAAAACCTTCTTTGAAAATTTGTAGCTTCTTCAAATGTAGAGAAAATATGTATGTCATGTGTAGTTTTGTCTGCTAAATCATTGTCTAAACTAAGGGCTCCAGGCAATCCTGTATGTGCCCTAATATGTCCTATAAAGAATGGATATTTTCTGTCTCAGATTAGACTTTGTATAGTGGAAAACAAAGAGAAAACAGTAGAAGAAGGGGAAATCCTACCAGCATGTTTAAGAGATACTATAGCATTAACTACATACTTACTATCAGAAACAAAATTAAATACAGAATCTTTAAACATCACAATAGCTTGTTAATCTGCATCAAGCTCTACCTTTTGAGCTGATTGTTTGGGTACTAAAAACGTAAAAGTTTGATCTGGGGTAACTACTGCTGCTGTACCATTATTAGACCCATCAGTGAATATATTTTTCTTGTCATTTTAGGAAGAACTACAGGATGCTTAGATCAAAAAGACAACAAAGGATTAGATGGTAAATGATTATCAAATGTAACATTAGATTTACACATGATTATTGCCCAAGTATTTAACTCATTAGTTAACTCATCAATTTGATCCATAGTATATTGAGTAATAATTTAATTGGGACAAATTCCAAACACTCCCTTCGCTTCTCTTATTCTTTGAGTGTTAATTGTCCTACAGCCACAGGATACCTAGTAAGAATAGTGTTAGGATAATAAGATAAATGTATCCAAAATAATGGACCTTCTTGCCAAAATACTCCTGTAGGAATATTTTTTGTTGGTAGTTCAATAAATAACAAGCAAACTTATATCAATTCTATCCAAATGCATATTTTCCATATATGTTTCAATAATTTTTAATGCCTTTTTTGCTTTAGGAGTTAACAAGCTGGGTGAATTTGCATCTGATGGACCTTTAGAATATCAAATAAACATCCCAACTCTCCTGTTGGTATACCTAGATAAGGCTTTATCCAATTCATGTCTCCCAATAACTTTTGAAAGTCATTAAGGGATTTGAGTTTATCTACTCGTATTTAAATTTTTGGTGGACGGATCATGGTTGAGGATAATAGAACTCCTAAATAATTAATTGGAAAATTTAATTGTACTTTATCTATTGCTATCTCTAGCTTATAATTTTTTAATAAGTTTGTAAGTGTGGCATAACATCCCAGCAATATGTTTTTATCTTTATGTGCCAATAATACATCATCCATATAGATAAATATTTGTAGTTTAGGATTTTGATTTCTAAGTGGCTGGATTGCTTTGTTAACATATATTTGACACATAGTTGGACTGTTACCCATCCCTTGAGGGAGTACTTTCCATTCATATCTCTGATCAGGACCTTCATGATTTAATGCAGGGATAGTAAATGCAAAACGTGGACTATCCTCGGGATGAATTGGAATTGAAAAGAAAACAATCTGTAATATCTATAGCTAAAACATGCCAGGTTTTTGGCAAAGCAGGCAATTGAGGAATCCCTGATTGAGCGGGTCCCATAATAACCATTTCATTATTAATGGTTCTTAAATCTTGCAATAATCTCCATTTACCAGATTTATTTTTGATGACAAAAATGGGAGTATTATGGGGAGATATGGAGGGTTGTATATGTCCTTCTGCTAACTGTTGTTTGACCAGATCATGGGGTACTTGTATCTTTATTTTTAGTCAGGGGCCACAGAGGAACCCACACTGGTCTTTCTGATTTCCAACTAATTTTGATTGTCTCAGTGGCCCTTTCTGAAAATGCAACCCATGTCTGTCTGTTCCTTGATCTATTTGTATTGGTGTTGCTATACCTTGCCCTTGTTTTCCTAATATTTTTTCTTTCCTAAAGCCTTGTCTAGCCCTAGTAGTGGGTGAATTAGGATTGATGTTATTTGTTAACGACAAACCTAATTGATCTAGGTCATCTTGTCCCCATAAATTTATAGGAAGATCATCTAATACATATGGCTGTATAGTTCCTTCACATCTTTCAGGATCCTTTCAATCTAATATCATAGAACTTCTATGGGGATTATTTGCAACTCCTAGGCCTCAAAGCGTTTGAGTGGCTTGTTGTAATGGCCAATATTTGGCCATTCTTGATGAGATATGATGCTAAGGTCAGCACCTGTGTCCAGTAGCCCATTAAACTCATGTCCTTGAATATTTAGTTTTAGCATTGGACGAGCATCTAAATTTAAAGACAACATAGCCCAATCTACACCTGTGGAGCCTAATCTCCTGGAACTTCTTTCTACACCACAACTAGGAAATTTATTATGTAGACTGGGTATTATTAAGAACTGTGCTATTCTATCTCCAGGTGAAATTACTGATATACCTCTTAGAAAACTAGCTATAATATTTATTTCACCTACATAATCGGAATCATTTACCCCAGGACTTATCAAAAGTCTTTTTAATGTAGATAATCTACGTCCCAATAATAAGCCTACAATTCCTTGGGGAGGAGGTCCTTTTACTCCTGTGGGAATGATTTGAACTCCCATCTCTGGAGTTAGTACTGATCTGGCGGAGGAACAGATGTCCAACCCTGCGCTCCCTCGGGTTTGTCTGATGAGGGATTTAATAGACAATGTGTCCTGGGCACTAACCTGATGGTGTTGCTGGGTTCCTCCACTGCCCCGTAGATTTGTGGTTGTGGGCCCCAGAGCATTGGGCCCCCCTGACAGTTTTTGGCAATGGAGCCTGATGCCTTTCTCCACGATATCCGTTTTTTGATAAGGGAGTACCCTCAATGGTGGTTTGAGAACGGCATTCATTAGCCCAATGTCTCCCTCTACGGCATCGTGGGCAAATACCAGGTGTTCTATTTCTTTGGTACCTACTTTTGTTAAACCCTCCTCCTATGGGGCAATTCCTGTAAAAATGTCCTGTTTGTTCACAATTGTAGCATGTTTTAGGCCTGGCATCTAAAGCCTGTTATACTGTAGCTGCCCTGACTTGCCCTTGTTCATTAATATCTCTACATAATTTAATATATGTGTTTAAATCTTCATGTCTCCATGGTCTAATAACCTCTCTGTAGCAACAATTTGCTTGGTCATAAGCCAGTTGTTTTATTAATGGCATTTCTTGTTTTGTATCCCCAAAATTTTGGCAGCCGTTTGAATTAGCCTATCTACAAAGTCAGCGTAAGGTTCATTAGCTCTCTGTATTACCTTGGATAGCTGACCTTGTAAATCTCCATGTCCTTCTAAAGTCTTCCATGCCCTAACTGCATCTGTAGCTATTTGTGCATATATAGTAGGATCATATTCAATTTGCTGCTGTTGACCCTCATAAGGTCCTTTTCCTAACAACATATCTAGATTTCTTTGAGGGTAACCGGCTGCTGCATTTTGCCTTGCTGTTTCCCACATAATTCCTCATTGGCAACTTTCCATAACAAATATTATCCTCCATTTAGTACAGATTTACACATGCTAGCCCAATCTGCTGGTGTCATGTCCAAGTTAGTAATGGACTCGACCATGCTTACCGTGAAGGGAGCTTGGGGACCATAGGTTGTTACAGCCTCCTTTAACTACTTCACTGTTTTAAAACCTAAAGCATGATAAATTCACTGCCCTCCTACCTGTTAAAGTACAGGGCATGCTAATCTTTGAGGTCTTGTCTCATGATCCCATTTATCAACTACGGGGTTTGAGGGCCACTCAGCTGTCTCCATCGGTGGGGCTGTTGGTTGAATTATGCCCTCTGGTGATAAAACGGAGTTAGTAACAGCCTCCTGTTGTGGCCTTTTTTGTAACAACCCCTTTTCCTTTAAATTTTCTTTCTCTATCTGACTAGCTCGAAAGACCTTCTCTTTTGCTTGATCTAAAATATCTTTCTCCATGGTCTGAACATCTAACAATTTACTTAACATCTTTTCAGTTTGTTTTTTACTAATTTCTAATCTACTATAAAGATAATGCAACCAAATAAGATAAAATAAAACAAAACCAAAACTGAATGAAACAAAAACGGAATAAAAAATCGTTTTCTCTTCCTCAGGGCTGACAAACTTCACACCTTTAGCCAAACATTTTTTCCAGTTTGCCTGAGAAATTTCTAAGAATAGGCAGCTTGAAACAAAAACAAAATAAATCAAAACAGGAACACATTGTTTTTTGAATTGATCACCCATTCTCTCGCCTTCCCTCAGGGGCGAGCAATTTCACTTACCTCCAAGTTTCAGACGTTTCCCATACGGGCCACCAAATGCCACAGTCTGGCTGGGCACAAAATCACGAGCCACCACACAGCTTGTGGATTCAAACAGCAACT
The DNA here is from genome assembly GCF_048772815.1 of Callospermophilus lateralis. NCBI lineage: Eukaryota > Metazoa > Chordata > Mammalia > Rodentia > Sciuridae > Callospermophilus > Callospermophilus lateralis. The sequence continues at coordinate 117,419,240 of NC_135313.1, read as the reverse complement.
CTTTATTTTTGAACTCACACCAGCCGTCTAAAACCACGTTCTGGGAAAATCCACGTTCTCTGCCCAAATCCACCCCCACTGGGCTTCTGTCTCCCAAAAATACTGTCTGAATCCTGTGAGAACTCAAGGGGAACTCAGGCAGCAGGATATGGCGTATTCCCAGCAGGAATAACCTTAAACCTGGAACCAACCTAAACCCGGATAGTCCGAAACCATTACTCCTTAAACCCAGATTATCCTAAACCGGGAACAACCTAAACCCGGATCCGTCCTGGTCCTTGAGCAAGGTCACCTTAGATGCAATGTCACTGCAAAATGTCCTATTTCCAGGAGTCCTTCCACTAAGCAACATGGGGTACGCTGGCAAGGAAATTGTCATACCTTCTTGGCTAATGGCTCCCAGCACTCTTTGTCCTAACAGTTGTTTCCAAGGCAACCATGAGATGGAGGCTGCCCCTGATTCCTGTGACACGTTCACAAGTTAGAATGGTATATCAACCATAGGCACCCGGGAACAGCTCTCCACACCAGCCTGGTTTGGTCCATCTTCTCTACATTAAGAAGAGAGAGGCTGATTCAGAAACAACCCTTCATTCTGACCAGGTTGTTTGCCAGGGAAGATGACTTTTGCTCTCTCAGGTCCTCCATAGCTGCCTACATCTTCTCCAGGGATCATTTCTGAATGGACCTTTGACGTTCTCAGCAGGTTGAAGATCGCCTACATTCCTGTATTGTAAAACCAACTCTGTCCCTGCTCTTCTGTAAAGTTAGATTGAGGGAACAATGTATGGATAGGGTTAATATCATGTTCGATTTGTTTTAGGAATCATTCTGCTGGATAAATAATGATATTGGAACTTGCAACATTTATAAGTATATATAGGTGAAATATATGTTTAAAAACAGAAATCTAAGTAAGATTTGGAGCCCAGAATGGGATTGGGCCCTTGATTGTGATACTTAGCATTGAATTATGTTCTGCACAGATGTCTCAGATAGATTGATATACAATGGCATAAGACCATGTACCTTGGATTATTGAATGTAGAAGAGAACATCGAGTCAAAAAGAGATAATCGGTACAATCAGGAAGATTGTCAGTAGGTTTAGGAAGAAGAGTGAGTATAGGATTTGGAAAAAGTTTCTTAGCAATAGGTTTTCGATTGGAATGTGAATGTAAATGTCAGCATATGTGAAGAGTCAGTCACATTGATGAACTGGGGAAATTATGTAGGAAAGCAGATATCAATAGAGACATTATGAAATCAGGAAAAGTATAAAGTGAGTGATAGGATTAGATATTTTCAACAGGGTTGACTTTGAATATATAATCTTAGGAAGAAACAAATATATTGTCACAAATAGGATTGATTTTGAGAGCATTAGGCAACCTGGACATGGATGCTTTTAGTAAACCATATTCACTTTACATTTAGGCTTTGGTACAAACATAAGGATGAACTTTTCTTTTTTTGTCCAGAAAATTATTCTTATAAAATGTATATGTAGATCAGGTGACATGAGTATTTCTTCCACCATTTCTGGTAGCATTAATTTGAAGACGTATTAATTAGTATTGGGTTTACAAAGATGTGTACACTGTGTCTGTGAATATAAAGATAATGCATGAATAGACCACAATGTGAATAAATAATATAACTGGTTCCACTTTAAATAATGGATTGATTTGATATCTGAAAATATATAAGAAATCTTATATTGATATACAATCATTCATTCCAACCAGTTATACATCTAATGGTAATATTCGGGCTATGGTTTATCATGAAGGGTCTGTGAGTTTTGTTTCAAAAGTGATTATGAAAATCAAAAATAATGTGTTTGGAAAGAAGTCTCATGAAAAGACCAGTCAAGAAACATAGAGGAATACATGTTTACTGAAGCAGAAAATGATTGAAAGTGAAACAAATGCCTATAATTTTGCTAACTTTTGGATGAAATATATATCCTATAATGTGCATAAACTGAAGAAATAGTTACATACCAGTGGTGAATAAGAGTGAACATCAAAATACACATCATGTCCCATAGGAATGTACTTTCATTGATGAGAAACTGGGTCAATTATTGTAGAAATATTAGGATTTCTAAGCACCATTCACTGAAGTTAGTTTTCAGTACTAGGAAACAAATATGTATTTCAGGTAGATCAATATTTCTGAGAAAAATCTAGTGAAATGTTGACTATAAATCCACATACATGAATATGAATGAAATTGGGAGGGTATAATAAGACACATATATTTTATATTTTAAAAAATGTAGAGTGTGTATATACAAACACACACACAGAGAGACATTTAAAAGTAGAAATATATATACCAATCAAAATTCACCACAAAATATATATCATCCACAGATCAAAAAATATTCATTTTATTGAACATGGATTTATGGAGAATATTGTTCAACTAGAAGCTCACAAATAGGATGAATTTTGAGATCCCACAGGGTTTAGGAGGAGTGATCACTTCTCACAATTTGTATCTACCAAATCAGACACCTCACAAGAATGTACGTGTGATACCAGGTAGGATTCTATATGTGCATGTAAAAATAGATCTGCTGAATAGGCTACATAGCATGGGATAGAGGAATTCACATATTTGTTAACTGTAAAAACACATGAATAACTATTTCAATTAAAAAATGACTTGATTTATAACACCTACCATTTTTTTATGCGAAAGGCAAGTCCAACTATACACCATGCCTCCTCCGAACTGCTTGTATATCTATTTTGTTTAGGTTATTTTTCTCCATTATATTAGTATTAGTAGTCAGAGTCTAGTAGGGTATGGGTTAGTGTCAGGGATTCAGCATTTCAAATGGAAAATAGGAAAATGATTCCAATGTGAATGTAAATATGTTCTACAAAAAATATTTCCACTCTCATTCAGAACAATGCCTTTACATTACCTTCGCCCCTAGTAAGACACAATTAGAGGAGAAGAGTTAGAAAATCTGTGAATACATATCTGGATTGGAAAACGCTCAGGAGTTCACAACCTTGGAGGTGGTAGAGGAGTTTCCAAAAGTAAGGGACAGTGTAAACACTCCACAAACATGGAGATGTGCAGGCCTAAATAGTTCTTGAGAAACTGCCTCTGAGTTGGGGCACTTGAAATATATGTTGTTGTCAGGAGCTTTAGCTTCATTTGTAGTGAGACCATCAAACCTGTGTCTGCATCTATGTGACCTAGAGGACATGGTTTCTTATTTTCCAATGAACATGAGGCAGCAGTGCTGAAATCTCTCTCTGTACTATACTGTGGCCACTGGGGCCTAAGTGTCTCCCCGTGTGGACTGTGAAGCCATTTGGTAATCCTCCAATTTTCGTGGTTTTTCTTGCTGCTGCACTGAGTGTTTTGTATTTGCTTCACGACATACAAGGAGTTCAACTGGGAAACAGTGCTGGAGGGAGTCCTGTAAGGTATTGTGGGTCAGGGTCTGCAGGAGAATGCACCCACTAGGTTTCTATCCCACATTGTTTGCTCCCTTGACCATAGCAACCTGATTCTGAACATTGCCCTGAAACCTCTCCATATAACAAGATGCCTTTTCATATAACGGTCTGCTGGCTGCACCAAGTCAGTCACAAGCCATTTGGAAGCCAATGGAAGATCCACATGGCCACACCACAGATGTATTATCACACATCTGCACACCACTACTCTAGGCAGACTACTCAGCAGGCTCCAACTTACTGGCATCTCTGTTCTACACCATTTTCATGAAACCCAGTCAATCAAGGCACTGTTCTGATACACTCATGATCAGCAATATGACATCCAATGGTTCTCCAGTGCCACCGGGTCATTGCAAATTTCAAAAATTTCATGGTATTTATCTATCCATTTTTCAAGAATGAAGTTGGAGGCACTTTGGGGTTTCCATTCATCCAGGAACAATTAAATGGTGAGAAAGTTCATTTCAATGAAAGCTCTGAGGATCTCTCACTGACAAGGCTTCCCAAAGAGTGCCCAAAAAGTCACATGAAGCCAGGCCAATTAAGGTCTACATGTGAGTTCCATGTGTGTTTTGACTCTTAATTATGGCTGCCAAGTTTTTCAGAATAAAAATCAAGTGATACCCTTGCTGAGATTCTCAGTGCTCTGTGGAAAGCCATCCTGGGGGTAGATCTCAGTTTTCAAGGGTGACTCTCGTGCGTGGCCTCGTACCCACCACAATTCATTGCAATACTTTTATGAGGTCAGTTCCAGAACTCAGTCTCTGAGGGGATTCACACCATAGTTAAAGCCCATGTGGACCCAGTCATCTCTTCAAACCACCACACAAATGACCACAATTAAAACCAAAACATTCCCACATGGCCCTAATCTTCATCCATATAGACACTCTTCATAAACTCTGGCTGGAGGTTTCCATGAAGGGCACAGCCCAAGACAGTGTCCAAAATATGCACCCTTGCCTTTCATTTGTCTAAAGTCAGGGTGACCTGGACACCCTTCCTGTGAACAAGGAGTGATCAAATAGGCCTGCCATTAATACTGCTCTGCTTCTCTAATTTGAGGCCTACTGACTGTCAGGTATAGTAGATTCTTTATGTGATTTGGCATCATGAGAGAACCCAAGTACTTCTGCAGGACTTTGAAGAACTCATTTGACCCAAAGTATCCCTATTCTCACTTGATGGAGGTCAGGAACCTAACAGAGGAAGGCAAGAGACTTCATCCACAATGAATGATCTTTTTGCCATTTTGGTTTTGGATGCACACATGGGATCTTCTTTAGATCTATCAGGAGCTGAGAATCTTAGCCACAGGCTCTAACAGGGCCTAGTGTCTGATTAAGACACATTCCTTTCCAAAGCAATTAAACAAAGAGCCACAGGTGATGCCAATTCATTTCCATTTGAAAACTGTTTCTTCATTCTTCAAAAAGGGGTTGCCTTTAGGCAAAGACCTTCCTGACATTCAAGGCAACAGAACCATAATTAAGCAACTGGACCAAAGCAGGGTTTCTCCACTGAGACTTTACTGGTAACACTGATATCTGAGTTTTCTGAGATGTTCCCATTCCCTTCAGCTATTAAGAACATGGCCATGTCACAGAGCTTGGAGGTGGTACAGGTCTTGGACACAAAACCATGAGCCTATTCTGGAGAGTGGCCAGAATTCAGGAAGAAAACAGGATCTTAGGAAGATAGTAGGTGTTTCCCATCCGTATGGCAAGCCACAGTCCATTCATAAATCGGGAAGGATGAATGCTGGGAAGCTCTTTACTACACAGGATACCTCCATTGATGCATTCTCTTTTCTAATTTCTGAAACCACAGACACAATGGATACACAGACATAGAAACACTCACATTGTCAAAAATCTTACTAGAAACAGTCGACTCCAAACCAAACCAACCACCTTTCCTACCTATTCTTAGTACATGAGACAAAACCACAAACTCACACCCACACCCACAAGGCACCTCCTTCTCAAAAGTAGGTCTGTGACTATCCGGAGTGTCCTCTGATTGGTGGGCCATACTATGTTCCCCTCAAAATGGACTGTCCTATCTCAGATCTTGTCTCCTTGGCCAACTCTGTGAAGCAGTGAGGAGCCAGTGGTTAGCCACTACCTGCTCTCTCAGAAAAGGCCCCTCTTCAGAGGTTTCCTGGCATTTGGCAATCCTCACCTCAGTATGTACCAAGAAGGTCTTTCTCTGTACTTGGGAAATCCAAACAATTGAGCCCACTGGGACTGGGACTGGGACTGGCTTCAGTGACTGGCTTCTTGCATCCCAATTTCAGAGAGTTCCATCACCAAGGAAGTTAGGTAGGTCACTTCCTTCAGGAACTGAATGAGATGACTGCCTTGGCAACAACTTTGTCCTAACATTTGCTTCCAAGGGTCCCATGAGATGGAGGCTGCCCCTACTTCCTGTGATAATTTGACTAGTTAGAATGGTATATCAAAATAGGCACCTGGGAACAGCTCTCCATGCAGGACTGGTTAGGTCCATCTTCTCAACATTTATAAAAGAGAGGCTGATGCATACACATTCCTTCGTCATGTCCAGGTTGTTTGCCATGGATGATGGCTTTGGCTCTCTCAGGTCCTTCATAGCTGCCTATATCTTCTCCAGGGATCATTTCTGCATCGAACTTTGAGGTTCTCAACAGTTGGAAAATACCCTAAATTCCTGTATTCTTAGATGAACTCTGTCCCTGCTCTTTTGTAATGTTAGATTGAGGCAACAGTGTATGGTCAGGGTTAATAACAGGTTCGATTTGGGTTAGGAATTATTCTGCAGGATGAATAATGGAATTGGGAAACTGCAATATTTATATGAATATAGAGGTGAAATAGAAGTATGAAAACAGAAATCTAGGTAAGATTTGAAGCTCAGAAGTGCATTGGGCAATTGATTGGGCTACGTAGCTTTGAAATATGTTCTGCATACATGTTTCAGAAAAATCGATATACAATGGCATAGGACCTTGTACCTTGGATGATTGGATGTAGTAGAGAACATTCACTGAAAAAGGGATAGTCGATAGGATCAGGAAGATAGTCAGTATGTTTCGGAAGAAGAGTGAGTATAAGATTTGGACCAAAGTTCATTAGCAATAGGGTTTCAGTAGGGGAGTGAATGTCAATGTCAGCACATGTGAAGGGTCAGTCACAATGTTGAACTGGGGAAAATATGTAGGAAAGTAGATATCAATAGAGACATTAGAAAATCAGGCAAAATATAAAGTGAGTGAAAAAATTAGACATTTTAAACAGTTTTGAGGTTGAGTATATAATCTAAGGAAGAAACAAATATGTAGGCACCGATAGGATTGATATTTGAGAGCAATAGGCAACCTGGACAGGGATGTTTTTAGTAATTCATGTTCAGTTTCCATTTAGCCATTGGTACAATCATAAGTGTGACTTTTGCATTTTGTGTCCAGAATATTACTGCGATAAGATGCATATGTAGATCAGGTGACCTGAGTATTTCTTCCAACATTTCTGGGAGCAATATTTTGAAGATGTATAAATTAGTATTCGGGGTACAATGAGGTGTACCCTGTGTCTATGAATATAGAGATAATGCATGAATAGACCATACTGTGGATAAATAATATAACTGGTTCCACTTTAAGTAATGGATTGAATTGATATCAGAAAATATATAAGAAAGCTTCCTTGATATAAAAATCCTTCATTCCAACCAGTTATACCTCTAATGGTGATATTACAGTTATGGTTTATCATGAACTGTGTGTCAATTTTGCTTTAAAAGGGATAAAGGAAATCGAAAATAATGTGTTTGTAAAGAAGTCTCATGAAAAGACCAGTCAAGAAACATGGAGGAATACATGTGTTCTGAAGAAGGAAGTGATTGAAAGTGAAACAAATGCCTGTAAATTTGCTAACTTGTGGAGGAAATATATATCCTATGATGTGCATAAACTGAAGAAATTGTAATGTACCAGTGTTGAATAAAAATGAACATCAATATACATATCATGTCTCATAGGAATCTACTTGCATTGATGACAAACTGTGTCAGTTACTGTAGAAATATTAGGATTTGTATGCATCATTCAGTGAAGTTAGTTTTCAGTACTAGGAAACAAATATGTATTTCAGGTGGATGAATGTTTCTGAGAAGAATCTTGTGAAAAGTTGATTATAAATATACATACATGAACATGAATGAAAATAGGGAGTGTATATAAGACAAATATATTTCATATTTTGAAAAATCTGGAGAGTTTGTGTGTGTGTATGTGTATATATATATATATATATACACATACACACACACAAACACACACACACACAGACATTAAAAATAGCAATATATGCCAATAGAAATTCACCATGAAATACATATCATCCACATATCCAAAAATATATATTTTACTGAACATGGATTTATGTATAATATTATTCAACTAGGAAGCTCACCCAGAGGTTGAATTTTCAGTTCCAACAGCGTTTAGGAAAAGTGATCTCATCTCACAATTTGTATCTGCCAAGTCAGCCACCTCCTAAGAATGTACGTGTAGTACCAGGTAGGATTTTATATGTGCATATAAAAATATATGTGCTGAGTAGGCTACAGGGAAAGGGAGACAGGAATTCACATATTTGTTATATTTGAAATCACATGGAGAACTATTTCAACAAAAAATTATCTAGATTTATAACTCCTACCCTATATAATGCAAAAAGTCAAGTCCAACTATACACCATGCCTCCTCTGAACTGCTTGTATTTCTATTCTGTTTGGGTTAATATTCTGCATCATATTAGGATTAGTAGTCAGTCTAGTAGAGTATGGTTTAGTGTCAGGGATTCAGTATTTCGAATGGAAAATTGAAAAATGAATCCAATGTGTATGCAAATATGTCCTACACAAAACTCTTCCCACTTTTATCCAGCACAATTCTTTGACATTACCTTCACCCCATGTAAGACACAATTAGAAGGGAAGAGTTAGAAAGTCTGTGAATACATATCTGGAATGGTAAATGCTCAGGAGTTCACAACCTTCAAGGTGGTAGAGGAGTTTCCAAAAGTAAGTTACTGGGTAAACACTCCACAAACATAGAAATCTGGTGGCCTAAAGACTTCTTGAGAAAGTGCCTCTGAGGTTGGACACTTGAAATATTTGTTGTTTTGCGGAGCTTTAGCTTCATTTATAGTGAGACCATCAAAGCTGGGTCTGCATCTATGTGACCTCGAGGATTTCGTTCATTATTTTCCAATGAACATGAGGCAGCAGTGGTGATTTCTCTCTTTGTAGGCAAATTGTGGCCACTGGAAGCTAAGTGTCTCCCTAGTGGACTGTGAAGCCATTTAGTCATCCTCCACTTTTTGTGGTGTTTCTTGCTGCTCCACTGGGAGATTGGTATTTGCATCACAAAATACAAAGAGTTCAACTGGGATATAGTGCTGTAGGGAGTTCTGTCACGGGTGTTGGGTCAGGGTCTGCAGGAGAATGCACCAACTTGTCTTTTATCCCAAATAGCTTGCCCCTCTGACCATAGCAACCTGATTGTGAACATTGACCTGAAACCTCTCCAAATAAGAAGATGCTTTTACCTATAAGGGTCTGATGGCTGCACCATGTCAGCCACAAGCCATTTGGAAGTCAATGGCAGAACCACATGGCTCCACCACAGATGTTTTTTTACACACCTTCACACCACAGCTCTGGGCCCACTACTCAGCATGCTCCAACTTGCTGGCATCTCGTTTTACACCATTTTCATAAAATCCAGTCAATTCAGGCACTGTATGGTACACTCTTGATCAGCAACAGAACATCCAAAGGTTCTCCAGTGCCACATGGTCATGGGAATGTTAAAAATTCCATGGTGTTTATCTAGCCATTTTAGAAGGTTAAAGTTGGAGCTGTATTTCAATTCATTCAGGAACCATTTAATGGTGAGGAAGCTGATTTCAATGAAAGCTCTGGAGAACACTCACAGGCAAGACATCCCAAAGAGTGGCCAAAGAGTCACATGAAGCCAGGGCCATTGAAGTCTACAATGTGAGGTCCATGTGTGATTTGACTCTCAACTATGGCTGCCAAGTCTTTCAGAATAAAATCATGTGATATCCTGGCTGAGATTCCCAGTGCTCTGTGGAAAGCCACCCTGGGTCTAGGTCTCAGTTTCCAAAGGCAACTCTCAAGCGTGACCTCCTGAAATCCCAACACAATTCATGGCAATACTTCTCTGAGGTCAGTTCCAGAACTCAGTCTCTATGGGGAATAACACATGAGTTCAAACGCAAGTGGACCCAGTCATCTCTTCCAAACGCCACACAAATGACCACAATTACAAACAAAAAACTCCCACATGGCCCTCATTTTTGTCCATATAGACACACATCATAACCACTCGCTGGTGGTTTCCCTGAGGGGCACAGACCAAGACAGTGTCCAAAATAAGCTCCCTTGCCCCTCATTTTTTTTAAAGTCATGGTGGCCTGGACACCCTTCCTGTGAATCAGAAGTGATAATATAGGCCTGCAGTTAATACTGCTCTGCTTCTCCACTTTGAGGCATACTGACTCTCAGGTATAGATTCTTTATGTGATTTGGAGTCATGAGATATCCCAAGCTCCTCTGCAGTGGTTTGAAGAACTCATTTGACCCAAAGGATCCCTATTCTCACTTGATGGATGTCAGGAACCTTACAAAGGAAGGCGAGAGTTCATCCACAATGACTGATCTTTTTGTAATTTTGGCTTTGGATGCACACATGGGATCTTTTTTAGATCCATCAGGTATTGAGAATGTAATCCACAGCTACACACAAGGCCAAGAGTCTCATTCAGACAAAACCAAATAGTAATGTACCAGTGTTGAATAAAAATGACCTTTAAAATACACATCATGTCCCACAGGAATCTACTTGCATTGATGTTAAACTGGGTCATTTACTGTAGAAATATTAGGGTTTGTAAGCACCATTCACTGAAGTCAGTTTTCAGTACTAGGAAACAAATATGTTCTTCAGGTAGTTTAATATTTCTGAGAATAATCTTGTGAAAGTTGATTATAAATCCACATACATGAACATGAATGAATTTAGGGAGTGTTTAATAAGACACATATATTTCATATTTTGAAAAATCTAGAGAGTATATATATATATATATATATATATATATATATATATATATATATATAAACTCATGGAGAAATATTACAATGAAAATTTGACAAGATTTATAACACATACCCTTGATAAAGCCGAAGGCAAATCCAAGTATACACCATGACTCCTATGAAAGTCCTGTATTTCTATTCTGTTAGGTTTATTTTTATCCATTATATTAAGATTAGTAGTCAGAGTCTAGTAGGGTATGTGTTAGTGTCAGGGATCAGTATTTCAAATGGAAAATAGGAAAATGAATCTAATGTGTATGCAAATATGTGCTACACAAAAATCTTGCCACTCTCTCCAGAACAATGCCTTGACATTAACTTCGCTCAAAGTAAGACACAATTAGTGGAGAGGAGTTTGAAAACCTGTGATTACATATGTGAACTCGGGAGTTCACAACATTGGATGTTGTAGAACAGTTTCCAAAAGTGAGGGAGAGGTTAAACACTCCACAAACATGGAGCTCTGCTCGCCTAAATACTTCTTGAGAAACTGCCTCTGAGGTTGGGCACATGAAATATATGTAGTTGTCAGGACATTTAGTTTCCTTTGTAGTGACACCCTCAAATCTGCGTCTGCATCTTTGTAACCTGGAGGAAATGGTTCTTTATTTTCTAGTGAACATGAGGCAGCAGTTCTGAATTCTCTCTTTGTGGGTAAACTGTGTGCACTGGTAGTTAAGTGTCCCCGTGTGGTCTGTGAAGCCATTTGGTCATCCTCCATTTTCGTGGTGTTACTTACTGCTGCACTGGGAGTATGGTATTGGCTTAATGAAATACAAGGAGTTCAACAAGGAAACAATGCTGGAGGGAGTTCTGTCACTTGTGGTTGGTCGGGGTCTTCAGGAGAATGTTCGAAACACGGGTCTATCTCACATAGCTTTCCCCCTTGACTATAGCCACCGGATTCTGAACATTGCCCTGAAACCTCTCAATATAACAAAATGCCTTTCCATATAAGCGTCTGCTTCCTGCACCATGTCAGTCACAAGTCTATTGGAAGCCAATTGCAGATCCACGTTATCCCATCACAGGTGTTTATTTAAAAACCTATAGTCCACTGCTCTAGGCCCACTACTCAGGAGGCTCCAACATGCTGACATCTGTGTTCTACACCATTTTCATGAAACCCAGTCAATCAAGGCACTGTCTGGTACACTCATGATCAGCTATAAGACCTCCAAAGGTTCTCCAGTGCCACCTGGTTATGGGAATTTCAAAAATTTCATGGTATTTATCTAGCCATTTTTCATGGATGAAGTTGGAGTGACTGTGGGTTTCAATTTATTCAGGAACCATTAAATGGTGAGGAAGCTGAGTTCAATGAAAGCTCTGGAGAACTCTCACAGGCAAGGCTCCCCAAAGAGTGGCCAAAAGGTCACATGAAGCCAGGCCCATTGAGGTCTACAATGTGAGGTCCATGTGTGTATTGAGTCTTAACTGTGGCTGCCAAGTCTTTTAGAATAAAATCATGGAATATCCTGGCTGAGATTCCCAGTGCTCTGTGGAAAGCCACCCTGGGCCTAGATCTCAGTATCCAAGCGCGAATCTCATGCGTGGCCTTCTATAATCCCAACACAATTCATGGCAATACTTCTCTGAGGTCAGTTCAAGAACTCTGTCTCCAAGGGGAATCACAGCAGAATTCAAGCCCAGGTGGACCCAGTCATCTCTTCGAACCGCCACACAAATGACCACAATTAAAACCAAAACACTCCTACATGGCACTCATCTTCTTCCATAAAGACACTCATCATAACATCTGGCTAAAGGTTTCCATGAGGGTCACAGCCCAAATCAGTGTCCAAAATAAGCTCCCTTGCCCCTCATTTGCCTAAAGTCAGGGTGACTTTGACACCCTTGTTGTGAACCAGGAGTGATCTGTAAGTGTAAAAGAAATTGAAATTAATGTGTAAAATTTAAAGTTTAAAAGACCGGGTGTTGTAAAGTTTCTAAGCTGCAAGGCATGGGTTAAAATGTAAAGGACCAGGTATTGTTACGTTCCTATGCTACACACAAAATCTGAAATTCCTGTAGCTTGTAGGACAATTCCCGGACTGCCCAGTAAATTTTCCCCTGACTGCCTGATTGTTTAATAACCTAGGACCCTTTGTGGCCTGGCACATAGGCATCGCAGTGCCTAAACCAATCAGTTTCAATGTGTACCCCACTTTAGAACTGACCTATCACTCCTGCCCGACCTGTTCCCGTCAATGAATGAGCTAATCATGTTTAGGAATTGTTGTTTGATTTTCCCGTGGTGAATGATGATTTGTTAAAAGAGACTGTGATGTATGTAAAGTCCCGCCCTCCCCAAAAAGTGTACTTAAGCACTGCTCAACCCCTACTTTTGGCTCTGGGCTGCTCTTCCTTCTTGAGTGAGCACGGAGCCCCAGCATGCTGGATTGGAACTCAATAAATGCCTTTTGCTGTTGCATGATCCGTGGTCTCTTGGTGGTCTATTCCTCCGCCATTCGCTGGACCCTTCATTTTGGTGAGTTGGCCGGGATTCATGCAGCACCGAACAAGGAGACTCCAACGGACCCCTCTGGGGGTAAGTAAGGCGCCTCTTTCCATTTTTCCTTGTGATCACTCTGACCTTTTAGTTCAGGTTTGGTTTTTCGGTTTTCAGTTTGGGATGGCAGAGTGGCTGCCAGGAGAGCCTGTAAGTTCCCCTTGGCTGTGGTGGACAAACGTGTCCTAAAGCCACAGGCCACGTTCTTGCAAGGGACACCTTGAAGGACTCAGGGAGGGACGGATGTGCTCTCATTAGGTGAGGAGATACGGAAGTGCCCTCATTAGGTGAGGAGGGACAGATGAGCCCTCATTAAGTGACTCTGCTGCCAACCCATCAGGTCTTGCTGTCTACTTTTTTCTCTCAGGTTGAATTCACTGTCTGTCTTTGTGGTCTAACCCATCAGGTTTTGCCAGTTACTAGGTTCTAATCTTTACTTCTGAAATCGTGTTAAACGTTAACTGTGTGTCCGTGTTTGTGTCATGTTTGTGTTGTCCTTGTCTCTGTTTGAGTAACTCTCATAATGGGAAAAAGCCATTCCATGCCTCTGTCCCTGAAGCCTTTCCTGGTCCCTGCCTCCAATCTGACCCCTTTGCCCACAATCCTATAACTCAAACCTTCTGCTCCTCCCCCTCTTCCCTCCATTCTTCCCGAGTCACAAGATTGTAGATCTTGTAGATCATGGGGTTGTGAACAAACGGGAGCTGCGTGATGATGTGTCTTTTTGTCTGTGTTTCTGTTAAATGTGATGGCATTGTTTGTACCGATGCAGAGTCTTGAGTTCCAACCTGCCTTAGATGTGTGGAAGTAACTTTAGCTAAATTTTAACCTAATGCTTCTCCTGTGAGGGATCAAAAGTCAATAGAACCACCAGCTTTTCTGTTCTCACTTTTTACACCTCTCTTAGCTGTGTTTTAAAGAACTTTGATAAACTTTACTCCCCTTTGTTAAGCGAGATTAGGGAAGCAGTGTTTTCTTTTCTTCCCGTAGTTGGCTTGAGCATGCCCACTGCAGAGGGAAATGCCTGGGGTCTAAGAACTTTGATATCTCGCTTAAACTTTTCTCAAAACCCTGTCCTCATTATTAAATTGTCATTAATTGACTTTGGGGATGGGAACCAAACCTTCAGTCATGAATTTTGACACCCCAGAGAGGACTTTCAATGAACCTCACTCTGCCCTCTTGGGGAAGCCTAGCACTCAAAACAACTGCAAGCAGAGCATAAACTTTTTGGGAGCTGACTACTGAAAAGTTGGGAGATATAGAATATGCCTGGTGCCTGGGGTCAAACCACCAGAGGAACAAATCCTATAAGTAAATTGTGAGGCTAAAGGACTCCCAGCAGCTGCCAGAGCCATTTTGCTGTGAGGAACTCCCTTATTCCTTACCTGGACTTTAAGAATTACTCCACCTCTGTTTACTTAACAAAAGGGACAATGAATGCATTAATATGTTGATATTATAGATTGTTTCTTGGGGATGATCTTGGCTGAATGTGTATCTAAAAATGAATTTTATTGTAACAATCTGGTATCTAAATTGGTTTCTAAAGCATTGCACTATCTTACAGATAAAGTTGGGTTTAAACAATTGTTTAGCTTGATTTCAGGTAGTTCATGCTAGGAAACTTAAATACTTAGGTTAAAAAGTAATTAAAGAGTTTTAATTTTGAACCATGTAGCCTGAGAAAATTTCACTAGATATACCAGTGCATTAACTTGGGCAAAGATAATAAATTATGATATGATATCTGTTCCCTTAAATGTGTAAGATTTTTTTAAAAAGGTGCTAAATTAAAACGTTGGTCTAGCTTAGTGAAATGACATTAATTAGCAACAGTCTTGGAAATTTTTAAAGCTTAATTTCAGATACACATGGTAGTCTGTGGTTGTTTTTAAAATTTTTTCAAGAAATTTAATGTAACTTACTACTACTTTAGAAACTTCAAAACAAAGAAAGTGGCTTAATGATCCTAGAGAAACTTCTTCCGATGGTGGCTTTAATATTATCAAAAAATGATCATATTTTCAGTTTTGTGTGAGCAAGATTTTCTAGTGTAGAAAAATCTAAAGATATAAAATTTTGAGAATTACATCTTAAACTTGCATCATAATTTTCAACATTCAAACCTGGAAATTATCACTTATAGCTAAAATGCCTTAGGCATGAGGTTTCTGCTCAGAACTCCAGCCTTTACAGTTTTCAAGTCCTCAGCCAGGACTTAAGTTGATATGCAAATAAAAGAAGCCTGCAGCACTCAGCAGGAGACAGATAAAAAGGAGTAAAAGTGTCTTTTTACCTGAACTCAAACTAGACCCAAACAAAAAGTACATTATATGGTATTTACTAATTACTGGCCAGTCATCTTTTTTGGGACTCTTGCTTTTTTTCTTAGATTCTGCATTTTTTTTGAGCTCATTATCTTGATCCTGCAGATGGGTTAATATTTTCTGATCAGTTCTATTTTTGATCAACTGTGGAGATTTTAAACATTGCAATGGAGATTTCACCTGAAAAAGCTACAAGGCCTTCACTATTGTGTTATGTGTTACACTTGTGTTACGTGTTGTATGTCGGTATGTCTGTATGTGTGTATGTCCATATATCATGCAGTGATATGACAAGTGACAGATGAGGAGCGCTCATAAAATATTTAAAAATGGATATAAATATCTTGGATTCACGTGATTCAAATGGTTCAATTCACATTGGGTAAACAGATAAAAATAATTATTAAATAAATAATTCATTAAAAATAATTAAATTAATTAAATAATTAATTAAAATAATTAATTAAAAATTAATTAAAAATTAAAATAATTAATTAAGAATTAATTAATTAAAATTAGGCCTATAAGTTTTCTAGGTGTTCAAAAAGGCCCTAATATAATGTTGATGTCTATAAAATAATCTGCTTAAATTCAGAAATTTACAAGTATTGTTTCAAAATGTGAACAGAAAGAGGTGCACAGATGGAAAAGAGAAACTAAAAGGTTCTAGATATCGATTTAATAGAGGGAAAATGTGTTTCTCAATAAGAGAATCTATATGATTAAGTAATTAAAATGGTTTAAGTAAATAATAAAGAAAGGTTTGTGTAAGTTCGTTATATGTGTAAGTTTGAGCAAGTAATCTTAAAAAATTAAACAGCTGGTTAAACAAGTACTGTTTTTATAAAATTGTGCCATGTTATTTCTTTAAAAAGCTGAACTTGGTTAATACAAAAACTTCAATGTAATTGTGGTGTTAATGTGTTTATATCTTCCAGGTATACAAGTCTGTAAGGTAGAAGCTTCAAAAGAGCATTGTATCAAGCTGGTGTTCTAAGGTTGTATGGTAATTCTAGGCTTAAAAGAAAAACATGTTGGAGATCTGTGTGTATCATTTGTGTAGTCTTATTGGACTTGTTATCAAAAAGATATGTACAGTTACATGTTACTTTTTACACTTAGATACAATTTAAATGTATTTTTAAGTTAATGAGAGCCTAATCTGTGTGAAGGTTTTATTTTAAAACACAAAAACACTTTGCTAATTTTCTACAAAATGTTAAAACTTTCAGCCTTTCTCTAATTCATGTTTTAGATATGATATTATGTTGTGTTAGTTAATATCGATGTAAACTTGATCAACAATTTATATAGGCTTTGTAAAATGATGTCTAAAAAGCAAAGATCAGCTTCAGAACTATAGTATTTAAGATTTATGAAGAGCCCCGCCTTACTTGAGATAAGGCTCTATGTCCCACCTCCTGTGAAAGAGACTATGAAAGAGGTAGGCCAGATTTCAGTACATTTAAAGTTGTTTTCAAATAGGATCTCAAACAGGGGATTATGATGTATATCCTAGCCAGAATTCAAGGTAGCTCTTATATAAACTAAATATGTCTTTACCCTAGTTAATTTTGTTTGTAGTTTGCTTATAGATGGTCTAAGGATCGCCTGTTAATGTTTTAAAGAGGTACTGCTTTAAGAACTCACAACCTGGGTAAACTTAAGGAGTTATCACCTACAGGATAGAGAGATAGACATTAAAGCCCAGTGCTCTTAGCATAAGGCTGTTAACTTATTTGCTGGTAGTTTAAGTTTAATTTTTAAAAATTAAAGTTATATTAAAAGGGCCAAGAAACCAATATTTGGCTCTTGCCCTCTGAGTCAGTCTGAATCAGGGAATAGGGGACTTCTCCAAAGAGCTTTGAAACTCTAGGCCACATAACCTCCCGAACAGGGACATTAATGAGACCATTGGAGGACAGAAAGCCAATTAGTGCATTTGCTATGAAGAGGAGGGTCATCAGAAAAGGGAGACATCCCTGATGATTCTGAGGGAAGCTACATGGTCAGGCAAGGCCTGGACCCATCCTAATGCAAATAACACTAGCGGAACTGAGAAACTGCTGTATGTTCCCCGAGGTCTCCCAGGGAAACTCAGCTGACTGTTAACAATAGATAGAAACAAAAGTCAGTTTGACTTGCTTCATCTTAAACACTTAGCAAAGTCAGTGAAAGCCAAAGCACAGCTGTTCCTGGGTCTTTTAAATGATAATAATAGTTAAATGTAATTTCCATAAATAAGTAAACTGGAGGCTACAAAAGAGATTCTCAGACAGGAATGCCTGATAACTATTAAAAGGAACTGCCTGAGTAGTTTTTAGTTTAAGGCCTACAGATATTCCTAACCTACACAGGTAGGCTTGGTGTTTGCTAGTATGGTTATCCAGCCCTAAGTAACAGAATTAAACGTTTCTCTATTAGACACAGGTCATACTAGTAAAAAAAAATTTACAAGATCATATGGCATTAAATTATTAGACTATATCTTAAGGGAAAGGACATCTGTAAACCTAAATGTTAATTGTTGTGTTTACATTCCTGACATTAATGGCAAGGTGACAAATATCCTTAAAGATTTACATGCTCAAGTAGAAGCCATGTCCTTAGCAACATTTTCATGGAAAGAATATCTTAGCACCTGGTTCTTGGTACTTCCTGATAAAAAACATTGATAGTTTTTGTCTTTGCCATCATACTCATTGGCATATTCCTGTGCTATGGCATTTATTGCTGAATCAATCGGATTCGCAAACTAATGAATTCTTGTTTCTCTTATAGACCACCCATCACTCAGCCTATTACTTCTCAATCACACTTTTTATCATGGACCACTCGATAAACCTGATTTTAAAGAGGGACTCCAAACTGCTTGCCCCACACCGTCCCTTTTCATCCTAAAGAAGCCAGAAAGATACTCTTTGGCCCCCTTCCTTACAGCAGTAAAGAGTTCCCAAATGAGAGGGGGGAATGAAGCCAGATTTAAAGTTAGGTAGTTAGTGTAGTTAAATAAATCGGGGTCTAATACCGAGTAAAATCTAAAATGGAGGCCATGCAGAAAACGATTCCAGAGAACACAAAACAACTCATGAAATGTGAAACCCTTCAATAATTGTGATTCATTATTTTTATGACTAAAAGTAGTCAGAAAAAGGAGTGGGAATGTAAGGGTAAAAGAAATTGAAGTTAAAGTGTAAAAGTTAAAGTGTAAAAGACCGGGTGTTGTAAAATTTCTAAGCTGAACGGCCTGAGTTAAAATGTAAAGGACCAGGTATTGTTAAGTTCCTATGCTACACAGAAAACCTGAAATTCCTGTAGCTTGTAGGACAATTCCCAGACTGCCAAGTAAATATTCCCCCGGACTGACTGGTTGTTTAATAGCCTAGGACCCTGTGTGGATTTGCACGTAGGCATCGCAGGGCCTAAACCAATCAGTTTGAATGTGTACCCCACTTTAGAACTGACCTATCCCCCCCGCCGGACCTGTTCCCGCCAATGAATGAACTAATCATGTTTAGGAATTGTTGTTTGATTTTCCCGTGGTGTATGATGATTTGTTAAAGGAGACTGTGATGTATGTAAAGTCCCGCCCTCCCCAAAAAGTGTACTTAAGCACTGCTCAACCTATGCTCAGGGCTTTGGGCTGCTCTCCCTTCTTGAGTGAGCCTGGAGCCCCAGCATGCTGGATTGGATCCTCAATAAACCTCGTTTGCTGTTGCATGAGCCGTGCGTGGTCTCTTGGTGGTCTCATCCTCCGGTGTTCGCCGGACAGTTACATTTGGTGCATTGGCCGGGAATCGCGCAGCGCCGAACTAGAAGACCCCAACGGACCCCTCTGGGGGAAAGTAAGGCGCCTCTTTCCTTTTTTTCTTGCGATCGCTGAGAGCTTTTTGTTCAGGTTTGGATTTTTGGTTTTCGGTTTGGGTTCACAAAGTGGCTACCAGCAGTGAGCGTAAGTTCCCCGTGGTGATGGTGGACAGACGTGTCCTGAAGCCACAGGCCACCTCCTTGCAAGGGACGCCTTGGAGGATTCGGGGAGGGACGGATGTCCCCTCATTAGCCTACTCTGCTGCCAACCCGTCAGGTCTTGCTGGCTACTTTTTTCTCTCAGGTTGAATTCACTGTCTGTCTTAGTGGTTTTACCCATAAGGTTTTGCCAGTTACTAGGTTCTAATCTTTACTTATGAACTCGTGTTAAACGTTAACTGTGTGTCCGTGTTTGTGTCATGTTTGTGTTGTCCTTGTCTCTGTTTGAGTAACTCTCATTATGGGACAAAGCCATTCCTTGCCTCTGTCCCTGAAGCCTTTCCTTGTCCCCGCCTCCACTCTGACCCCTTTGCCCACAATCCTATAACTCAAACCTTCTGCTCCTCCCCCTCTTCCCTACATTCTCCCTGAGTCACAAGATTGTAGATCTTGGGGTTGTGAACAAACGGGAGCTGCATGATGGTCTTTGTGTGTCTTTTTGTCTGTGTATCTGTTAAATGTGATGGCATTGTTTGGACCGATGCAGAGTCTTGAGTTCCAACCTGCCTTAGATGTGTGGAAGTAAATTTAGCTAAATTTTAACCTAATGCTTCTCCTGTGAGGGATCAAAAGTCAATAGAACCGCCAGATTTTCTGTTCTCACCTTTTACACCTCTCTTAGCTGTGTTTCAAAGAACTTTGATAAACTTTATTCCCCTTTGGTAAGCAAGATTAGGGAAGCAGTGTTTTCTTTTCTTCTCGTAGTTTGCTTGAGCACGCTCACTGCAGAGGGAATTTCCTGGGGTCTAAAAACTTTGATATCTCGCTTAAACTTTTCTCAAAACCCTGTCCTCATTAATAAATTGTCATTAATTGGCTTTGGGGATGGGAACCAAACCTTCAGTCATAAATTTTGACACCCCAGATTGGACTTTAAAAAAGTCCCCACTCTGCCCTCTTGGGGAAGCCTAGTACTCAAAACATCTGCAAGCAGAGGATGAACTTTTTGGGAGCTGACTACTGAAAAGTTGGGAGATATAGAAAATGCTTTTTGCCTACGGTGAATCAAAACCAGAGGAACTAATCCTGTAAGTAAAAGGTGAGGCTAAGGGACTCCCAGCAGCTGCCAGAGCCATTTTGCTGTGGGGAACTCCCTTATTCCTTATCTGCACTTTAAAGGTTACTCCACCTCTGTTTACTTAACAAAAGGGACAATGAATGCAGTAATATGTTGATATTACATATTGTTTTATGGGGATGATCTTGGCTGAATGTGTATCTAAGAATGATTTTTTTTTATTGTAACAATCTGGTTTCTAAATGTGTTTCTAAAGCATTGCACTAACTTACAGTTAAAAGTTGGGTTTAAACAATTGTTTAGTTTGATTTCAGATAGTTCATGCTAGAAAACATAAATACTTAGGATGAAAAAATTAAAGAGATTTAATTTTGAACTAGGTAGCCAGAGAAAATTTCACTAGATATACCAGTGCATTATCTTGGGCAAAGATAATAAATTATGATATGGTATCTGTTCCGGTTAGTGTGGAAGATTTTTTTTTAAAGGTGCTAAATTAAAACGTTGGTCTGGCTTAGTGAAATGACATTAATTAGCAATAGTCTTGGAAATTTTTAAAGCTTAATTTCGAATACACATGGTAGTCTGTGGTTGTTTTTAAAAATTTTTCAGCCAATTTAATATAACTTAATACTACTTTAGAAACTTTATAACAAAGAAAGTGGCTTAATGAAACTATAGAAACTTCTTCTGATGGTGGCTTCTATTTTGTCAAAAAATGATCATATTTTCAGTTTTGTGTGAGCAATATTTTCTAGTGTAGAAAAATCTAAAGATATAAAATTTTGAGAATTACATCTTAAACTTGCATCATAATTTTCAACATTCAAACCTGGAAATTATGACTTATAGCTAAAATGCTTTAGGCATGAGGTTTCTGCTCAGAATTCCAGTCTTTCTTTTTTCCAGACCTCAGCCAGGACTTAAGGTGATATGCAAATAAAGGAAGCCTGCAGCACTCAGCGGGAGACAGACAAAATAAGAGGAAATGTGTCTTTTTACCTGAACTCAAACTAGACCCAACCAAAAAGTACATTATATGGTATTTACTAATTACTGGCCAGTCATCTTTTTTGGGACTCTTGTTTTTTCTTAGATTCTGTAATTTTTTTTTTTTTTTTTTTTTGAGCTAATGAACTTGATTCTGCAGTCGGGTTAATGTTTTGTGATCAGTTCTATTTCTTGCACAACTGTGGAGGTTTTAAACATTGCAATGGAGATTTCACCTGAAAAAGCTACAAGGCATTCACTATTGTGTTATGTGTTACACTTGTGTTACATGTTGTATGTCGGTATGTCTATATGTATGTATGCCCATATATCAAGCAGTGACATAACAATTGACAGATGAGGAGCGCTTATGAAAAATTTAAAAATGGATCCAAATATCTTTGATTCACGTGTTTCAAATGGTTCAATTCAAATTGGGTAAACAGATAAAATTAAATATGTCTTTAAAATTAGGCCTATAAGTTTTCTAGGTGTTCAAAAAGGCCCTAATAAAATGTTGATGTCTATAAAATAATCTGCATGAATTCAGAAATTTACAAGTATTGTTTCAAAATGTGAACAGAAAGAGGTGCACAGATGGAAAAGAGAAACTAAAAGGTTCTAGATATAGATTTAATAGAGGGAAAATGTGTTTGTGGATGAGAGAGTCTATATGATTAAATTATTAAAATGGTTTAAGTAAATAATAAAGAAAGGTTTGTGTAAGTTCATTATATGTGTAAGTTTGAGCAAGTAATCTTAAAAAATTAAACAGCTGGTTAAACAAGTACTGTTTTTATAAAATTGTGCCATGTTATTTCTCTAAAAAGCTAAACTTGGTTAATACAAAAACATCAATGTAATTGTGGTGTTAATGTGTTCATATTTTCCAGGTATACAAGTCTGTAAGGTAGAAGCTTCAAAAGAGCATTGTATAAAGCTGGTGTTCAAAGTTTGTATGGTAATTCTAGGCTTAAATGAAAAACATGTTGGAAATTTATGTATATTATTTGTGTTCTATAATTGGACTTGTAATAAATAAGATATGTACAGTTCCATGTTACTTTTTACACTGAGATACAATATAATGTATTTTTAAGTTAATGAGAGCCAAATCTGTGAAGGTTTTATTATGAAACACAAAGGTAATGCCCATTCATTTCCATGTGAAAACTGTTTTCTTCAGGCTTCACAAAGGAGTAGCTTGAGGAAAAGACGTTCCTGATATTCAGGGCAACATAACAACACGTAATGAAAAGGCCCAAAGAAGGGTTTCTCCACTGAGACTTTACTGGTCACACTGATATCAGAGTTTTCTGAGATGCTTGCCATTCCCTTCAGCTATCCAGTACATGGCCATGTCACAGAGCTTGGAAGTGGTGCATATCTTGTACACAAAACCATGAGCCTGGAGAGTGGACAGAATTCAGGAAGAATACAGGAACGTAAGAAAATAGTAGGTGTTGCCCATTGATAAGGCAAGCCACAGTCCATTTATAAATTGGGCAGGATGAATTCTTGGAAGTTTTCTCCTTGACAGGACACACTCATTGATGCATTCTCTATTCTAATGTCTACAACCATGGACACAGTGGGATACACAGACATAGAAACACTCGCCTTGTCAAAGGACTAACTAGACACAGTCCACTCCAAACCAAACAAATCCCCTTTCCCAACTATTCTCAGATCATGAGAAAAAACCACAAACCCACTCAAACACCCACAAAGGCACCTCCTTCCCCCAAGTATGTCTGGAACTATCCAGAGTGTCCTCTCACTGGAGGGCCATACTATGTTCCCCAGAAATGGCCTGTCCTGTCTCAGATCAGGTCACCTTGGTCAACTCTGTGAAGTTGTCAGGAGCCAGCAGTGTGCCTCTACCTTCTTTCTCCGGAAGGGACCTTCTTCAGAACTTTCCTGGCATTTGGCCATGCTCACCTCACTAGGTACCACAAGAGACTGACTCAGTCCTTGGTAAATCCAAACAAGTGAGACCACTGTGACTGGGGCTTGGACTGAGTCTGGATGCCTGGCTTCCTGGAACCCAAATTCGGAGAGTTGCATCAACAAGGATGTGAGGTGAGGTCACTTCCTTCAGGAACTGAATGAAGTCACTGCCTTTGCAACCACTTTGTCCTAACATTTGCTTCCTAGGGTCTCATAATATGGAGGATTCCCCTACTTCCTGTGACACTTTCACAAGTTCAAGTGATATAGAAACCATAGGCACCTGGGAACAGCTCTCCACACAGGCCTAGTTTGGTCAATCTTCCCTACATTAAGAAGAAAGAGAAAGATTCAGACACATGCTTTTAACCTGACCGGGTTGTTTGCCATGGAAGATGACTTTTGCTTGCTCAGGTCTTTCATAGCTGCCTACATCTTCTCCAGGGATCATATCTGCATGGACCTTTGAGGTTGTCAACAGGTGGAAGATCCCCTACATCCCTGTATTGTAAGACCAACTCTGTCCCTGCTCTTCTGTAAAGTTGGATTGAGGGAATCAACTTTATTTGTGTTAGGAATCATTCTGCTGGATGAATAATGGTATTGGGAACCTGCAATATTAATAAGAATATACAGGTGAAATATAATTATGAAAACAGAAATCTAGGTAAGATTTGAAGACCAGAAAGGCATTGGGCCCTTGATTGGGATTCTTAGCTTTGAATTATGTTCTGCACAGATGTCTCAGATAAATCAATATACAATGGCATAGGACCTTGTACCTTGGATGATTGATTGTAGAAGAGATCATCCAGTCAAAAAGGGATAGTCGGTAGGATTAGGAAGATAGTCGGTAGGTTTAGAAAATAGAGTGAGTATAGTATTTGGACCAAAAGTTCTTTAGCAGTAGGGTTTCGGATAAAGAGTGAATTTAAATGTCAGCACATGTGAACAATCAGTCACTATGATGAACTGGGGAAAATATGTAGAAAAAAGAGATATCAATAGAAACATTAGGAAATCAGGTAAAATATAAAGTGAGTGATAGTATTAGACATTTTCAACATGGTTGAAGTTGAATATATAATCTTGGGAAGAAACAATTATGTACTCACCAATAGGATTGACATTTGAGAGCATTAGGCATCCAAGACATGGATGTTTTTAGTAATCCATGTTCACTTTCCATTTAGGCTTTGGTACAATCATAAGTTTGACCTTTGCATTTTGTGTCCAGAATATTACTGTGATAAAATGTATATGTAGATTAGTTGACATGAGTATTTCTTCCACCATTTCTGGGAGCAATATTTTGAAGATATACAAATTATTATTGGGGGTACTCAGAGGTGTACCCTGTGTCTATCAATATAGAGATAATGCATGAATAGACCATACTGTGAATAAATAATATAACTGGTTCCACTTTAAATAATGGATTGAATTGATATCTGAAAGTATACAAGAAATCTTATATTGATATACAATCATTCATTCCCACCAGTTTTACATTTAATGGTAATATTAGGGTTATGGTTAATCATGACGGGTGTGTGAATTTTGCTTCAAAAATGATAATGGAAATTGAAAACAATGTGTTTGGAAAAAAGTCTCATGAAAAGAGCAGTCCAGAAACGTGGAGGAATACATGTGTTCTCAAGCAAGAAGTGATCGAAAGTAAAACAAATGCGTATAAATTTGCTAAATTGTGGATGAAATATACATCCTATGATGTGCATAAACTGGAGAAATAGTATTGTACCAGTGTTGAATAAAAATGAACGTCAAAATAAAATTATATCCCATAGGAATCTTCTTGCATTGATGTTAAACTGGGTCAGTTACTGTAGAAATATAAGATTTTTTTTGGTGTTATAATACAATTTATTTTAGCACTAGCATTCCACAGAATGTCGAGGAAAGACCAATTTTTATTTTTATTTATACCACTAATAATCTAACATTAAATGACTATTTTGGGGAGTCTAGAAATTACATAAAGCTATGTAACAATTTTTTTTTATTTAGCATTAATAAAAACTTGGAATTTTGGTAATATTTCTACTTGTTTATTATTTTTTTATTTTTTCAGTTGTTGATAGACATTCATTTCATTTATTTATATGTGGTGCTGTTACCACTGAGCCACACACCCAGACCCTCCACTTTTATCTTATCATCAAACAGTCCTCTCCCTCTTCTTTACTCACTTTCTTCCTCATTTTCCCCCTTCTCTCTCTTCCTTTTTCATTTTCCCTCCATACGTATTTTTCTCTCATGTCATTACAAACAGTAATATGCTATAAAATTTACATTTAAGAATGTTTTTCATAGTCATTCTTTTTTGAGAAAATTTAAAAATTATAATCACCTGATAGATATATTACAATACATTAATTATACATATGTATCTATATTCACGCATATGTATTACATATGTTATATATATACATATATATTTAAAAGTACATTGATTAGCCTGTTAGAAATAATATAGATCAAGTCTTTCTTAATTCTCAATTCTTTCATAATTAACATCTTACAGTGAAAATCAAATAAACATATTTAATTAAACAGGTATCATTCTTATTTATCAATACTTATCATTTAAGGTTTTATATCACATTAAGATGTAATATGGCATATTAACTCTTATGAATTAGAGAAATTTTTTTGAACAACCTATTATTTAAGGACCATATGCACTGACATTTTAAATAGCTTTCTCGTGATTTCAATATCTATCAATTGCATATTTATTGCCAAATACTTATTTTATTAATTTTTATATTCATAATTGATATAAAGTCAATTGTTTAATTCTTCTTGTAAGTAGTTACTTACTACAGCAGGGACAGTACTAATTATTCTACATCTTTATAAGAAAGATGGTACAAAGATATTTTCATGCAAATGTAAGAATAATTTCATGCTCTAAATGTTTGATTGTTGATACATATAATAAAGACCTTTTGATGAGTCTCTTCCACAGTAAAACATAAAATGCAAAGATATAGTTGGGTATGTATGTCCAAATAAAGATAAGGAAAAATACACATTATCAGCTAGAAACTGTTAAATAAAAGATGAAAAGAACAATCCAACACATTGTACGAACTTGTCAGATGAGGTAGTATTCTGGAAGAATAGACTAAGTCTAGACCTGGTCCATGACAAAATATTGACAAAAAAATGAAATATGAAAAATATAGGAAATGATATGAAATTTTCATGAAGGTAGGTGGATTATCCTTTAATATCAATTTATGTGCATTTTCAAAAGCCAGTTTTCTGGTAAAATAAATTTGTGATATTTACAACTACACAAAACAAACTTTCTGCTTAGCAAAATGAATGCATCTCAAACCTTTTTTAGCTGATTTCTTCCCACTCAATTTTAAACCTTTGTTTATTTATTTTTATTGGTTGGTCAAAACATTACAAAGCTCATGATATATCATCTTTCACACATTTGACTCAAATGGGTTATGAACTCCCAATTTTCCCCAAATACGAATTGCAGAATCACATCAGTTACACATTCACATTTTTACATAATGTCATATTAGTGACTGTTGTATTCTGCTACCTTTACTATTATCTACTATCCCCCCTCCCCTCCCCTCCCATCTTCCCACTCTTCCTCATCT
The DNA here is from genome assembly GCF_048772815.1 of Callospermophilus lateralis. Lineage (NCBI taxonomy): Eukaryota > Metazoa > Chordata > Mammalia > Rodentia > Sciuridae > Callospermophilus > Callospermophilus lateralis. Next base: position 117,392,104 of record NC_135313.1, on the reverse strand, counting down.
GCTGTTCTTCACTTCTCACTCTTTTCCCCGACTTTCCACTCACAACCTCTTATATGTAATTTTGTGTAACATTGAGGGTCTCCTACCATTTCCATATGCTTTCCCTTCTCTCTCACTTTCTCCCACTCGTCTTTGTTTAATATTAATCTTTTCCTCATGCTCTTCCTTTCTGTTCTATTCTTAGTTGCTCTCTTTTTATCAAAATAGACATTTGGCATTTGTTTTTTTAAGGATTGGCTAGCTTCTCTTAGCATTATCTGCTCTAATGCCAACCATTTCCCTGCAAATTCTATGATTTTGTCATTTTTTAGTGCTGCATCCATCGTGTATAGATGCCACATTTTTTTATCCATTCATCTATTGAATTGCATCTAGGTTGGTTCCACAGTCTAGCTATTGTGAATTGTGCCACTATGATCATTGATGTGGCAGTATCCCTATAGTACACTCTTTTAAGATCCTCAGGGAATAGTCCGAGAAGGGCGATAGCTGGTTCAAATGGTGGATCCATTCCTAGCTTTCCCAGGAATCTTCATACTGCTTTCCATGTTGGCCTCACCAATTTGCAGTCCCACCAGCAGTGTACAAGTGTCCCCTTTTCCCCACATCCTCGTCAACACTTGTTGTTGTTTGACTTCATAATGGCTGCCAATCATACTGGAGTGAGATGGTATCTTAGGTTGGGTTTGATTTGCATTTCTCTGACTGCTAGATATGCTGAACATTTTTTCATGTACTTGTTGATTGATTGTATGTCCTCCTCTGTGAAGTGTCTTTTCAGGTCCTTGGCCCATTTGTTGTTTAGGTTATTTGTTATCTTATTGTTTAATTTTCTGAATTCTTTGTATATTATGGATATTAGGGCTCTATCTGAAGTGTGAGGGGTAAAAATTTGTTCCCAGGATGTAGGCTCTCTATTTACCTCTCTTATTGTTTCTCTTGCAGAGAAAAAAAACATTTTAGTGTAAGTAAGTCTCATTTTTTTATTCTTGTTAATAACTCTTGGGCTATGGGCGTCCTATTAAGGAATTTGGAGCCCGAACCCAAAGTATGTAGATCGTAGCCAACTTTTTCTTCTATGAAACGCAGTGTCTCTGATTTTATATCTAGCTCCTTGATCCATTTTGAGTTAAATTTTGTGCATGGCAAGAGAAAGGGATTCAGTTTCATTTTGTTGCATATGGATTTCCAATTTTCCCAGCACCATTTGTTGAAGATGCTATCCTTCCTCCATTGCATGCTTTTAGCCCCTTTATCAAATATAACAAAGTTGTAATTTTGTGGATTGGTTTCTGTGTCATCTATTCTGTACCATTGGTCCACCTGCCTTTTTCGGTACCAGTACCACGCTGTTTTTGTTACTATTGCTTTGTAGTACAGTTTGAACTCTGGTATCGCTGTACCTCCAGATTCACACTTTCTGCTTAGAGTTTCTTTTCCTATTCTTGGTCTTTTGTTTTTCCATATGAATTTCATGATTGATTTATCTATTTCTACAAGAAATGCCATTGGGATTTTGATTGGCATTGCTTTAAACCTGTAGAGAACTTTGGGTAATATCGCCATTTTGATGATGTTAGTTCTGCCTATCCATGAACAGGGTACATGTTTCCATCTTCTGAGATCTTCTTCTATCTCTCTCTTTAGAGTTCTGTAGTTTTCATTATATAAATCTTTCACCTCTTTTGTTAGGTTGATTCCCCAATATCTTATTTTATTTGAGGATATTGTGAATAGAGTGGTTTTCCTCATTTCCATTTCAGAAGTTTTGTTGCTGTTATGCAGGAATGCCTTTGATTTATGCATGTTGATTTTATATCCTGCCACTTTTCAGAATTCATTTATTAACTCTAGCCATTTTTTTGTAGACCCTTTTGTGTCTGTTAAATATATTATCATGTCATCTGCAAATAGCGATACTTTAAATTCTTCTTTTCCAAATTTTATGCCTTTAATTTCATTTGTCTGTTTAATTGCTCTGGCTAGTAATTCAAGAACTAAATTGAATAGAAGTGGTGATGGAGGGCATCCCTGTCTTGTTCCAGATTTTAGAGGGAATGCCTTCAGTTTTTCTCCATTTAGGATGATGCTAGCCTGCGGGTTAGCATATATAGCTTTTACATTGTTGAGGTAAGTTCCTGTTATCCCTAGTTTTTATAGTGTTTTGAACATAAAGCGATGCAAAACTTTGTCAAATGCTTTTTCTGAATCTATCGAGATGATCATATGGTTTTTGTCTTTAAGTCTATTGATGTGGTGAAAGGCATTTTTTGAATTCCGTATATTGAACCATTCTTGCATCACAGGGATGAATCCTACTTGATGATGGTGCACAATTTTTTTGATATGCTTTTGTATTTGATTCACCCGGATTTTATTGAGAATTTTTGCATCCAAGTTCATTAGAGATATTGGTCTGTAGTATTCTTTCTTTAAAGTGTCTTTGTCTGGTTTCGGGATCAGGGTGATGTTGGCCTCATAGAATGAATTTGGATGAGCTCCTTCTTTTTCTATTTCTTGAAATAGCTTGAAAAGTATTGGTATTAATTCTTCTTTGAAGGTTTAGTAGAAATCCGCTGTTTACCCATTCGATCCAGGACATTTTTTGGTTGGTAGTTCTTGATTGCTTCTTCTATTTCTTCCTTTGTTATTGGCCTGTTTAAATTGTGTGTGTCTTCCTGACTCAATCTGGGCAGATCGTATGACTTAAGAAATGTATTGATATCTTCACAATCTTCTATTTTATTGGAATATAGTGTTTCAAAATACTTTCTAATTATCTTCTGTATTTCTGTAGTGTGTGTTGTGATATTGCCTTTTTCATCCCATATGTTAGTAATTTCAGTTCTCTCTCTTCTTCTCTTCATTAGCATGGCTACGCGCCTGTCGATCTTATTTATTTTTTCAAAGAACCATTTTTTCATTTTATCAATTTTTTCAATGTTTTTTTTTTTGTTTCAATTTCGTTGATTTCAGCTCTAAATTTAATTATTTCTTGTCTTCTACTACATTTGCTCTTGTTTTGCTGTTCCTTTTCTAGGTTTTTGAGGTGTAGTTTGAGTTTTTTTATTTTTTTATTTTTTTTTTCTTTTTTTGAATAAAGAACTCCAAGAAATGAATTTCGCTCTTTAAACCGCTTTCATTGTGTCCCATAGATCCTGGTATGTTGTGTCTGTATTGTCATTTGTCTCAAAGAATTTTTTTATCTCCTCCTTTATGTCTTCTGTAACCCATTGTTCATTCAGTAGCATGTTGTTCATTTTCCATGTGATGTAGAATTTTTCCTTCCTTCTTTTATCATTGATTTCCAGTTTCATTCCATTATGATCAGATATGGTGCATGGAATTATCTCCATGCCTTTATGTTTACTAAGAATTCCCCTATGTCGTAATATATAGTGTATCTTTGAGTAGGATCCATGTGCTGCTCAGAAGAACATGTATCCACTTGATGATGGTTGATATATTCTATATATGTCAGTTAAGTCTAGGTTATTGATTGTGCTGTTGAATTCTATAGTTTCTTTATTCAGTTTTTGTCTAGAGGATCTGTCTAATGGCAAGAGCGGTGTGTTGAAGTCACCCATAAATATTGTATTGTAGTCTATTTGACTCTTGAACTTGAGGAGAGTTTGTTTAATGAACATTGCACCTCCATTGCTTGGTGCAAAAAAATTGATAATTGTTATTTCTTGTTGGTGGATGATTCCTTTTAACAGAATATAGTGTCATTCTTTATCCCTTTTGATTAACTTAGGTTTGAAGTTGATTTTATTCCATATGAGTATGGCAAATCCTTCTTGCTTCCGAGGGCCATGTGAGTGTTGTGATTTTTCCTAACCTTTTACCTTCAGCCTGTGTATGTCTTTTCCTATCATTCGAGTCTCCTGAAGGCAGAATATTATTGGACTTTTTTTTTGATCCAGGTTTCTAGCACATGTCTCTTGATTGGTGAGTTTAGGCCATTACCATTTAAGGTTACAACTGAAATATGATTTGTACTTCCACTCATGTTTATGTGTTTATTATATTTTAGTTTGTATAGTTTTTACTTTTTTGGTTACTTTCCTCCCCCTTTACTGAGATACTTCCCGCTGTTAGTTTTGGGCACTATTTTTCAACTCCTCTTCTTGTAGTATTTTGCACAAAATGCTTTGCAGTGCTGGTTTTCTGGTTGAAAATTGTTTTAGCTTTTGTTTATCGTGAAAGACTTTAATTTTATTGTCAAATCTGAAGCTTAATTTTGCTGTATACAGTATTCTTGGTTGGAATTCATTATTTTTTAGCATTTGAAATATATTGTTCCAGAATCTTCTGACTTTCAAGGTATGTGATGAAAAATCAGTTATTAACCTAATTGGTTTACCCCTGAATGTAATCTGTGTCCTTTCTCTTATAGCTTTTAATATTCTCTCCTTGTTCTGTATGTTGGCTATCTTCATCATTATATGTCTTAGAGTTGGTCTATTTTGGTTTTGAATGTTTGGGGTCCTGTAGGCTTTCAGGATTTGGCAATCAAATCCATCGTTCATCTCTGGGAAGTTTTCTAGAATTATTTCATTTAATATGTTGTCCATTCCTTTGGTTTGAATCGCTATGCCTTCTTCTATCCCGATGACTCTCAAATTTGTTTTTTTTTTTTAATGACATCCCATATTTCTTAAATAGATTGCTCATCGAATTTAAGCATCTTTTCTGTGTTGACTATATTCTTTTCAAGTTGATAAACTTTGTCTTCATTATCTGATGTTCTGACTTCTACTTGATCTAGTCTATTTGTAATATTCTCGTTTGAGTTTTTAATTTGGTTTATAGTTTCCTGCATTTCTAGAATTACTGTTTGATATTTCTTTTTAAGATCTCTATCTCCTGGTAAAGCTCGTTGTTTGCCATTTGAATTTCTTTGTTTAATTCATTTTCAAAATATACTTTTATTGCTTGGACTTGCTGCCTCTATGCCTGCTAAAGTGGATTCCGCTTGGAAGTAATTCTGAAGGCCGAGCTCCAGTGATGTCACCTCTCTGCTTTGGCGGGCCCCAGGCTCCTTGCCGAGGTGTCCGAATAGGGGGGTGGGACTTGACTGTCTGTGGTTTGTTTCAGCTCCGGGTCACTGGTGGGTGGGCGGTCTCTAGCCGCCCAATTGCGCAGTTGGTCGCCAGCGGGCAGGCAGTCTGCAGCCGCCCAGTCACGCGGGCAGCAGGTGGGCTGTCGCCAGTGGGTTGGCAATCTCTAGCCACCCAGTCGCACGGTCGGTTGCCGGCGGGAGGGCATTCCTCAGCCGCCCAGTCACGCAGGCAGTGGGTGGAATGTCACCCGCGGGCCTGCGGTCTCCAGCTGCCTAGTCACAAGGGCCTGGCCTCTAGTCCTTTGGTTTCTCCTGCTAGTCCTGGTTTCTTTTTCTAGACCAGATTTCCCCTGAGTGATGCCTCTCGGCAGTTCAAACTGTACTCTGGGCCTGCCGTTTGTTGGGTGTTGAGGGTGTCTATTGGGAACCCAGACACTCTATTGTTTTGATTTTTTCCGCTTGCCCCTCCCTCCGCACTGGCTAGACACTTTTCATTTTTGCCACTGATGGGAGGGGGAGTTGAAAGTCAGGTGTCTCTAGTTTTCTCGCATTTTTATGCAGGCTTTCTTTGATAATCCCTCCCCCGGAAAGTCTAGGAGAGATTTTATGCGAATTCCCCACTGTATGAGAGATGAGCTGAGTAACACACACCTGTTTTATTGTTGCAATCTATTGGAGAGGGGCGGTGGTTACTTCAGCTCTCAAAGATGGTGGCCGCTGGTTTCCTTGGTGTAGTTTCTTTTGTGGGAGATAGAACTGTACCACTTTTTTCCCTGTCTTAATTCCCAAACTCAGCCCGGGGATCAGTGGGAGCTCAGCTGGCAGGATTCCACAGAATCCGCAGCAACATTTCTCCCTGCTTGCAGGTCGCTTCTCGGTGGTGCCCCTGCCATCTGTCACAGCGGGCCTGGCCGCATGATTTAATCACCCTGGATCTCTAGTTGCACAGTTGGCTATTGGGAACCCCGGCACTCTATTGTTTTGATTTTTTTTTCTGCTTGCCCCTCCTTCAGCGCTGGCTAGACAGGTTTTTTTTCACCGCTGATGGGACGGGGAGATGAAAGTCAGGTGCCTCTAGTTTTCCCCCATCTTTATGCAGGCTCGCTCTGATAATCTCTCCCCCAGTAAGCCTATGAGAGATTTTATGTGAATTCCCCAAAGTATGGGAGATGAGCTGATAACACACACATGTTTTATTGTTGTAATCTGTAGGAGAGTGGCTGTGGTTACTTCAGCTCTCCAAGATGGTGGCCGTTGGTTTCCTTGGAGGAGTTTCCGTTGTGGGAATTATAACTGTACCGCTTCCTTCCCCGTCTGAAATCCTGAACTCAGCTAAGGCCTCAGTGTGGGCTCTACCGGCAGGATTCTACAGAATGTGCATCAACGTTTCTCCCTGCTTATTGGTCGCATCTTGGTGGTGGCGCGCCGTCTGTAGCCACTGGGTGGGCCATGCCGATCAGTCAGACTGGATCTCGGGTGGCACAGTTGGCTCGTGTTTGAGACTCAATTACCAGACCATAGTGCTAGAAATCCTTCCTCTAGGTTTCAGTGCACCCCTATTTTGCTCTAAATTCCTAACAAGATAGTTATTTTTAGTTCTAAGTCGTTAGTCACCTGCGCAGTGGCGCGGTACACTGGGTGTGATGCTCTCTATTAGCGGCCATCTTGCAATGTCGAAATATTATGATTTGTATGCACCATTTACTGAAGTTAGTTTTCAGTATTAGGAAACAACTATGTATTTCAGGTGGATGAATATTTCTGAGAATAATCTTGTGAAAAGTTGATTATAAATCCTCATACATGAAAATGAATTATTTTAGGAAGTGTATAATAAGACACATATATTTCATCTTTTGAAAAATCTGGAGAGTATATATATATATATATATATATATATATATATATATATATATATACAGACACACACACAAACACACACAGACACACACAGACATTAAAAAGTATCAATATATATGCCAATGGAAATTCATCATGAAATATATAACATCCACATATCCAAAAAAATACATTTTACTGAAAATGGATTTATGTATAATGTTGTTCAACTAGGAAGCTGACCCATAGGTTGAATTTCCAGTTCCAACAGCGTTTAGGAGGAGTGATCTCTTCTCACCATTTTTATCTGCCATGTCAGCCACCTCAGATGAATGTACATGTGATTCCAGGTAGGATTCTAAATGTGCAAATAAAAATACATGTGCTTAATAGGCTACAGAAAAAGGGAGAGAGGAATTCACATATTTGTTAATTTTAAAAACACATGGAGAACTATTTCAATAAACATTGACTATATTTATAACTCCTATACTATATAATGCAAAAGGGATGTCCAACTACATACCATGCCTTCTCTGAACTGCTGGTATTTGTATTCTTTTTGGGTTACTATTCTCCACCATATAAGGATTAGTTGTCAGAGTCTAGTAGGGTATGGGTTAGTGTCAGAGTTTCAGTATTTCGAATAAAAAATAGGAAAGTAAACACAATGTGTTTGCAAATATGTGCTACACAAATATCTTCCCACTCACATTAAGAACAATCCCTTGATATTACCCTTGCCCGAAGAAATGCACAATTAGAGGAGAAGAGTTAGAAAATCTGTGAATACATACCCGGAATGGAATATGCTCAGGAGTTCACCACCTTGGAGGTGGTAGAGGAGTTTCCAGAAGTAAAAGACAAGGTAAACACTCCACAAACATGGAGCTCTGCAGGCCAAAAGACTTCTTGAGAAACTGCCTCTGAGTTTGGACACTTGAAATGTATGTTGTTGTCAGTAGCTTTAGCTTCCTATGTAGTGAGAGCATCAAAACTGGGTCAGCATCTATGTGACCTGGAGGACATGGTATCTTATTTTCCAATGAAAATGAGGCAGCAGTGCTGAATTCTCACTTTGTAGGTAAACTGTGGCAACTGGGGCATCAGTGTCTCTTCTTGTGGACTGTGAAGCCATTTGGTCATACTCTACTTTTCGTGGTGTTTCTTGCTGCTGCACTGGGAGTTTGGTATTTGCTTCATGAAATACAAGGAGTTCAACTGGGACACAGTGCTGGAGAGAGTTCTGTCACGTTTGGTGGGACAGGGTCTGTAGGAGAATGCACCAACCAGGCTTATGTCCAACATAGCTTGCCCCCTTGACCATATCAACCTGATTCTGAACATTGCCCAAAAACCTATCCATATAACAAGATGCCTTTACATATAAGGGTCTGCTGGCTGCACCATGTCAGTCACAAGCCATTTGAATGCCAATGGCTGATCCACATGAAACCACCACAGATGATTTATCTCACACCTACCCACTTTTGCTGTAGGCCCACTACTCAGCAGGCTCCAACTTACTGGCATCTCTGTTCTACACCATTTTTGTGAAACCCAGTCAATCAAGCCACTGTCTGGTACACTCATGATCAGCAACAGGCTCTCCAATAGTTTTCCAGTGCCACCTGGTCATGGGAATTTCAAAAATTTTATGGTATTTATCGAGCCCATTTTTCAAGGATGAAGTTGGAGGCACTGAGTGTTTCATTTAATTCAGTAACCATTAAATGGTGAGGAAGCCCATTTCAATGAAAGCTCTCAAGGACTCTCACAGGCAAGGCGTCCCAAAGAGTTGCCAAAAGGTCACATGAAGCCAGGCCCATTGAGGTCTACAATGTATAATCCATGCGTGTTTTGACTCTCAACTATGGCTGCTAATTCTTTCAGAATAAAATCATGTGATATCCTGGCTGAGATTCCCTGTGCTCTGTGGAAAGCCATCCTGGCCACAGATCTCAGTTTCCAAGGGTGACTCTCATGCATGACCTCCTAAAATCCCAACAAAACTCATGGCAATACTTCTCTGAGATCAGTTCCAGAACTCAGTCTCTAAGGGGAATCACACCAGAGTTAAAGCCCATGTGGAGCCAGTCATATTTTCCAACAACCACACTAATAACCACAATTAAACCCAGAACACTTCCACATGGCCAGCATCTTCTTCCATATAGACACTCAGTTTAACCTCTGGCTGGAGTTTTCCATGAGGGGCACAGCACAAGACAGTGTCCAAAATAAGCTCCCTTGTCCCTCATTTGATTAAAGTTGGGGTGGCCTGAACAACTTCCTGTGAACCAGGACTGACCAAATAGGTCTGCCTTTAATACTGCTCTGCTTCTCCAATTTGAGGACTACTGACTGTGGGGTTTAGATTCTTCATGTGAATTGGAATCATTAGAAAACCGAATCACCTATGGGCTAGCCTCTGTAGGGATTTGAAGAACGCATTTGACCCAAAGGCACCCTATTCTCACTTGATCGAGGTCAGGAACCTAAGAGAGGAAGGCGAGAGACTTCATCCACAAGGACTGCTCTTTTGGCCATTTTGGTTTTGGATGAACACGTGGGATGTATAAGGTGCTGAGAATCTAACCACAGCCTCACACAGGGCCAAGAGGCTGTTTCAGAAACATCCATTTCCAAAGCAATTAAGCAAAGAACCACAGGTGATGCCCATTCATTTCCATTTGAAAACTGTTTTCTTCAGGCTTCACAAATTGGTGTCCTGAGGTAAAGTCCTTCCTGAAATTCAGGGCAACAGAACAATAGGTAAGCAAAAGGCCCAAAGAAGGGTTTCTCCACTGAGACGTTCCTGGTCCCACTGATATCTGAGTTTTCTGAGATGCTCGCCATTCCCTTCAGCTATCCAGTACATCACCATATCACAGAGCTTGGAGGTCGTACATATCTTGGACACAAAACCATGAGGCTATTCTGGAGAGTTTCCAGAATTCAGGAAGAAAACAGGAACTTAGTAAGAGGGCAGGTGTTGCCCTTCGATAAGACAAGCTGCAGTCCATTTATAAATTGGGCAGGATGAATGCTTGGAAGCTTTCTACTAGACAGGACACATCCATTGATGCATTCTCTTTTCTAATGTCTACAACAATGAACAGAGTGGGATAAACAGACATAGAAGCCTTCGCCTTGTCAAACGACTTACTAGAAACAGTCCACACCAATCCAAACAAAGAGCCTTTCCTACCTATTCTCAGAACATGAGACAAAACCACAACTCCCCACACACACGCTCAAAGGCACCTCTTTTGCCCAAGTAAGTCTGTGACTATCCAGAGTGTCCTCGGAATGGTGGGCCATACTATGTTCCCCCAAAATGGCCTGTCCTGTATCAGATCTGTTCTCCTTGGCCAACACTTTGAAGTTGTTAGGTGCCATGGGTGAGCAACTACCTGCTTTCCCAGGAAAAGCCCCTCTTCAGAGCTTTCCTGTCATTTGGCCATCGTCACATCAGTAGGTACTAAGAAAGACTGACTCTGTCCTTGGTTAATTGAAACAAGTGAGACCACTGGGACTTGGACTGCGACGGGCTCTTGGTGCCTGTATTCCTGGATCAAACGTTCAGAGAGTTCCATCACCAAGGAAGTGAGGTGAGGTCACTTCTTTCAGGAACTGAATGAGGTCACTTACTTGGCAACCACTTTGTCCTAACAGTTACTTCTAAGGGTCCCATGAGATAGTGGCTGTCCCTACTTCCTGTCACACTTTCACAGTTAGAATGGTATACCAACCATAGGTACCTGGGAACAGCTCTCCACACAGGCCTGGTTTTGTCCATCTTCTCTACATTAAGAAGGTAGAGGCTGATTCAGACACATCCCTTCATCCTGACCAGATTGTTTGCCATGGAAGATGTCTTTTGCTCTCACAGGTCCTTCATAGCTTCCTACATCTTCTCCAGGGATCATTTCTGCATATATCTTTGATGTTCTCAGCAGGTGGAAGATCCCCTAGATTCCTGTATTGTAAGACCAACTCTGTCCCTCCTTTTCTGTAAAGTTAGATTGAGGGAAAAATGTATGTTTAGGGTTAATTACATGTTCGATGTGCGTTGTGAATCTTTCTGCCGGATGAATAATGGTATTGGCAACCTGTGATATTTACTAGAATATATAGGTGAAATATAAGTATGAAAACAGAAATCTAGGTAAGATTTGAAGCCAGAAGGAATTTTGACCCTTGAGTGGGAAACTTAGGTTTGAATTATGTTCTGCACATGTGTCTCAGATAAATTAATATACAATGGCATAGGACCTTATACCTTGGATGATTGATTGTGGAAGAGAACATCTAGTCAAAAAACTATAGTCAGTAGCATTAGGAAGATTGTCAGTAGGTTTAGAAAGAAGAGTGAGTATAGGATTTGGACCAAAAGTTCTTTAGCAATAGGGTTTCGGGTAGAGAGTGAATGTAAATGTCAGCATATGTGAAGTGTCAGTCACAATGATGAACTTTGGAAAATATGTAGGAAATCAGGTATCAATAAAGATATTACAAAATCAGGGAAAGTATGAAGTGAGTTATAGGATTAGACATTTTCAAGATGGTTGAGGTTGAATATATAATCCTAAGAAGAAACAAATATGTAGTCACCAATAGGATTTATATTTGAGAGCATTAGGCAACCTGGGCATAATTGTTTTTAGTAATCCATGCTCCCTTGGCATTTAGGCTTTGATACAATAATGAGTGGGACCTTCGCTTTTTGTGTCCAGAATATTACTGTGATAAAATCTATATATAGATAAGGTGAAATGAATATTTCTTCCACCATTTCTGGGAGCAATATTTTGAAGACGTATAAATTAGTATTGGGGGGACAAAAAGGAGTACACTGTATCTATGAATATAGAGATAAAGCATTAATAAATAATACTGTGAATAAAAAATATAAGTGGTTCCAACTTTAAATAATGGATTGAATTGAATTTTGAACATATAGAGGAAATCTTATATTGATATACAATTATTCAATCCAACCAGTTATACATCTAATGTTAAAATTAATGTTATGGTTCATCATGAAGAGTGTGTGAGTTTAGCTTCGAAATTGATTATGGAAATCAAAAATAATGTATTTGGAAAGAAGTCTCATGAAAAGACCTGTCAAGTAACATGGAGGAATACATGTGTTCTGAAGCAAAAAGTGTTTGAAAGTGAAACAAATTCCTATAAATTTGTGATCTTGTGGATGAAATATATATCCTATGATGTGCAAAAACTGAAGAAATAGTAATGTACCAGTGTTGGATTAAAATGAACGTCAATATAGACATTATGTCCCATAGGAATCTACTGGCATTGATGTTAAACTGGGTCAGTTACTGTAGAAATATTAGGATTTGTAAACACCATTGATTGAAGTTAGTTTTCAGTACTGCAAAACAAATATGTATTTCATGTGGATGAATATTTCTGAGAATAATCTTGTGCAAAGTTGATTATAAATCCACATACATGAACATGAATGAATTTACGGAGTTTGTATAAGACACATATATTTCATATTTTGAGATATCTGGAGTGTTTATATATATATATATATATATATATATATATATATATATATATATATATAATAAACACAAATATACATTAAAAAGTATCAATATATATGCCAATCGTAATTCATCATGTAATATACATCATCCACAGATGTAAAAATATTTATTATACTGAACATGGATTTATGTATAAAATTTTTCTACTAGGAAGCTCACACATAGTTTGAATTTTCAGTTCCCAAAGCATTTAGGAGTACTGATCTCTTCTCACAATTTGTATCTGCCAATTCAACCAACTCATAAATATGTACGTGTGATACCAGGTAGGATTCTATATGTGCATATAAAAATACATGTGCTGAGTAGGCTACATAGAAAGGGAAACAGGAATTCACATTTTTGTGAACTTTAAAAACACATGGAGAACTATTTCAATTAAAAATTGAGTAGATTTATAACACCTACCCTTAATCATGCAAAAGGGAAGTCCAACTACACCATGCCTCCTCTGAACTGCTTGTATTTTCATTCTGTTTTGGTATTATTCTTCATCATATTAGGATTAGTAGTCAGAGTATAGTAGGATATGAGTTACTGTCAGGGATTCAGTATTTCGAATGGAAAATTGGAAAATGGATCAATGTGTATGCAAATTAGTGTTACACAAAAATTTTCCCACTCTCATTCAGAACAATAACTTGACATTACCTTCACCCCAAGTAAGACACAATTAGAGGAAAAGAGTTAAAAAATCTTTGAATTCATACCTGAAATGAAAACTGCTCCAGATTTCACAACCTTTGAGATGGTAGAGGAGTTTCCAAAAGTAAGGGACTATGTAAAAACTCCACAAACATGAAGCTTTGCCAGCCTAAAGACTTCTGGAGAAACTGCCTCTCGGATGGACAGTTGAAATATATGTTGTTTTCAGGAGCTTTAGATTCCTTTCTAGTGAGACAATCAAAGCTGTTTATGCATCTCTGTGACCTTGAGGACATGGTGTATAAATTTCCAATGAACATGAAGCAGCAGTGCTGAATTCTCTCTTTGTAGGTAAACTATTGCCACTGGGTGCTAAGTGTCTCCCCATGTGGACTGTGAAGCCATTTCATCATCCTCCACTTTTTATAATGTTTCCTGCTGCACTCGGAGTTTTGTATTTGCTTCATGAAATACCAGGAGTTAAACTTGACCACAGTGCTGGAGGGAGTTCGGTCACATGTGGTTGGTCAGGATCTGCAGGAGAATGCACCAACAGGGCTTGTATACCACATAGGTTGCCTCCGTGACCATAGCAACCTGATACTGAATATTGCCCTGAAACCTCTCCATATAACCAGATGCGTTTACATACAAGGTTCTGCTGGCTGCACCATGTCAGTCACAAGCCATTTGGAAGACAATGGCAGATCCACATGACCCCACCACAGATGTTTTATCACACACTTAATCACCTCTGCTCTAGGCCCACTATTCTGCAGGCTCCAAATTACTGGCATCTCTGTTCTACACCATATTCATGAAAACCAGTTAATCAAGGCACTGTCTGGTAGACTCATGATCAGCAACAGGACATCCAAAGGTTCTTCAGTGCCACCTGGTAATTGGAATTTCAAAAATTTCATGGTATTTATCTAGCCAATTTTCAATGATGAAGTTGGAGGCATGGTTTGTTTCAATTCATTCAGGAATCATTCAATGTTGAGAAAGCTCATTTCAATGAAAGCTCTGGAGAACACTCACAGGCAAGGCTTCCCAAAGAGTGGCCAAAATGTCACATGAAGCCAGGCCCATTGAGGTCTACAATTGAGGTCCATGTGTGTTTTGACTATCAAATATGGCTTCCAAGTCTTTCAGAATAAAATCATGTGAAATCCTGTCTGAGATTCCCAGTGCTCTGTGGAAAGCCACCGTGGGCATAGATCTCAGTTTCCAAGGGTGACTCTCATGCGTGGCCTTTTAAAATCCCAACACAATTTATGGCAATTCTTTTTTATATGTGTTCCAGAACTCAGTCTCTAAGGGAATGACACCAGAGTTCAAGCCCAGGTGGATCTAGTCATCTCTTCCAACCGCAACACGAATGACCACAATTAAAACCAAAATACACCACATGGTCCTCATCTTCTTAAATATAGACATTCATCATAACCTCTGGCTGGAGGTTACCATACGGGATGCATCCCAAGAGAGTGTCCAAAATAATTTCGCTTGCCCCACTTTTGCCTAAAGTCAGGGTGACATGGACACCCTTCTTTTGAACCAGGAGTGATCAAATAGGCCTGCCATTAATACTGCTCTCCTTCTCCAATTTGAGGCCTGCTGACTCTCAGGTATAGATTCTTTATGTGATTTGGAGTCTTGAGAAAACACAAGCACCTCTGCAGGGCTTTGAAGAACTCATTTGACCTAAAGTATCCCTATTCTCACTTGATATAGGTAAAGAACCTAACAGAGGAAGGCAAGAGACTCATCCACAATGACTGATTTTTTGCCATTTTGGTTTTGATTGCACACATGGAATTTATCTTTAGATCTCTCATGTGCTGAGAATCTAAGCCACAACCTCACATAGGGCCAAGAGGGTGATTCAGACACAACCCTTTCCGAAGCAATTAAGAAAGAGCCACATGTTATGCCCATTTATTTCCATTTGAAAACAGTTTCCTTCAGGCTTCACAAAGCAGTGGCCTGAGGCAAAGACCTTCTTGACATTCAGGGCAACATAACCATAAGTATGCAAATGAACCAAAGCAGGGTTTTTCCACTGAGAGTTTACTGGTCACACAGATATGTGAGTTTTCTAAGATGTTCCCATTCCCTACAGCTATCAAGTACATGGCCAAGTCACAGAGCTTGGAGGTGGTACATATCTTGGATACAAAACCATGGGCCTATTCTTGAGATTGGCCGGAATTCAGGAAAAAAACAGGAACTTAGGAAGTTAATAGGTGTTGTCCATGCATAAGGCGAGCCACAGTCCATTCATAAATCGGGCAGGAAGAATGCTGGGAAGCTTTATACTAGACAGGAATAATCCTTGATGCATTCTCTTTTCTATTGTCTACAATCACGGACAGAGTGGGAAACACAGACATAGAATCACTCGCCTTGTCAAACGACTTACTAGAAACAGTCCACTCCAATCCAAACAAACCACCTTTCTTACCTATTCTCAGGACATGAGAGAAAACAACAAACTCACACCCACACTCACAAAGGCACCTCCTTAACCCAAGTAGGTCTGTGAATATCCAGAGTGTCCTCTGACTGGTGGACCATAATATGTTCCCCTGAAATGGCCTGACCTGTGTCAGATCTGGTCTCCTTGGCTAACTCTGTGAAGGTGTCAGGAGCCAGAGGTGAGCCACTACATGCTTTCTCAGAAAAGGCCCCTCTTCAGAGCTTTCCTGCCATTTCGCCATCCTCACATGAGTAGTTACCAAGAAAGACTGTCTCTGTCCTTGGTAAATCCAAACAAGTGAGACCATTGGGACTGGGACTGGGACTGGCTATGGGTGCCTGGCTTCATGAATCCCAAGTTCAGAGATTTTAATCACCAAGGAAGTGAGGTGAGGTTACTTCCCTCAGGAACTGAATGAGGTCACTGCCTTTGCAAACACATTGTCCTAAGACTTCCTTCAAAGTGTCCCATGAGATAGAGGCTGTCCCTACTTCCTGTGACACTTTCACAAGTTAGAATGCTTTATCAACCATAGGCGGCCTGGAACAGCTACCCACACAGGCTGGGTTTGGTCCATTTTCTCTACATTAAGAAGAGAGAGGCTGATTCAGACAGAACCCTTCATCCTGACCAGGTTCTTTGCCATTGAAGATGACTTTTGCTCTCTCAGGTCCTTTATAGCTGCCTACATCTTCTCCAGGGATTATTTATGCATGAATCTCTGAGGTTTTCATCAGGTGAAAGATCTCATACATTCCTGTATTTTAAGACCAACTCTATCTCTGCTCTTCTGTAAAGTTAGATTGATGGAACAGTGAATGGTTACAATTAACAACATGTTTGATTTGGGTTAGGAATCATTCTGCTTGATGAATGATGGTATTTGGAACCTAACATATTTAAAAGAATATAGAGGTGAAATATAATTATGAAAACAGAAATCTAGGTAAGATTCGAAGCCCAGAATGGCATTGGGACCTTGACTGGGATAATTAACATTAAATTACGTTCTGCACAGATGTCTAAGATAAATCTATAATCAATGGCATAGGATCTTCTACCTTGGATGATTGAATGTAGAAGAGAACATCCAGTCAAACAGGGATAGTCGGTAGGATTAGGAAGATAGTCGGTAGGTTTAGGAAGAAGAGTGAGTATATTATTTGGAACAAAAATTCTTTAGCAATAGGGTTTTGGTTAGAGAGTGAATGTATTTGTCAGCGCATGTGAAGAGTTAATCACAGTGATGAACTTGGGAAATATGTAGGAAAGCAGATATCAACAGAGACATTACAAAATCAGGCAAACTATAAAGTCATAGAATTAGACATTTTCAACAGGGTTCAGGTTGAATATATAATCTTAGGAAGAAACACATATGTAGTCACGAATAGGATTGACATTTGAGAGCATTGGGCAATGTGGACATGGATGTTTTTAGTAATCCATGCTCACTTTCCATTTAGGTATTGGTACAATAATAAGTGTGACCTTTGCATTTGGTGTCCAGAATATTACTGTAATAAAATGTATATGTAGATCAGGTGAAATGAGTATTTCTTCCACCATTTCCGGGAGCAATATTGTGAAGATGTATAAATTAGTATTGGTGGTACAAAGAGGTGTACACTGTGTCTATGAATATAGAGATAATGAATGAATAGATCATACTGGGAAAAATGTAACTGGTTCCATTTAAATAATGGATTGAATTGACATCTGAAAATATATAGGAAATCTTATATTGATATACAATCATTCATTCCAAAGAGTTATGCATCTAATGGTAATCTTAGAGTTATGGTTTATAATGAAGGGTGTGTGAGTTTTGTTTCAAAAGTGATTACGGAAATAGAAAATAATGTGTTTGGAAAGAAGTCTCATGAGAAGACTAGTCAAGAAAGATGGAGGAATACATGTGTTCTGAAGCAGAAAGTGATTGAAAGTAAAACAAATGCCTATAAACTTCCTAACTTGTGGATGAAATATATATCCTATGATGTGCATAAACTGAAGAAATAGTAATGTAACAGTGTTGAATAAAAATGAACTTCAAAATACACATCATGTTTCATAGGAATCTACTTGCATTGATGTAAAACTAGGTCAGTAACTGTAGAATGGAAAATTGGAAAATAAATCCAATCTGGAATGGGAAATGCTCAGGATTTCACAACCTTGGATGTGATGGACGAGTTTCCTAAAGTAAGGGACACTGTAAACACAACCCAAACATGGAGGTCTGCTGGCCTAAAAACTTCTTGAGAAACTGGCTCTGAGGTTGAGCACTTGAAATATATATTGTTGTCCAGAGCTATAGCTTCTTTTGTAGTGAGACCATCACTATGTGACCTGGAGGACATGGTATCTTATTTTATAATGAACATATGGCAGCAGTACTGAATTCCCTCTTTGTAGGTAAACTGTGGCCACTGGGGGCTAAGTGTCTCCCCGTGTGGACTGTGAAGCCATTTGTTCATCCTCCGTTTTTGTGGTGTTTCTTGCTGCTGCACTGGGAGTTTGGTATTTGCTTCACGAAATACAAGGAGTTCAACGGGGTCACAGTGCTGGTGGCTACCCCTACTTCCTGTGTCACTTTCACAAGTTAGAATGGTATATCAACCATAGGCACCCGGGAACAGCTTTCCATACAGGCCTTGATTGGTCCTTCATATCTGCCTACATCTTCTCCAGGGATCATATCTGCATAGACCTTTGAGGTTCTCAGCAGGTGGAGGATCCCCTATATTCCTGTATTGTAAGACCAACTCTGTCCCGCTCTTCTGTAAAGTTAGATTGAGGGAACAGTGTATGGTTATAATTAATAACTTGTTCAATTTGGGTTAGGAATCATTCTGAGGGATGAATAATGGTATTGGGAATCTGCTATATTTATAATAACATACAGGTGAAATATATGTATGAAAACAGAAATCTTGGTAAGATTTGAAGCGCAGAAGGGAATTGTGCCCTTGATTGGGATACTTAGCATTGAATTACCTTCAGCAGAGATTTCTTCGATAAATCAATATACAATGGCATAAGACTTTTTACCTTGGATGATTAAATTTAGAAGGTAACATCAACTCCAAAAGGGATAGTCGGTAGGATTAGGAAGATAGTCGGTAGTTTTCGGAAGAAGTGTGAGTATAGAATTTGGAAAAAAAAATTCTTTAGCAACAGAGTTTCGATTAGAGAGTGAATGTCAATGTCAGCACATGTGAAGAGTCAGTCACAATGATGAACTAGGGAAAATATGTAGGAAAGCAAATATCAAGGAAGACAATAGGAAATTAGGCAAAGTACAAAGTGAGTGTTAGGATTAGACATTTTTAACAGGATTGAGTTTGAATATATAATCTTAAAAAGAAACAAATATGTAGTCACCAAAGAATGACATTTGAGAGCATTAGGCAACCTGGACATGGATGTTTTTAGTAATCCATGTTCACTTTCCATTTAGGCTTTGTAAAATCATAAGTGTGACCTTTGCATTTTTTGTCCAGAATATTACTGTAATAAAATGTATATGTAGATCAGGTAACATGAGTATTTCTTCCACCATTTCCAGGAGCAATATTGAGAAGATGTATAAATTAGTATTGGGGGTACAAACAGGTGTATGCTGTGTCTGTGAATATAGAGATAATGCATGAATAGACCATACTGTGAATAAATAATATAACTGGTTCCACTTTAAATAATTCATTGACTTGATATCTGAAATTATACAGGAAATCTAATATTGATATACAATCATTCATTCCAACCAGTTATACATCTAAAGGTAATATTAGGTTATGGTTTATCATGAAGGGTGTGTGAGATCTGCTTCAAAAAGATTATGGAAATCGAAAATAATGTGTTTGGAAAGACGTCTCAAAAAATTCCAGTCAAGAAACCTGGAGGAATACATGTGTTCTAAAGCAGGAAGGGATTGAAAGTGAACAAAATGCCTATAAATTTGTGAATTTTTGGATAAAATATATATGCTATGATGGGCTAAACGTGAAGAAATAGTAATGTACCAGTGTTGAATAAAAATAAAGTTCAAAATAGACATCATGTCCCATAGGAATCTACTTGCATTGATGTTAAACTGGGTCAGTTAATGGAGAAATGTTAGGATTTGTATGAACCATTCACTGAAGTCAGATTTCAGTAATGGGAAACAAATATGTGTTCCAGGTGGATGAATATTTCTGAGAATAATCTTCTAAAAAGTTGATTATAAATCCATATACATGAACATGAATGAATTTAGGGAGTGTATATAATACACATATATTTCATATTTTAAAAAAACCTGGAGAGTGTGTGTGTACACACACACACACACACACACACACACACACGCACAGACATTAAAAAGTAGCAATATATATGCCAATCGAATTTCATCATGAAATATATATAATCCACAGATCAAAAAATATTCATTTTGCTTAACATGAATTCATGTATAATGTTGTTCTACTAGGAAGCTGACATAGGTTTAATTTTCAGTTCCAACAGCGTTTAGGAGGAATGATCTCTTCTCACAATTTTTATCATCCAATTCAGTCACCTCAAAAGAAATTATGTGTGATACCAGGTAGGATTCTATATGTGTGTATTAAAATACATCTGCTGAATAGGATACAGAGTAAAGGAGACAGAAAGTCACATATTTTTTACCTTTAAAAACACATGTAGAACTGTTTCAATTAAAAATTGACTATTTTTATAACACCTACCCTTTATCATGCAAAAGGCAAGACCTAGTATACACCATGCCTCCTCTGAACTACTTGTATTTCTATTCTCTTTGGGTTATTTTTCTTCACCATATTAGGATTAATCGTCAAAGTCTAGTAGGGTATGGGTTAGTGTCAGGGATTCAGTGTTTCAAATGGAAAATAAGAAAATAAATCCAATGTGTACGCAAACATATGCTACACAAAAATCTTCCCACTCTCATCCAGAGCAATGCCTTGTCATTACCTTCGACCCTAGTAAAACACAGTTAGAGGAGAAGAGTTTGAAAATCTGTGAATTCATATGTGGAATGGTATATGCTCAGTAGTTCAAAAAATTGGAGGTGGTAAAGGGGTTTCTAAAAGTAAGGGAAAGGTTAAACCGTCCACAAACATGGAGCTCTGCTGGCCTAAAGACTTCTTGAGAAAGTCCCTCTGAGGTTGGGCACTTGAAATATATTTTGTTGTAAGGAGCTTTAGCTTCCTTTGTAGTGAGACCATCAAAGGTGGGTCTGCATCTATGTGACCTGGAGGACATGGTTTCTTATTTTCCAATGAACATGAGACCGAGTGCTGAATTCTCTCTTCCTACGTAAACTGTGGACACTGGGACCTAAGTGTCTCCCCGTGTGAACTGTGAAACCATTTGGTCATCCTCCACTTTTCCTGGTGTCTCTTGTTGCTGAACTGGGAGTTTGGTATTTGCTTCATGAAATACAAAGAGTTCAACTGGGACACAGTGCTGGAGGGTGTTCTGTCACGTGTGTATGGTCAGGGTCTCCAGGAAAATGCACCATCCAATCTTCTATCCCTCATAGTTTGCCCTCGTGTCCATAGCAACCTGATTCTGAACATGTACCTGAAACCACTCCATATAACAATTTGCCTTTACATATAAGGGTCTGCTGGCTGCACCTTGTGAGTCACAAGCCATTCTATATAAATGCCACATTTTTAATCCATTCATCTATTGAAAGAATCTACGTTTGTTCCACAGTCTTGCTATTGTGAATTGTGCTGCTATGAACATCGGTTTATCAGTATCCCTGTAGCATGCTCCTTTTAGGTCTTTAGGGAATAGACCGAGAAGGGTAATAGGTCAAATGGTGGTTCCATTCCCAGCTTTCCAAGTAATCTCCATACTGCTTTCCAAATTGGCTACACCAATTTGCAGTCCCACCAGCAATGTACAGGCGTACCCTTTTCCCCACATCCTCGCCAGCACATGTTGTCTTTGACTTCATAATGGCTGCTGATTTTACTGCAGTGAGATGGTATCTTAGGGTGGGTTTGTTTTGCTTTTCTCTGACTGCTAGAGATGGTGAGCATTTTTTCATGTACTTATTGATTGATTGTATGTCCTCCTCTGAGAAGTGTCTGTTCAGGTCATTGGCCCATTTGTTGATTGGGTTATTCGTTTTCTTCTTGTTTAATTTTTTTGAATTCTTTGTATACTCTGGATATTAGGGCTCTATCTGAAGTGTGAGGAGTAAATATTTGTTCCAAGGATGTAGGCTCCCTATTTACCTCTCTTATTGTTTCTTTTGCTGAGAAAAATCTATTTAGTTTGAGTAAGTCCCATTTGTTGATTCTGGTTATTAACTCTTGTTCTATGGGTTTCCTATTGAGAAATTTGGAGCCCGACCCCACAGTATGTAGATCGTCGCAAAAGTTTTCTTCTACCAGACGCCATGTCTCTGATTTGCTATCAAACTCCTTGATCCATTTTGAGTTAACTCTTGTGCACGGCGAGAGGAGGGGATTCAGTTTTATTTTGTTACATATGGAAATTCCAGTTTTCCAAGCACCATTTGTTGAAGATGCTATCCTTCCTCCATTGCATGCTTTTAGCCCCTTTATCAAATATAATATAGCTGTAGTTTTATGGACTGGTTTCTGTGTCCTCTATTCTGTACCACTGGTCCACCCGCCTGTTTTGGTAACAGTACCATGCTCTTTTTGTTAATATTGATCTATAGTATAGTTTGAGGTCTGGTATCGGTATCCTGCCTGATTCACCCTTCCTGCTTAGAATTGTTTTTGCTATTCTGAATCTTTTATTTTTCCATATGAATTTCATAATTGTTTTATCTATTTCTACAAGAAATGCCCTTGGGATTTTGATTGGCATTGCATTAAACCTATAGAGAAAGTTTGGTAATATCGTCATTTTGATGATGTTAGTTCTGCTTATCCATGAACAGGTTATATTTTTTCATCTTCTAAAATCTTCTTCTGTTTCTCTCTTTAGGGTTCTGTAGTTTTCATTGTATATGTCTTTCACCTCTTTTGTTAGGTTGATTCCCAAGTATTTATTTATTTTTTTGAGGATATTGTGAATGGAGTGATTGTCCTCATTTCCATTTCAGAGGATTTGTCCCTGATAAAGAGGAATGCCTTTGATTTATGCGTGGTGATTTAATATTCTGGAACTTTGCTGAATTCACTTATTAGCTCTAATAGTTTCTTTGTAGACCCTTTTGGGTCTGCTAGGTATAGAATCATGTCTTTTGCAAATATCGATAATTTAAGTTCTTCTTCTCCTATTTTTATGCCTTTAATTTCTTTAGTCTGTCTAATTGCTCTGGCCAGTGTTTCGAGAACTATGTTGAACAGAAGGGGTGAGAGAGGGCATCCCTGTCTTGCTCCAGAATTAGAGGGAATGCCTTCAATTTTTCTGCATTCAGAATGATGCTAGCCTGAGGCTTAGCATAGACTGCTTTTACAATATTGAGGTATGTTCCTGTTATCCCTAGATTTTCTAGAGTTTTAAACATAAAGCGATGCTGTAACTTGTCGAATGCTTTTTCTGCATCTATCGAGATGATCATATGGTTCTTATTTTTAAGTCTATTGATGTGATGAATAACATTTATTGATTTCCGTATATTGTATCAGCCATGCATCCCAGGGATGAATCCTACTTGATCATGGTGCACATTTTATTTGATATGTTTTTGTGTCTGATTCGCCACAATTTTTTTGAGGGATTTTGCATTTTTCCTGAAATAGCTTGAAAAGTATTGTTTTTTTTTTTTTTCCTCGTTAAAGGTTTTGTTAAACTCTGCTCTATACCCATCTGGTCCTGGGCTTTTCTTAGTTGGTAGTCTTTTGATGGTTTCTTCTATTTCCTCAATTGACATTGGTCTATTTAGGTTGTCTATATCCTCCTGACTCAATCTGGGCAGATCATATGGCTTAACAAATTTATCAATGCCTTCACTATATTCTACTTTATTGGAGTATAATAATTCAAAATAATTTCTGTTTATCTTCTGTATTTCTGAACTGTCTTTTGTTATATTGCCTTTTTCATTCTATATGCTAGTAATTTGAGTTCTCTCTCTTCTTCTCTTTGTTAGCATGGCTAAGGGTCTGTTGACTTTATTTATATTTTCAAAAAACCAACTATTAGTTTTGTTAATTTTTTCAATTGTTTCTTTTGTTTCGATTTCATTAATTTCAGCTCTGATTTTAATTATTTCTTGCCTTCTACTTCTTTTGCTGTTGTTTTGCTCTTCTTTTTCTAGGATTCTGAGATGAAGTATGAGATCATTTATTTGCTGTTTTTTTTCTTTTTTTAAGGAATGAACTCCAAGCAATGAATTTTCCTCTTAGAACTGCTTTCAATGTGTCCCATAGATTCCGATATATTGTGTCTGTGTTTTCATTTATCTCTAAGAATTTTTTAATATCGTCCTTGGTGTCTTCTATAACCCATTGATCATTCAGTAACCTATTGTTCATTCTCCAAGTGATGAATGATTTTTCCTTTCTTCTTTTATCGTTGATTTTTAGTTTCATTCCATTATGATCAGATAAACTCCTTTATATTGTCTAAGAGTTGCCCTGTGACATAATATATGATCTATTTTTGAGAAAGATCCATGTTCTGCTGAGAAAAAAGTGTAACTGCTTCAGGTTGTGTTGTATATTCTATATATGTCAATTAAGTCTAGGTTATTAATTGTGTTATTGAGTTCTATAGTTTCCTTATTCAACTTTTGTTTGGAAGATCTGTCCAGTGGTGAGAGAGGTGTGTTCAAGTCTCCCATGACCACTGTATTGTGGTCTATTAGACTCTTGAAATTGAGAAGAGATTGTTTGATGAACAAAGCTGCACCATTGTTTGGGGCATATATATTTATGATTGTTATGTCTTGTTTCCATATGGTTCCCTTGTGTAGTATGTAGTGTCCCTCTTTATCCCTTTTGATTAACTTTGGCTTGAAATCTATTTTACTTGATATGATTATGGACACTCCTGCTTGTTTCTGAAGTTCATATGAGTGGTATGATTTTTCCAACCTTTCACCTTCAGTCTATGTATGTCTTTTCCTATCAAATGCGTCTCCTGTAGGCAGCATTGTGTTGGTTCTTGTTTTGTGATCAATTCTACTAGCTTGTGTCTTTTAATTGGTGAGTTTAAGCCATTAAGATTTTTGGTTATTATTGAGATATGGGTTGCTCTTCCAGCCATATTTGTTTATTTATGTTAGTAAACATGGTTTGTTTTCCTCTTTGATTATTTTCTCCCCATTAATGTCCTACCTCCCACTGTTGGTTTTTATTGTTATTTTCCATTTCCTCTTCCTGTAATGTTTTGCCGAGGATGTTTTGAAGAGATGGTTTTCTAGCTGCAAATTCTTTTCACTTTTGTTTCTCGTGGAAGGTTTTAATTTCATCTTCCATCTGAAGCTGAATTTCGCTGGATACATGATTATTGGTTGGAACCCATTTTCTTTCAGTGTTTGAAATATGTTATTAAAGGATCTTCTAGATTTCAGAGTCTGTGTTGAAAGATCAGCTGTTATCCTGGTTGGTTTACCACTAAATATAATCTGCTTCCTTTCTCTTGTAGCTTTTAATATTCTCTCCTTATTCTGTATGTTGGGCATCTTCATTATAATGTATGTAGGTGTGGATCTCTTATGATTTTGCACGTTTGGCGTCCTGTAGACTTTTAGGGTTTGGGATTTTGTCTCATTCTTCAAGTCTGGGAAGTTTTTTCATATTATTTTATTTAATAGATTGCTCATTCCTTTGGTTTGGACCACTATACCTTCCTGTATCCCAATGACTCTTATGTTTGGTCTCTTTATGGTATCCCATATTTCTTGGAGTTCTGCTCATGGTTTCTTAAAAGTCTTGCTGAGCTGTATATGTTCTTCTCGAGTTGAAATACTTGTCTTCATTGTCTGATGTTCTATCTTCTAAGTATTCTGCTCTGATGGTAGTATTCTCAATTGGGTTTTTAAGATTGTTCATTGCTTCCTGCATTTCTAGGATTTCTGTTTGTTTGTTTTTTATAACCTCTATCTCCCTGTATAGTTGATCTTTGCTTCTTGGATTTTTTTTTATATAATTCATTGTTGAAGTGATCTTTCATTGTCTGATTTTGCTGTCTATTGTCTTCCTTGAGATTCCAGATCATCTGAAGCATGTATATCCTGAATTCTTTATCTGACATCCCATCTGCTGCATCTATTACTTTTTCTAAAGTTGAGTTGACCTGCATTGCTTGTGGTCCTTTCTTTCCTTGTCTTTTCATACTGCTCGCGTTACTTTCTGCTTGGTGAAACTGTTGTGTTTTTGAAATTTTCCCCCTATATATTTATATTGCTTGTATAGTTGAAAAGTCTCCATTGCAGGTGCGGTCGGCGGCTGTGCTGCTCCTCCAATTGGGGTGATCTGTCTACCATCCTGACCGGCCGCTGGGCCTGTTCTGCTGGTAGGTCACACGTCTGCCTACCTTGCAGGCATTGATGGTGGCTCTCTCTGCCCCTACTCCAATTAGGGTGACGTGACTACCACGCCAGTGGGTCACTGGGCCTGTTCCAGGCACAGGCAGCGGCTCTGCTCTGCACCTCTGGCTTGATGACAAAATGAGAGAGACTCGGATGTTTGTGACTCACTTTCTTTACCAGGAGACCAACTGTTTCTCTCGCCGCTGGTATCGATGAAGTTATCTCCTCCGCCGCTTTGTGATGACATCAGATCTCTGCCATGTTGGTATCCCATGTGAATGGCAGCATTTCATTCCCTTTGCCGGGTGACCAAAGCAACGGGTGAGTCCTGAGCGGCCCTCACAAGCCTCGTCTCAATCCTGTTGCCACTGCCTATGAAGGCTCAGTTGGCATTTACCTCCACAGTATTCAGCAGAAGCCTCAGGTTCTTTAGCCCTGGGCCAGAGCAGTTCCAGGACCCGGAATTCATCCGCTCCGGGCTCGGTGTATATTCTGATAGGAACAGGATCCAAGAAGCACTTTCCGTGGGTTCTTTAGCACTGACCCTGAGTAATTTGTCTGCAAGATAAAGGCGAATGGCAGCCTGAAATTACGTGTTCTGTATCTGAATGAGCTGTGATCAGTCGAAAACACGGATGGTGAGGTCAGCTCTCCAAGATGGTGGCCGCTATCTTCCTCTGTGGTCTGACCGGTATGCAGAACCGAATTGGACAGCTTCTTTCCCCCGTTTCAAACCCAGAATTTAGCACTGAGCACAGTGATTGCACAGCTGGCAGGAGCCCGCAAAATCCACAGGGCTGTATCTTTACATTGCTCTCTCATCATTTCCCAGTGGGCATTGCAGACTCTAGCCGTGGGGCAATTTGCTGAATAAGCAGAGTGACCCTCCTTGAGGACAAATCGCTGGCGTTTGAGGCCCCTAGCTGGTCCTTGGGTAATGGAAATCGTTCCTGTAGGTTTTGGAGCACACCAATTTTTCTGGAAATTCCTAACAAGATAGATTTTAGCCGGTCTAACTCGTCAATCTCACGCAAAGTGACGCGGTACACGGGGGTGATGAACTCTCATCGCCGCCATCATATGATCCCCAGAAGTTAGTTTTCAGTACTAGGAAACAAACAGGTATTTCAGGTGGATGAATATTTCTGAGAATAATCTTGTGAAAATTGATTATAAATCCACATAAATGAATATGAATGAATTTAGTTAGTGTATATTGAGACACATATATTTCATATTTTGAATAATCAGGAGAGTGAATATATATATATATATATATATATATATATATATATATATATATACACATATACATATATATACACACACACACACCTAAACACAGTCATTACAAAGTAGCATTATGTATGCCAATCGAAATTCACCATGAAATATATATCATCCACAGATCCAAAAATATTGATTTTACTAAATGTGGATTTATATTGTTCAACTAGGAAGCTCACCCATAGGTTGAATTTTCAGTTCTAACAGCATTTAGGAGAAGTGACCTCTTCTAACAATTTGTGTTTGCCACTTCAGTTACCTCACAAATATGTACGTGTGATACCATGTAGTATTCTATATGTGCATATAAAAATGCATGTGCTGAATAGGCTACAGAGAAAGGGAGACAGGAATTCACATATTTGTTAACTTTAAAAACACATAGAGAACTTTTTCAACTACAAATTGACTAGATTTATAAAACCAACCCTTTATCATGCAAAAGGAAAGTACAACTATACACCATGCCTTTTCTGAACTGCTTGTATTTCTATTCTGTGTGGGTTATTTTTCTCCATCATATAAGGATTAGTAGTCAGAGTCTAGTAGGGTATATGCAAATATGTGCTACACAAAAATCTTTCCACTCTCATCCAGAACAATGCCTTGATATTACCTTCGCTTAAAGTGAGACACAATTAGAGGAGATGAGTTAGAAAATCTGTGAATACATATCTGGAATGGAATATGCTCAGGAGTTCACAACCTTGGAGGTGGTATAGGAGTTTCCAAAAGTAAGGGACAGGGTAAACACTCCACAAATATGGAGCTCTGCTGGCCTAAAGACTTTTGAGAAACTGCCTCTGAGGTTGGGCACTTGACATATACGTTGTTGTCAGGAGATTTAGCTTCCTTTCTAGTGAGACCATCATAACTGGGTCTGCATCTATGTGACCTGGAGGACATTGTTTCTTATTTCCCAATGAACATGAGGCAACAGTGCTGAATTTTCTCTTTGTAGGTAAACTGTGGCCACTGGGGGCTAAGTGTCTCCTCATGTTTACTGTAAAGCCGTTTTTTCACCACTTTTTGTGGTGTTTCTTGCTGCTGCACTGGGAGTTTGGTATTTGTTTCATGAAATCAAAGGAGTTCCACTGGGAAAAAGTGCTGGAGGGAGTTCTGTCACATGTGGTGGGTCAGGGTCTGCAGGAGAATGCACCAAGCAACCTTCTTTCCCACAGAGCTTGCCCCAATGACCATAGCAAGCTGATTCTGAACATTGCCCTGAAACCTCTCCATATAACAAGATGCTTTTACATACAAGGGTCTGCTGGATTCAAAATGTCAGTCACAAGCCGTTTGGAAGCCAATGGCAGATAAACATGGCCTCACCACAGATATCTTATCAGACACCTGACCACCACTGCTCTAGGACAACTACTCAGCAGGCTCCAACTTACTGGCATCTCTGATCTACACCATTTTCATGAAACCAAGTCAATCAAGGCACTATCTGGTATACTCATGATCAGCAACAGAAATCCAAAGGTTCTCCAGTGCCACCTGGTCATGGGAATTTCAAAAATTTCGTGGTATTTATCTAGCTATTTTTTAAGGATGAAGTTGGAGGCACTGTGGGTTTCAAATCATTCAGGAATCATTAAATGGTGAGGAAATTCATTTGAATGAAAGAAATGGAGAACTATCACAGGCAAGGCTTTCCAAAGAGTGGCCCAAAGGTCACATGAAGCCAGGCCCATTGAGGTCTACAATTTGAGCTCCATGTGTGTTTTGACTCTCAACTATGGCTGCCAAGTCTTTAACAATAAAATTGTGTGATATCCTGGATGAGATTACCTGTGCTCTGAGGAAAGCCACCCTGGGTCTGGATCTCGGTTTCCAAGGGCAAATCTCATGTGTTGCCTCCTAAAATCCCAACACAATTCATAGCAATACTTCTTTGAGGACAGTTCCACAACTCAGTCTCTAAGGGAATCACACCAGAGTTTATGCCCAGGTGGAACCAGACATCTCTTCCAACCGCCACACAAATTACCACAATTAAAAACAAAATACTCCCACATGGCACTCATCTTCTTCCATATAGACACTAATAATAACCTCTGGCTTTAGGTTTCCATGAGGGGCTCAGACCAACACAGTGTTCAAAATAAGCACCCTCGCACCTCATTTGTCACAAGTCAGGGTTGCCTGGACACCCTTCCTTTGAACATGGAATGATCATAGAGCCTTGCCTTTAATACTGCTCCACTATTCCAATTTGAGGCCTACTGACTGTGGGATTTAGATTCTTTATGTGAACTGGAGTCATGAGAAATTACAAGCGCCTATGGGCTACACTCTGCAGGGCTTTGAAGAACTCATTTGATGAAAAGGATCCCTATTCTCACTTGATGGAGATCAGGAACCCTACAGAGGAAGAAGAGAGACGTCATCCACAATGAATGCTTTTTGGACATTTTGGATTTGGGTGCACACATGGGATCTTTCTTTAGATCCATTAGGTGCTGAGTATCTAAGCCACAGCCTCACACAGGGCCAGGTGGCTGATTTAGACACATCCCTTTCCAAAAAATTAAGCAAAGAGCCCCAGGTGATGCCCAATCATTTCCATTTTAAAACTCTTTTCTTCAGGCTTCACAAAGGGATGGCGTAATCAAAGACCTTCCTGTTATTCAGTGCAACAGAAGAAAAGGTATGCAAAAGGCCCAAAGCAGGGTTTCTCTACAGAGACTTTACTGGTCACATTGATATCTGAGTTTTCTGAGATGCTCCAATTCTCTTCAGCTATCCTGTACATGGACATGTCCCAGAGCTTGGAGGTGGTACATATCTTGGACACATAACCATGAGCCTATTATGGAGAGTCGCCAGAATTCAGGCAGAAAACAGGAACTTAGGAAGACAGTAGGTGTTGCCCATCCAGAAGGCAAGCCAAGTCCATTCATAAATTGGGAAGGATGAATGCTGGGAAGCTTTCTACTAGACAGAACACATCCATTGACGCATGCTCTTTCTAATGATCCCACGAACACACTGGGATACCCAGACATAGAAACACACTCCTTGTCAAACGACTTTTTAGAAACCGTCCACTCCAAAATGAACAAATTGCCTTTCGACCTATTCTCAGAAAATAATACAAGACTACAAACTCACACCCAACCCACAAAGGCACCTACTTCCCCCAAGTAGGTCTGTGACTATCCAGAGTGTCCTCTGACTGGTGGGCCATACTATGTTTCCCAGAAATGGCCTGTCCTGTCTCAGATCTGGTCTCCTTGGCCAACTCTGTGAAGTTGTTAGGAGCCAGTGGTGAGCCATTCCATGGAGATGACTTTTTCTCTCTCAGGTCCTTCATAGCTGCCTACATCTTCTCCAGGAATCATTTCTGTATGGACCTTTGAGGATCTTAGCTGGTGGAAGATCTGCTACATTCCTGTATTGTAAGACCAACTCTGTCCCTAATCTTCTGTAAAGTTAGATTGAGGGAACAGTGTATGGTTAGGATTAATAACATGTTCGATTTGAGTTAGGAATCATTCTGCAGGAATGATTCGGAACCTGCAATATTTACAAGATTATATAGGTGAAATATAAGTATGAAAACAGAAATCTAGGAAAGATTTGAAGCCCAGTAAAGCATTGGGCCCTTGATTGGGATACTTAGATTTGAATTATTTTCTGCAGAGATGTCTCAATAAATTGATGTACAAGGGCATAGGACCTTGTACGTTGGATGATGGAATGTTGAGGAGAACTTCTAGTCACAAAGGGATATTTGGAATTATTAGAAAGATAGTCAGAGTTTTAGAAAGAAGAGTGAGTATAGGATTTGGACAAAAAGTTCTCTAGCAATTGGGTTTTGGATAGAGAGTGAATTTAAATGTGAGCACATGTGAAGAGTCAGTCACAATGATGAACTGGGGAAAATATGTCGGAAAGCAGATAGCAATAGAGACATTAAGAATTCAGGAAAAGTATAAAGTGAATGATAAGATTAGATATTTTCACCAGGGTTGAGTTTGAATGTATAATCTTAGGAAGAAACAAATATGTTGTCACAAATAGTATTGACATTTGAGAACATTAGGCAACCTGAACATGGATGTTTTTAGTAATCCATGCTCACTTTCAATTTAGGCTTTGGTACAATCATAAGTTTGACCTTTGCATTTTGTGTCCCGAATATTACTATAATAAAATGTATATGTAGATGAGGCGACATGAGTATTTCTTCCACCATTTCTGGGAGCAATATTTTGAAGATGTATAAATTAGTATTGGAGGTACAAAGATTTGTACCCTGTGTCTATAAATATGGAATTAATGCATGAATTGACAATACTGTGAATAAATAATACAACTGTTTCCACTTAAAATAAGGGTTTGAATTGATATGTGAAAATATACAGAAAATCATACGTTGATATACAATCATTCATTCCAACCAGTTACACATCTAATTGTATATTTGGGTTATGTTTTATCATGAAGATTTTATGCAATTTGCTTCAAAAGTGATTATAGAAATCGAAAATAATGTGTTTGGAAAGAAGTCTCATGAAAAGACCAGTCAAGAGACCTGGAGAAATACATGTGTTCTGAAGCAGGAAGTGATTGAAAGTGAAACAAATGCCAATAAATTTGTGAACTTGTGGATAAAATATATATCCTATGATGTGCATAAACTAAAGAAATATTAACGAACCAGTGTTGAATAAAAATGAACATCAAAATACACACCATGTCCCATAGGAATCTAATTGCATTTATGTTAAACTAGGTAAATTACTGTAGAAATATTAGGATTTGTATGCACCACTCACTGAAGTTAGTTTTCAGTACTAGAAAAGAAATGTGTAGTTCAGGTGGATGAATATTTCTGAGAATAATCTTGTGAAATGTTGATTATAAATCCACATACACGAAGATGAATGAATTTAGGTAGTGTATATAAGACACATATATTTCATATTTTGAAAAATCTTGAGAGTGTATATATATATATATATATATATATATATATATACCCAAAACAACACAGAGATATTAAAAAGTAGCAATACATATGCCAATCAATATTCATCATGAAATATATAACATCCACAGATGCAAAATTATTTATTGTACTGAACATGGATTTATGTACAATGTTGTTCTCCTAGGAAGCTCAAACAAAACTTGAATTTTCAGTTCCAACAGGGTTTAGGAGGAGTGATCTCTTCTCACAATTTGTATCACCAAGTCAGCAAAGTCACAAAAATGTACGTGTGATACCAGGTAGGATTCTATATGTGCATATAAAAATACATGTGCTGAATAGGCTACAGAGAAAGGGAGACAGGAATTCACATATTGTTAACTACAAAAACACATGGTGAACTATTTCAATTAAAAATTGACTAGATTTATAACACCTACACTTTATCATGCAAAAGGCAAATCCAACAATACACCATGCCTCCTCTGAACTGTTTGTATTTCAATTCTGTTTGCATTATTTCTCTCCACCATATTAGGATTAGTAGTCAGAGTCTAGTAGGGTATGGGTTAGTGTCAGGGATTCAGTATTTTGAATGTAAAATAGGAAAATGAATCAAATGTGTATGCAAATATGTGCTACACAAAATCTCCCCACTCATTCAGAACAATACCTTGACATTACCTTTGCCCCAAGTAAGACAAAATTAAAAGAAAAGACTTAGAAAATCTGTGAATACATATCAGGAATGTAACATGGTCAGGAGTTCACAACCTTGGAGGTGGTAGAGGAGTTTCCAAAAGTAAGGGACAGGGTAAAAACTGCACAAATATGGAGATCTGCCAGCCTAAAGACTTCTGGAGAACTTGCCTCTGAGTTTGGGCACTTGAAGTATATGTTGTTGTCAGGACCTATGGCTTCCTTTCTAGTGAGACCACCAATTCTGGGTCTCCATCTATGTGACCTGCAGAACATGGTTTCTTATTTTTCAAAGAACATGAGGCAGCAAGGCTGAATTCTCTCTTTTTAAGTAAACTCTTGCCACTGGAGGCTAAGTGTCACCCCGTGTGAACTGTGAAGCCATTTGGTCAGCCTCCACATTTCATGGTGTTCTTGCTGTTGCACTGGGAGTTTGGTATTGGCTTAAGGAAATACAAGGAATTCAACTGGGTCACAGTGCTGGAAGGAGATCTGTCACGTGTTGTGCGTCAGGGTCTGAAGGAGAATGCACCAACCAGGCTTCTATCCCACATAGCTTGTCCCCTTGACCGTAGCATCCTGATTCTGAACATTGCCCTGAAACCTCTCCATTCAACAAGATGCCTTTACATACAAGGGTCTGCTAGCTGCACCATGTCAGTTACAAGCCTTTTGGCAGATCCACATGACCCCACCACAGAAGTTTTATCACAGACCTGCAAAACACTGCTCTAGGCCAACTACTCAGCAGACTTTAACTTATTTGCATCTCTGTTCTACACCATTTTCATGAACCCCAGTCAATCAAGGCACTGTCTGGTACACTCATGATCAGCAACAAGAAATCCAAGTGTCCCCAGTGTCACCTGGTCATGGGAATTTCAAAAATTTCATGATATTTATCTAGCAATTTTTCAAAGATTTGGTTGGAGGCACTGTGGGATTGAATTCATTCTGGAAACATTAAATGGTGAGGAAGCTCATTTCAATGAATGATCTGGAGAACTCTCACAGGCAAGACTTCCCAAAGAGTGGCCAAAAGATAACATGAAGACAGGCCCATTGAGGTCTACAATGTGAGGTCCATGTCTGTTTTTACTCTCAACTATGGCTGCCTAGTCTTTCAAAATAAAATCAGGTGATATTCTGGCTGAGATTCCCAGTGCTCTGTGGGAAGCCCCCTGGGCCTAGATCTCAGTTTCCAAGAGCCACTATCATGCGTGGCCTCCAAAAATCCCAACACAATTCATGGCAATACATCTCTGCAGTCATTTCCAGAACTCAGTCTCTAAGGGGAATCACACCAGAGTTCAAGCAAAGGTGGACCCAGTCATCTCTTCCATCAGCCAAACAAATGACCACAATTAAAACCAAAACACTCCCACATGGCCCTCATCTACTTCCACATAGACACTCATAATAACCTCTGGCTGGAAGTTTCTTTGAGGGGAGCAGCTGAAGACAGTATCCAAAATATGCTCCCTACCCTCATTTGTCTAATGTCAGGGTGTCTTGACAACCTTTCTGTGAACAAGGAGTGATCAAATAGGCCTGCCGTTAATACTGCTCTGCTACTCCAATTTGAGCCTAATGACTGTGGGGTTTAGATTCTTTATGTGAATTGGAGTCATGAGAAAATCCAAGCACCTTTGGGCTTGCCTCTGCAGGGCTTTAAAAAACTCTTTGAACCAAAGGATACCTATTCTCACTTGATGGAAGTCAGGAAACTTACAGAGAAAGGGGAGAGACTTCATCCACAAGACTGCTCTTTTTTCCATTTTTGTTTTGGATGCACACATGAGATCTTTTTTTAGATTCATCAGGTGCTGAGAATCTAAGTCACAGCCTCACACAGGGCCAAGAGGCTGATTCAGACACATTCCTTTCCAAGGCATTTAAGCTAAGAGCCACAGGTGATGCTCATTATTTTCCATTCGAAAACTGTTTTCTTCAGGCTTCACAAAGGGGTGGCCTGAGGCAAAGACCTTCCAGACATTCAGGGCAACGGAAAAATAGGTAAACAAAAGGCCCAAAGCATGGCTTCTCCACTGAGTCTTTACTGGTCACACAGATATCTGAGTTTTCTGAGTTGCTCTCCATTCCCTTCAGCTATTCAGTACAAGGACATGTTACAGAATTTGGAGGTGGTACATATCTTTTACACAAAATCATGAGCCTATTTTTGAGAGTGGCCAGAATTCAGGAAGAAAACAGGAACTTAGGAAGATAGCAGGTGTTGCCCATCCATAAGGAAAGCCGTAGTCCATTCATAAATTGGGCAGGATGAATGCTGAGAAGCTTTCTACTAGACAGGACACATCCATTGATGCATTTTCCTTTCTAATGTCTATAACCACGGACACAGTGGGATACACAAACCCACAACCACACCCACAAAGGCAACTCTTTCCTCCAAGTTTGTCTGTGACTATCCAGAGTGTCCTCTGACTGTTAGGCCGTACTATGTTCCCTCGAAATTGCTTGTCCTGTCTCAAATCTGCTTTCCTTTGCCAACTCTGTGAAGTAGTCAGGAGTCAGCAGTGAGCCACTACCTGCTTTATCAGGAAAGGACCATCTTCAGAGCTTCCCTGGCATTTGGCCATCCTCACATCAGTAGGTAAGAAGAAAGACTGACTCTGTCTTTGGTAAATCCAAACAAGTGAGACCACTGGGACTGGGAAGGGTAATGGCTCTGGGTGCCTTGCTTCCTGGGTCCCAAGTTCAGAGACTTCCATCACCAAGGAAGTGAGGTGAGGTCACTTCTTTCAGGAACTGAATGAGGTCACTGAGTTGGCAACCACTTTGTACTGACAGTTGCTTCCAATGGTCCCTTGAGATGGAGGCTGCCCCTACTTCCTGTGACACTTTCATATGTTAGAATGGTATATCAACCAGACGCACCCGGGAAGAGCGTTCCACACGGGCCTGGTTTGGTCTACTCTACATTAAGAAGAGTGAGGCTGATTCAGACACATTCCTTCATCCTACCAGGTTTTTTGCCATGGAGATATCTTTTGCTCTCTCAGGTCCTTCATAGCTGCCTACATCTTCTCCAGGGATCATTCCTGCATGTACCTTTGATGTTCTCAGCAGGTGGAAGATCCCATACATTCCTGTATTGTAAGACCAACACTGTCGCTGCTCTTCTGTAAAGTTAGATTGAGGGAACAGTGTATGATTAATGTTAATAACATGTTCAATATAGGTTAGGAACCATTCTGCTGGATGAATAATGGTATTGGGAACCTGTGAAATTTATAAGAATATAGAGGTGAAATATATGTATTAAAACAGAAATTCAAGTGAGATTTGAGGCCCAGAAGGTCATTTGTCCCTTGATTGGGAAACTTAGCATTGAATCACATTCTTCACAGATGTCTCAGATATATCGATATACAATGGCATAGGACCTTTTACCTTGGATGATTGAATGTAGAAGAGAACATCCAGTCAAAAAGTGATAGTCGGTTAGATTAGGAAGATAGTCGGTAGGTTTAGGAAGAAGAATGAGTGTAGGATTTGGAACAAAAGTTCTTTAAAAGTAGGGTTTCGCTAAGAGAGTGAATGTAAATATCAGCACATGTGAAGAGGCAGTCACAATGATGAACTGGGGAAAATATGTAGGAAAGCAAATATCAATAGAGACATTACAAAATCAGGCAAAGTATAAAGTGAGTGACAGGATTAGACATTTTCAACAGGTTTGAGTTTGAATATATAATCTTTGGAAGAAACAAATATGTAGTCACCAATAGGATTTTCATTTGAGAGCATTAGGCAACCTGGACATGGATGTTTTTAGTAATCCATGTTCACTTTCCATTTAGGTTTGGTACAATGATAAGTGTGACCTTTGCTTTTTGTGTCCAGAATATTACTGAGATAAAATGTATATGTAGATCAGGTGACATGGGTATTTCTTCCACCATTTCTGGGAGCTATATTTTGAGGACGTGTAAATTAGTATTGGGGGTACAAAGAGGTGTACCTGTGTCTATGAATATAGAGATAATTCGTGAATAGACCGTACTGTGAATAAATAATATAACTGATTCCACTTTAAATAATGGATTGAATTGATATCTGAAACTAAGTAAGAAATCTTATATTGATATACAACCATTCTTTCCAACCAGTTATACATCTAATGGTAATATTAAGGTTATGGTTTATCGTGACGGGTGTGTGAGTTCTGCTTCAAATGTGATAATGGAAATTGAAAATAATGTGTTTGGAATGAAGTCTCATGAAAATAGCAGTCAAGAAACATGGAGGAATACATGTGTTCACAAGCAGGAAGTGATTGAAAGTGAAACAAATTCCTATAAATTTGCAAAATTTGGATGAAACATATATGCTATGATGTGCATAAACTGAAGAAATAGTAATGTACCAGTGTTGAATAAAAATGAACGTCAAAATGCACATAATGTCTCATAGGAGTCTACTTGCATTGATGTTCAACTGGGTCATTTACTGTAGAAATATTAGGATATTTTGGGGGATTTATAATACAATTTATTTTAGCACTAGCATGCAACAGAATGTAGATGAAAGATCAATGGATTTTTAGTTATAGCACTAATAATCTAACATTTAGTGACTATTTTGGGTAGTCTAGAAATTACATAAGGCTATGTAACAAAATTTTTTTTATTTAACATTTATAAAAGCTTGGAATTTTGGTAATATTTCTACTTTTTAATTTTTTGTTTTTTCAATTATTGATTGACCTTCATTTTGTTTACTTTTATGTGGTGCTGAGAATAGAACCATGTGCCTCACACATGCTAGACAAGCATGTTACCACTGAGCCACAAACCCAGCCCCTCCACTTCTATCTTAACATCATACACTCCTCTCTCTCTTCTTTACTCACTTTCTTCCTCATTTTCCCCCTTCCCTCCCTTTCTTTTTCGTTTCCCCTCCATAACTATTTTTCTCTCATGTCATTACAAACAGTAGTATGCTATGAAATTTAAATTTAAGACTGTTTTTTATAGTCATTCCTTTTTTTAGAGAAAATTTTAAAATTATAATCACCTGATAGATATATTACAATACATTTATTATAAATATGTATCTATATTCATGCATATGCATTACATATATTATATATATACATATATATTTAAAAGTACTTTGATTTTCCTGTTAGAAATAATATAGACCAAGTCTTTCTTAATTCTCAATTCTTTCATAATTAACATCTTACAGTGAAAATCAAATAAACATATTTAATTAAACAGGTATCATTCTTATTTATCAATACTGATAATTTAAGATTTTATATCACATTAAGCTGTAATATGGCATATTAACTCTTATGAATTAGAGAAATTTTATTTGAACAACCTATTATTTAAGGACCATATGCACTGACATTTTAAAAGGCTTTCTTGTGATTTCAATTTCTATCAATTGTGTATTAATTGCCAAATACTTATTTTAGTACCTTTCATGTTCATAATTGATATAAAGTCAATTGTTTAATTCTTCTTGTAAGTAGTTACTTATTACAGTAGGGACATTATTAATAATACTATATGTTTATAAGACAAATGGTACAAATTTATTTTCATGCAAAACTAAGAATAATTGCATGCTCTAAATGTTTGATTGTTGATACATTTAACAAAGAGCTTTTGATGAGTCTCTTCCGAAGTAAAACATAAAATGCAAAGATATAGTTGCGTTGTATGTCCAAATAAAGATAAGAAAAAATACACATTATCAGCTAGAAACTATTAAATAAAAGATGAAAAGAACAATCCAACACATTTTACCAATTTGTCATATGAGGTAGTATTCGAGAAGAATAGCCTAAATCTAGACCTGGTCCATGACAAAATATTCACGAAAAAAATGAAATATGAAAAGTGTAGAAAATGCTATGAATTTTTCATTAAGTTAGGTGAATTATCCTTTAATCTCAATTTATTTGCATTTTCTGGTAAAATAAATTTGTGATATTTACAACTACACAAAACAAAGTTTCTGCATAACAAAATGAGTGCATCTCAACCCATTTTTAGCTGATTTCTTTCCACTCAATTTTAAATCTTTATTTATTCATTTATTTTTATTGGTGGTTCAAAACATTACAATGCTCAAGATATATCATCTTTCCTACATTTGAGTCAATTGGGTTATGAACTCCCATATTTTTCTCCAAATACGAATTGCAGAATCACATCTGTTACACATTCACATTTTTACATAATGGCATATTAGTGACTGTTGTATTCTGGTACATTTCCTAACCCCTATTATCCACCCTCTCCTGCACTTTCATCTTCCCTCTCTACCTCATCTGCTGTTGTTCAATTCTCTCCATTGTTTCCCCCCCACTTCCCCTCACAACATCTTATATGTAATATTGTGTGACATTGAGGGTCTCCTACAATTTTCACAAGCTTTCTGTTCTCTCTCCCTTTCTCTGTCCCCCACTCATCTTTGTTTAATGCTAATCTTTTCCTCATGCTCTTCCTCCCTGTTCTGTTCTTAGTTGCTCTCTTTATATCAGAGAAGACATTTGGCATTTGTTTTTTAAGGATTGGCTAGGTTCGCACAGCGTAATCTGCTCTAATGCCATCCATTTCCCTGCAAATAAAATGATTTTGTCATTTTTTTGTGCTGTGTAATACTCCATTGTGTATAGATGCCACATTTTTTTTTATCCATTCATCTATTGAAGGGCATCTAGGTTGGTTCCACAGTGTAGCTATTGTGAATTGTCCCGCTGTGATTATTGATGTGGCAGTATCCCTATAGTACGCTCTTTTAAGATCCTCAGAGAATAGTCTGAGAAGGGCGACAGCTCGCTCAAATGGTGGTTCCATTCCCAGCTTTCCCAGGAATCTCCATACTGCTTTCCAAATTGGACTCACCAATTTACAGTCCCACCAGCAATGTACAAGTGTCCCCTTTTCCCCACATCCTCGCCAACACTTATTGTTGTTCGACTTCATAATGGCTGCTGATATTACTGGAGTAAGATGGTATCTTAGGGTGGTTTTGATTTGCATTTCTCAGACTGCTAGAGATGGTGAGCATTTTTTCATGTACTTGTTGATTGATTGTATGTCCTCCTCTGTGAAGTGTCTGTTTAGGTCCTTGGCCCATTTGTTGATTGGGTTATTTGTTATCTTATTGTTTATTTTTCTGAGTTCTTTGTATATTCTGGATATTAGGGCCCTATCTGATGTGAGGGGTCAAAATTTGTTCCCAGGATGTAGGCTCTCTATTTACCTCTTGTATTGTTTCTCTTCTTGAGAAAAAACTTTTTAGTTTAAGTAAGTCCCGTTTGTTTATTCTTGTTATTAACTCTTGGGCTATGGACGTCCTATTAAAGAAATTGTAGCCTGACCCCACAGTATGTAGATCGTAGCCAACTTTTTCTTCTATGAGACGCATTGTCTCTGATTTGATATCTAGCTCCTTGATCTATTTTGAGTTAACTTTTGTGCATGGCAAGAGAACGGGATTCAGTTTCATTTTGTTGCATATGGATTTCTAATTTTCCCTGCACCATTTGTTGATGATGCTATCCTTCATCCATTGCATGTTTATAGCCACTTTATCAAATATAAGAAAATTGTAATTTTATGGATTGGTTTCTGTGTCCTCTATTCTGTACCATTAGTCCACCTGCCTGTTTTGGTACCACTACAACACTGTTTTTGTTAGTGTTGCTTTGTAGTACAGTTTGAACTCTGGTATCGCTATACCTCCAGATTCACACTTCCTGCTTAGAATTCCTTTTGCTATTCTGTGTCTTTTATTTTTCCATATGAATTTCATGATTGCTTTATCATTTCTACAAGAAATGCCATTGGGATTTTGATTGGCATTGCTTTAAACCTGTAGAGAACTTTGGGTAATTTTGCCATTTTGATGAATTTAGTTCTGCCTATCCATGAACAGCGTACATTTTTCCATCTTCTAAGATCTTTTTCTATCTCTCTCTTTAGGGTTCTATGGTTTTACCTCTTTTGTTAGGTTGATTCCAAAGTATCTTATTTTCTTTGTGGATATTGTGAATGGAGTGGTTTTCCTCATTTCCATTTCAGAAGTTTTGTTGCTGATATACAGGAATGCCTTTGATTTATGCTTGTTGATTTTATATCCTGCCACTTTGCTGAATTCATTTATTAACTCTAGCAGTTTCTTTGTCTACCTGTTTGTGTCTGTTAAATATATTACCATGTGATCCACAAATAGCGATAATTTAAGTTCTTCTTTTCCTATTTTTATGCCTTTAATTTCTTTTGTCTGTCTAATTGCTCTGGCTAGTATTTCAAGAACTAAATTGAATAGAAGTGGTGATAGAGGGCATCCCTGTCTTGTTCCAGATTTTAGAAGGAATGCCTTCAGTTTTCTCCATTTAGGATGATGCTAGCCTGAGGTTTAGCATATATAGCTTTTACAATGTTGAGGTAAGTTCCTGTTATCCCTAGTTTTTCTAGTGTTTTGAACATAAAGGGATGCTGAACTTTGTCGAATGTTTTTACTACATCTATCGAGATGATCATATGGTTCTTGTCTTTAAGTCTATTGATGTGGTGAATAGCATTTATTGGTTTCCTTATATTGAACCAGCCTTGCATTCCAGGGATGAATCCTACTTGATCATGGTGCACAACTATTTTGATATGCTTTTGTATTCGATTCACCCGGATTTATTTTTCAGTGTTTGAAATACATTGTTCCACGATCTTCTCGCTTTCAATGTCTGTGATGAAAAATCATTTGTTAACCTAATTGGCTTACCCCTGAATGTTATCTGCCTACTTTCTCTCGTAGCTCCTTGTTCTGTATGTTGGCTATATTCATAAATATATGTCTTGGGGTTTTTCTCTTATGGTTTTGAATGTTTGAGGTCCTGTAGGCTCCCAGGATATGGCAATCAATTCCATCTTTCATCTCTGGGAAGTTTTCTAGAATTATTTCATTTAATATGTTGTCCATTCATTTGGTTTGAATTTCTATGCCTTCTTCTATCCTGATGACTCCCAATTTTGTTTTTTTTATGACATCCCACATCTCTTGAATAGATTGCTCATGGGATTTAAGCATCTTTCCTGTGTTGACTATATTTTTTTCAAGTTGACAAACTTTGTGTTCATTATCTGATGTTCTGACTTCTATTTGATCTAGTCTATTTGTAATATTCTTGTTTGAGTTTTTAATTTGGTTGATAGTTTCCTGCATTTCTAGAATTACCATTTAATTTTTTATAAGATCTCTGTCTCCTGGTAAAGCTCGTTCTTTGACATTTGAATTTGTTTGTTAAATTCATTTTCAAAATATACTTTTATTGCTTGGACTTGCTGCCTCATGTCTTCTCTAATATTCCTTTCCATCTGAGTTAGGTATGACGTAAGTTTTTTTCCTATCCCTGTTTCTGATGCTTCTAGGTCCTCCTGTAGTATTAAGTTGTGCTGCATTGTTTGAACACCATTTTTTCCCTTGTTTTTTTCATGATGTTCACATTACTTTCCAGCTCTATTTGATTGCTGTGTTTCTGATCTCTTCTATAGATTTGTTTTGGGTTTATATATCTCTGTTGCCTATCCTTTATGTTGGTAGACTATGCCTGCTAAAGTGGATTGCGCTGTTAAGGAATTCCGACGGCCGAGCTCCAGTGATGTCACCTCTCTGCAATGATGGCCCCAGGCTCCTTGCCGAAGTGTCCAAATGGGAAAGTGGACTGGATTGTCTCTGGTTGGTTTCAGCTCCCAGTCGCTGGCAGGCGGGCAGTCTCCAGCCACCCAGTAGCGCGGGCAGCGGGTGGACTGCCGCCGGCGGGTGGCTGATCTCTAGCCACACAGTCATGCGTTCAGTCGCCGGCAGGTGCGCGTTCTCGAGCCGTCAAGACGTGCGGTCAGCAGGTGGGCTGACCCCGGCAGGAAGGCGGTCTCCAGTTGGCCATTTGCACTGGCAGCAGGCTGACGTTCTCCAGCCACCCAGTCAGGAGGGCCTAGCCTCTAGTCCCCTGGTTTATCCTGCTAGTCCTGATTTCTCCTGCTAGACCAGATTTCTCCTGATTGATGCTTCTCGGCAGCTCAAACTGTACTCTGGGTCTGCCATTTGTTGGATGGGGAGGGTGTCTTTTGGGAACCCTGGCACTCTATTGTTTTAATTTTTTCCGCTTGCCCCTCGCCCAGCGCTGGCTAGACAGGTTTCATTTTTGCTGCTGATGGGAAGGGGAGATGAAGGTCAGGTGCCTCTAGTTTCCCCCCGTCTTTATGCAGGATTGCTGTGATAATCCTTCCCCCAGAAAGCCTAGGAGATATTTTATTTGAATTCCCCTCTGTATGGGAGATGAGCTGAGAAACACACACCTGTTTTGTTGTTGCAATCTGTCGGGGAGTGGTGGTGGTTACGTCAGCTCTCCAAGATGGTGGCTGTTGGTTTCCTTGGTGGAGTTACCGTTTTGGGGGATATAAATGTACTGCTTACTTCCCCGTCTGAAATCCCGAATTCTGCCGGGGGCTCAGTGGATGCTCAGCCGGCAAGATTCCACAGAATTTGCAGCAACGTTTTCCCTGCATGCTGGTCGCTTCTCGGTGGTGCCTCACAATCTGTAGCCACGGCGCAGGCTATGCAGATCAATCAGACCGGATCTCCGGTTGCACACGTGGCTTGGGTTTGAGACTCAATTACTGAACCTCGGTGGTGGAAATCATTCTTCTAGGTTTCGGTGCACACCCATTTTGCTGTAAGATCCTAACAAGATAGTTTTTCGTCGTTATTCACCTGAGCAGTGGAGGGGTACACTGGGTGTGATGCACTCTATTCACAGCCATCTTGCAATGTCAAAATATTAGGATTTTGATGCACCATGTACTGAAGACAGTTTTCAGTACTAGGAAAAAATATTATTTCAGGTGGATGAATATTTCTGAGAATAATTTTTAAAAAAGTGGATTATAAATCCACATACATGAAAATGAATGAATTTAGGGAGTTCATAATAAGACACATATATTTCATATTTTGAAAAATCTGGAGAGTATATATATATATATATATATATATATATATATATATATATACACACACACACAAACACACACACACACACACAGACATTAAAAACTAGCAATTTATATGCCAATCGATATTCATCATGAAATACATATCATCCCCAGACCCAAAAATATTCATTATACTGAACATGGATTTATGTATAATGTTTTTCAACTAGGAGGCTTACACATAGGTTGAATTTTCAGTTCCAAATAAGTTTAGGAGGAGTGATCTCTTTTCACAATTTGTATTTG
Organism: Callospermophilus lateralis; assembly: GCF_048772815.1. Lineage (NCBI taxonomy): Eukaryota > Metazoa > Chordata > Mammalia > Rodentia > Sciuridae > Callospermophilus > Callospermophilus lateralis. Next base: position 117,347,786 of record NC_135313.1, on the reverse strand, counting down.
TCAAGTCAGTCACCTCACAAAAATGTACGTGTGATACCAGGTAGGATTCTATATGTGCATATAAAAATACATGTGCTCAATAGGCTACAGAGAAAGGGAGACAGGAATTCACATATTTGCTAACTTTAAAAACACATGGAGAACTATTTCAACAAAAAATTGACTAGATTTATAACTCCTACCCTATATAATGCAAAAGGCAAGTCCAACTATACACAATTCCTCCTCTGAACTGCTTGTATTTCTATTCTGTTTGGGTTATTATTCTCCATCATATTATGATTAGTAGTCAGTGTCTTGTAGGGTAGGGGTTAGTGTCAAGGATTCAGTGTTTCGAATTGAAAATTGGAAAATGAATCCAATGTGTATGCAAATATGTGCTACACAAAATCTTCCCACTCTCATCCAGAACAATGGCTTGGCATTATCTTCGCCCCAAGTAAGACATAATTAGAGGAGAAGAGTTGGAAAATCTGGGAAATACTTATCTGGAATGAAATATGCTAAGGAGTTCAGTACCTTGGAGGTGGTAGAGGAGTTTCCAAAAGTAAGGGACAGGGTAAGCACTCCACAAACGTGATGCTCTGCTGGCCTAAAGACTTCTTGAAAAATTGCCTTTGAGGTTGGGCACTTGAAAATATGTCGTTATCAGGAGCTTTAGCTTCCTTTGTAGTGAGATCATCAAAGCTGGGTCTGCACCTATGTGACCTATAGGACATGGTTTCTTATTTTCCAATGAACATGAGGCAGCAGTCCTGAATTTGATTTCTGTAGGTAAACTGTGGCCACTGGGGTCTAAGTGTCTCCCCGTGTGGACTGTGAAGCCATTTGTTCATCCTCCAATTTTCATGGTGTTTCTTGCTGCTGCAATGGGAGTTTGGTATATGCTTCACGAAATACAAGGAGTTCAACTGGGACACAGTGCAGGAGGGAGTTCTGTCACATGCGGTATTTCAGTTTCTGCAGGAGAATGCACCAACCATGCTTCTATATCACATAGCTTGCCCCATTGACCATAGCAAATCGATTCTGAACATTGCCCTGAAACCTCTCCATATAACAAGACTCCTTTACTTAGAAGGGACTGCTGGCTGCATCATGTCAGTCACACGCCATTTGTAAGCCAATGGCATATCCACATGGCCCCACATGGCCCCACTACACATGTTTTATCACACACCTGCCTACCACTGCTCTAGGTACACTAATCATCAGGCTCCAACTTATTGTATCTCTGTTCTAGATAATTTTCATGAAACCCAGTCAATCAAGGCACTGTCTGGTATACTCATGATCAGCAACAGGATATCCAAAGGTTTTCCAGTGCCACCTGGTCATGGGAATTTCAAAAACTTCATCGTATTTTTTTAGCCATATTTTAACAATGAAGGTGGAGGCACTGTGAGTTTCAATTCATTCCAGAACCAGAACCATTAATGTTGACGAAGCTCATTTCAATGAAAGCTCTGGAGAAATCTCACAGGCAATGCTTCCCAAAGAATGGCCAAAAGGTCACATGAAGACAGGCCCATGAGGTCTACAATGTGAGATCCATGTGTGTTTTGACTCTCAACTATGGCTGCCAAGTCTTTCAGAATAAAATCATGTGATATCTTGGCTGTGATTCCCAGTGCTCTGTTGAAAGCCACCCTGGGCCTAGATCTCAGTTTCCAAGGGCGACTCTCATGCGTGGCCTCCTAAAATCCCAGCACAATTAATCGCAATACTTTTCTGAGGTCAGTTCCAGAACTCAGTCTCTAAGGGGAAAAACACCTGAGTTCATGTCAAGGTGGACCCAGTTATCTCTTTCAACCACCACACAAACAACCACTATTAAAATCAAAACACTACCACATGGCCCTCATGTTCTTTCATATAGACACTCATCATAACCTCTCGCTGGAAATTTCCATGAGGGGTGAAGCCCAACCTAAATAATCTCTCTTGCCCCTTATTTGCCTAAATTCAGCGTGGCCTGGACACCATTCCAGTGAACTAGGAGTGTTCAAATAGGCCTGCTCTTAATACTTCTATGCTTCTCCAATTTGAGGTCTACTGACTGTGCAGTTTAAATTCTTTATGTGAATTGGAGTCATGGGAAAACTCAAGCACTTATGGGCTATCCTCTGTAGGGATTTGAAGAAATCATTTGACCCAAAGTATCCCTATTCTAACTTTATGGAGGTCAGGAACCTCACAGAGAAAGGGGAGAGACTTCATCCACAATAACTGCACTTTTGGCCATTTTTGTTTTGGATGCACACATGTGATGTTTCTTTAGATCCTTCAGGTGATGAGAATCTAAGCCACGGCCTCACACAGGGCCAAGAGGCTGATTCAGACACTTAAATTTCCAAAGGAATTAAGCAAAAATCCACAGGTGATGTCCATTCATTTCCATTTGAACCTGTTTTCTTCAGGCTTCACAAACGAGTGTCTTGAGGCAAAGATCTTTCTGACATTCAAGGCAACAGAACAATAGGAAAGCAAAAGGACCAAAGCATTGTTTCTCCACTGAGACTATCATGTTCACACTTATCTCTGAGTTTTCTGAGATGCTCACAATTCGCTTCAGCTACCCCAGTACAAGGCCATGTCACAGGGCTTGGAACTGGTACATATCTTGGACACAAAACCATGAGCCTATTCTGGAGAGTAGCCAGAATTCAGGAAGAATGCAGGAATTTTGGAAGATAGCACGTGTTGCCCATCGATATGGCAAGCCAAAATCCATTCATAAATTTGGCAGGATGAATGCTGGGAAGCTTTCTACTAGACAGGACACAACAATTGATGCATTCTGTTTTCTAATGTCTAAAACCATGGACACAGTGGGATACACAGACATAGAAACACTGGCCTTGTCAGTCGACTTACTATAAACATTTCACTCCAAACCAAACAAACCGCCTTTCCTACCTATTCTCAGAACATGAGACAAAACCACAAACCCACACCCACAACCACAGAGGCACCAACTTCCACAAAGTAGGTCTGTGACTATCCAGAGTGTCCTCTGACTGGTGGGCCAACTTATGTTCCCCGGAAATTGCCTGTTCTGTCTCAGTTCTGGTCTCTTTAACCAACTCTGTGAACTTGTCAGGAGCCAGCGGTGAGCCACTATCTGCTTTCTCAGGAAAGGCCCCTATTCTGAGCTTTCATGGCAGTTGGCCATCCTCATATCTGTAGGTACCATGAAAGACTGACTCTGTCCTTGGTAAATCCAAACAAGTGAGCCCACTGAGACTGGAACTGGGACAGGCTCTTGGTCTTTGCTTCCTGGATCCCAAGTTCCGAGAATTCCATCACCAAGGGAGTGAGGTGAGGTCACTTCCTTCAGGAACTGAATGAGGTCACTGCCTTGGCAACCACTTTGTCCTAACAGTTGTTTCCAAGAGTCCCATGCAATCGAGGCTGCTCCTACTTTTTGTGACACTTTCACAAATTAGAATGGTATATCAAGCATAGGCACCCGGGAACAGCTCTCCAAACAGGACTGTTCTGTTCATCTTCTCTACATTAAGAACAGAGAGGCTGATTCAGACACAACCCTTCATCCTGACAAGGTTGTTTGCAATGGAAGATGACGTTTGCTCTCTCAGGTCCTTCATGGCTGCCTACATCTTCTCCAGGGATCACTTCTTCATGGACCTTTGAGTTTTACAACAGGTGGAAGATTCCCTACATTCCTGTATTGTAAGACCAACTGAGTTTCTGCTCTTCTGTAAAGTTAGATTGAGGGAACAGTGTATGGTTAGGATTAATAACAGGTTTGATTTGGGTTAGGAATTATTCTAATTGATGAACAATTGTATTGGGAACCTGTGATATTTATAAGAATTTATTGGTGAAATATAAGTATGAAAACAAATATATAGGTAAGATTTGAAGCCCAGAAGAGCACTGCGCTATTGATTGGGATACTTAGCTTTGAAATACGTTCTGCACAGGTGTTTCAGATAAATCGATTATCAATTGCATAGGACCTTGTACCTTGGATGATTGAATGTAGAAGTGAACATCCACTAGAAAAGGGATAGTCGGAAAGATTAGGAAGATATTCGATAAGTTTCAGAAGAAGACTGAGTATAGGATTTGGACCAAAAGTTTTTTAGCAATAGGGTATCGGGTAGAGAGTGAATGTAAATGTCAGCACATGTGAAGAGTCAGTCACAATGGTGAACTGGGGAAAATATTTAGGAAAGCAGACACCAATAGAGACATTAGGAAATCAGGCAAAGTATAAATTGAGTGATAGGATTAGACAATTGCAACAGGGTTGAGGTTCAATAGATAGTCTTATGAAGAAACAAATATGTAGTCACCAATAGGATTGACATTTGAGACCATTAGGCACACTGGACATGAATGTTTTTAGTAATCTATGCTCACTTTCCATTTAGGCTTTGATACAATTATAAGTGTGACCTGTTCTTTTTGTGTCCAGAATATTACTGTGATAAAATGTATATGTAGATCAGGTTCCCTGAGAATTTCTTCCACCATTTCTGGGAGCAACATTTTGAAGATGAAAAAATTAGTATTGGGGTTACAAATAGATTTACTCTGTGTCAATGAATATAGAGATAATTCATGGATAGAACATACTGTGAATAAATATTATAACTTGTTCCAACTTTAAATATTGGATTGAATTGATATCTGAAAATAAACAGGAAATCGTATATTTATATGCAATCATTCATTCCAACCAAATATACATCTAATGGTAATATTAGGGTTATGGTTTATCATGAAGAATGTGTGAGTTTTGCTTCAAAATGTTTATGGAAATCGAAAAAAATGCGTTTTGAAAGAAGTCTCATGAAAAAACAGTCAAGTAACCTGGAGTAATACATGTGTTTTGAATCAGGAAATGATTGAAAGTAAATAAAAATCCAATAAATTATTGAAGTTGTTGATGAAATATATATCCCATGATGTGTATAAACTGAACAAAGAGTAATGTACCAGTGTTGAATAAAATGAACTTCAAAACGGACATCATATCCAAGAGGAATCTACTTGCACTGATGTTAAACTGGATCAGTTACTGTAAAATATTAGGATTGTATGCACCATTCACTGAAGTTAGTTTTCAGTACTAGGAAACAAATATGTAATTCAGGTGGATGAATATTTCTGAGAATAATATTGTGAAAAGTTGATTATAAATCCACATACATGAACATGAATGAATTTAGGTAGTATATGGAAGACAAATATATTTCATATTTTGAAAAAATTTGGAGAGTGTATATATATATATATATATATATATATATATATATATATATATATATATATATACAGACAATAAAATGTAGCAATATATATGCCAATCGAAAATTATCATGGAATATATATCATCCACAGATGCAAAAATATTTATTTTACTGAAGATGGATTTATGTATAATGTTGTTCTACTAGGAGGCTCACCCATAGGTTTAATTTTCTGTTCCAACAGCGTTTAGGAGGAGTGATCTTTTCTCACAATTTGTTTCTTTCAAGTCAGCCACCTCACAAGAAAATACGTGTGATACCAGGTAGGATTCTATATGTGCATATAAAATTACATGTGCTGAATAGGCTACAGAGAAAGGGAGACGGGTATTCACATATTTGTTGACTTTAAGAACACATGGAAAACTATTTCAATTAAAAATTTACTAGGTTTATAACACCTACCCTATGTCATGCAAAAGGCAAGTGCAAATATACACCATGCCTCCTCTGAACTGCTTGTATTTCTATTCTGTTTGGGTTATTTTTCTCCATCATATTAGGATTAGTAATCAGAGTCTAGGAGGGTATGGGTTAGTGTCAGGTGACCCGGCTGGCAGTACATATCAACTTGGGCGTTGATCCTAGTTGGGGAGGAATGAAGGGACAAGAGACATGAGAGATGACAGCAAGACAGGAGTTCTGATCATGCTGCAAACTTTTATTGTTCTCAGAGGGTATTTATATGCTGCAGATTGGAAAGCTCTCTTATCGGCAGTTGCTGGATGTCTTCACAGGGTGAGATAACCTCAGGAATTTTCAGGAAGACAGATGGTAGCCGGATGTCTAAAGGAAATAGATGGCTGCGGGATGTCTCCCAGGCAGGTTGTGTCCCAGGGGGATGTTTCTTGTGTCAGTCTATTCTTTGAAGGAGAACTTTCTTCTAGCCCCTGACATCTCCCCCTTTCTTATGTAAAATATTCAACCATACCTTACAGGCCATGTATTTAGGGGGTGATAGTGGCTCTGTTTCTCTAGGATGCCTTGGAATATCTCCTGATCTGAGCGAGCATCTTTACTAGGAGATTTCGTGTTGGCTTTGGCATGTTTTTGGAGAAGACGTCTTTGAGTGGGTAGCATGCCAACCGCCATGCACCAGAGCGTGCCACTCAGAATTCTTGTGTTTGGGGATCCGTGGATCCATCCTCCTGCAGTCCTTCCTGCACCCTCCGATATTATGGCCTAACGTCCTCATTCCAAGGGTGTGTCCTCCCCCAAGCGGAGGGGCCCATGGAGGACGAACCCTTATTGCAATGGCAGAAGATGTTTGGTCAGAGCTGTTACTTATAGTTTTATGCAAGAAAGAGAGATCTGTGGGGATGTACACTTAATAAGCCTGTGAGAAGGGTGGAACATTCTTTTGAATGTTGGCAGTGCTGTCTTCCATCTCCAGACGATGATAGTGGACCTGTATGGGCTTAGAGGCCTAAATATTAATCTGTTCTTTAATAAATTGTACCAGCCTGTATACAATGCAGGGTCCTATGGACACCATTAAAAGTAAACCCAACAAAGGGCCTAATAGGGGAAGAAGGTAGGGTAGAAATCCATTATGCCCAGTCCAGAGGGGATTTTCAAATAATTCCCTTTGTCTCTTTTCTAGATCTTTTTGAATCTGCTTAATTTTAGTGCGTACTATGCCTGATTTATTGGCATAAAAGTATCATCATTCCCCTAAGGCCAAGTAAATACCTCCCTTGTTAGCTGTCAGCAAATCTAAGCCTCGTCTGTTTTGAAGAAACACTTCTGCCAGGGAGTCTATTTGGTTCTGCAAATCTTTAACGGTTCCTGATAGAGTTTGTACATAATTTATAAGTTGTTGAGACAGGCGATGGTAAGAGTGTATAGCCGTGCCTAAGCCACTGTACCTGTGCCCACGGCAGCTGTTATTCCAAGGCTGGCAATGAGTAGTAAGTCCTGTATTGCCCACCTATGTCTTTTGACTAAGGTGTCTAGGCTACAAATGGGTAGAGGTTTATCTCCTGGAACAATAGTTATATCAGGGAGTAATAAGGCAAGAACACAACCAATGGTCCAATTCGCTGGAAGCCTGGAAAGGCCGAGTTTCATCCACACATAAAAACTGTGCCATTGGGGGGACAAAGAGATGCGGTGGGTGAGAAATAATTTTATACTGTTGAGCAATTTCCAATGGAAGTAAGTCCAACATCAATATCATAGGTATTATTCTGCATCACGCCTAAAAGACATAATGTAAAAGTGCCTAGAGGCTGTACTTTAAAAGGAAATATGGGTTGGCATGTATTATCATTTTCCATGATAGAACTTATAGGAACTGCCATAGGCATGATTGCCCCTGTTTTCATGCAGAGCCAGCAATCACCATCAAGGGTGGGGTTCAAATTATTAAGCTAGGAGAATGTAGTTTCCAAAATATCTAATGTATTGGTATCTAAACCTGGGAACTGGGATTTAGGCTACATTAAGGGATGATATGTGAGCTCAGGGATCTGGGGTTTCAAAAGTTTGATTATCTGAGGATGCTTGACAGCATAAGTGGGTCCTCCACCATCAGAGACCCCTGTAGGGTCCTTAATGGGCCAGCAGGAAGGTTTTCTGACAGTGCCTTGGCACCCAGCTGACTGTAGCTTGGTGTATTTGCCATCTCCTCCCTGGTCAAAGAGAACGGGGATATAATGAATAGTGGTCCCCACTGCTTCATGAGTTTTATTTAGGGAGGCTTCAAAAAATTGTTCTCCCTGTTTGTTAACACAAATTGAAGCCGACGCATAACAAGAGACATGCATTGCCTGGGTATGCGTACAAGTTGCAGAACAATTTTGGAGAGCTTTACTTGTACTAGGGGAAATAATCTTTGGCTTGTTAACACATACCCATTTAGGCTGATGAACTCCTCCGAGATTATGGTCAACCTCGGCACGGAGGTAAGCCACCTTAGTCATGAAGTCAGAAGTCTGGGTCCAACTAGTGGGAGCCTCAGTCCAAGATCCTCCCTTGCATTCGCGGGGGGGGGGCAAAAAGGTACTCCATCATGTTGGAAGGTGGAGGGCCAAAGCCTCCGTGTTCAAACCTGTTCAGCAGAAGTGCCTTAAGCAGGATCCGCGCACAGATTGTTGGCTGTATCTGAAAAGGAGGAAAATTTGTCCTCAGGGGGATGGCCTTTGTCCCTGGGTTGAGGTAAGTCATTAACCTGTTTAACCAGGCATTCTGGTAACCATCTTGGGGATGCTTAATCTTGGTTCAAAACACAAGCTGAGCCTCATCCCCAGATGAGGATAGGATCTGGGCATTTCCATTTATTTGTAATGGGATTGCACCACATAACATTTGTTCGAACAGAATTGGACCAGGGATGCCAGTGTCTGTATGTGGCCAAATGGCCTTCACTGTCTAGGGTAAGAAAAATAAGGGCCAATGATGCATGGTTAAGGCGATCCCTGGGAGTGGTAAATACAAGGGCGAAATCCTTAAGGCGGGATTGCCAAGTCTTTAAGGTAAGCTGGGCAAGTTTCCCATGCCTTGGCCCTGAGGGTTGTATGGAATTCCAGTAGTATGAAAAATTTGCAAGGTAGCACAAAACTGTTTAAACTTGGCACTGGTATATGCAGGACAATTATCTGTTTTAATATGTATTGGTTTACCCATTACGGAAAAGGCTGAAACAAGATGAGAAAGGACATTTTTGGTAGCCTCTCCAGAATGTGGTGATGCAAAAATAATGCCGCTGAAGGTATCTATAGAAACGTGTATATATTTGGTTTTTTCAAATTCAGGAAAATGAGTAACATCCATTTGCTAAACGTGATTGGGCAGTAATACTCGGGGGTTAACTCCCAAGTGTTGAATGGGGAGGGAGACAGTGCAACCAGGGCATGCTTTTACTATTTCTCATGCCTGTTGCCTGGTAATTTTACAAAGTAATCGAAGGCTCTGGGAATTTATATGGTAAAGATTGTGTAACTCCATGGCCTTTTGAATGGAGCCAACAAAAATTGGAAAGATGGAACGAGTTGCTGCATCAGCTTGGGCATTACCTTGTGTTAGAGGGCTCGGAAGATCAGAGTGTGACATGATGTGTCCTAAGGAAAATGGATGTTTTCTGGTCTGAATAAGCTGCTGAAGCTGGTGAAACAGAAAGGGGGAATTGGAAGAAGCCTTAATGGTGGGTGAAATCTCCAGCAGGGGCACAGAATGAGCAATGTAGGCACTGTCTGTATAAATATTAACAGGATTATCAAAAAATGTTATAAAAACTTGTGTTATGACAAACAATTCCATAAACTCTGCTGACTGATAGACAGTATCAAAGGTGGTAGGCTTGTTATTGACAACAAAGACTGCACGGCCATTACTGGAACCGTCTGTAAAGACAGTTAGGGCTTGAGGAATGGGAGCCCTTTGAGTAATTTTGGGAAAAATAAATGGATGTAACTGGACAAAATTTAAAAGGGAGTAATTGGGGAGGTGGTTATGAATTGTTCCCAAAAAGCCTGAAAGGGCAATACCCCATTCATCCCTGTCTGTAGTAAAAATTGGGTTTCGTCCTTAGCATATGAGATTAAAATATTATCAGGGTCTTTGCCAAAATGTCGTCGAGAAAGCAAACGACCTTTAATAATAATAGAAGCTACCTGAGCAAGATAAACGGTAATAACCTTGGAGGATGTGGTGGGTAAAAGGACCCAAAGCAAGGGGCAGCCTTTATTTTTAAAATGTGGATCTCGCTGCCAAAATATTCCTGTGGGTGTACGAGGAGTGTGGAAAATAACCAGAACCAGAGGAAGGTTATAAGAAATTTGTGTAACAAACTGTTGGGCAATGGCTTCTGTGGCTTGGTTGAATGAATGTCATGCATCGGGAGTAAGCTTTTGAGGGGAGGAGTGGTAGCAATCACCTCTCAAAATATCATTAAGGGGCAAAAGTACACAAGTGGGTAATTTTAAATATGTTCCTAGAAATTGAATATCCCCCAGTAATATTTGAAAATCATTAAGGGTGTGAAGATGGTCCACACATAGTTGTATTTTAGTAATTTGTATCTGATTATCTTGAAGTTTAAGACCCAAATAGGTATAAGGGTCCTGTGTTTGAATCTTATCAGGAGCTATTTGTAATCCCAAGGTAGTGAGGGTTTTGTCAAAGTCCAAGTAACAATTATTAAGGTCATGGGTATTAGTTGCAGCAATTAACAAATCATCCATATAATGTAAAAAAATTTTGTGGCCATCACTCTCTCACAAGGTCTACTGCTTGAGCAACGTATTTTTGGCAAAGCCTAGGGCTGTTGGCCATACCTTGTGGAAGAACCTTCCATTGAAATCTCTGCATAGGGCCCTGAAAATTAATGCGAGCGAGACTAAAGGCAAAATACCCTCTACCCTCAGGATGTAAAGGAATGGTAAAAAAGCAATCTTTTAAGTCAATAACCATTTTACAATAGTTTTTGAGAATCGCCACTAGTGTGGGAATGCCTGGCTGTAGTGCTCCCATCGGGCACATAACTTTATTAATGGCTCACAAATATTGTAAAAGGCGCCACTTGCCTGATTTTTTCTTGATAATAAATATAGGAGTCATCCATGGTGAGGTTGAGGGCTTTACATGGCCGGCTGCCAGCTGTTCCTGCACTAACATGGAGGTAGTCTCCAATTTTTCTTGGGTAAGGGGCCACTGATACACCCACACAGGAGTCTGAGTCTCCCAAATAATTTTATCTGCATGGGGTACAGGAGGGTCAGGGACCGACACTAAAAATCCAAAAACACAAGTCCATATGTATTTGTTTTTTGCATGGGTTCTATAGGCTCCACCAGTCCTTGTTTCAGTATCCCCAGGCCTGTACCAGGAAAAAAAATTCATACAAAGCTTTTGATGAGTCACCATGGAATTGGGACTGGCAAGAATAACTTCCAATGATTCAAAATATCTCGGCCCTATATTTTAACAGGGAGGTCAGGATCAACGAAAGGAGTGACAGTTGACTTATAACCCTCTTTATCAGTCCAGCTAATAGACCTAGAGCTGACCAGAGGATTTTTTGATTTTCCTATCCCTTTAAGGTCAGTCAAGAATGGAGTGAGGGGCCAACCTGATGGCTAGTATTTTTGAGAAATAATTGTGGCATCAGCTCCAATATCTAGAACTCCTTGGAATTCCTTTCCTTCAGTAAGTAAGGTAAGGGTGGGTCTATTGTGAGAAATGGGCTGAACCCAATACACATCAGAGGAGCCCAAGGAGGTAGTCCCCCGAGGTAGGTTTGGGTGGTGGAAATGCCTCCTGAATCCAAGGGAAGGAGTATTAATTGTGCAAGTCTTGTTCCTGCTGGGATGGTGGCAACTCCATTAATAGCAGTGGCCAGTATTTTTATTTCTCCAGTGAAATCATTATCATTAATGCCAGGGAATACCTGAACATCATGTATGGTAGTAGAGCCTCTTCCAAGAATAAGGGCACACGTATGAGATGGAGGGGGACCCATAATTTTAGTGGGTATTATATGGGGCCCTTGCATTAAGTCTAATATTGTATCTGTGGCGGCACAGAGGTCCAATCCTGCGCTGCCTGGGGTGGCTAGGTGGAGGGAGGCAATTGTGGAGAAAAATTTTGAGGTAGGTTGGGAGTTTGGAAGGGAACAAACCTTATTGCCCCTGTGTTTGTCCTGGGGGATGTTGTGGCCAGTCGCTGGCCCTGCAGGGAGTTTCCGGAGAAGCAAGAAGAAATAGGCTGTCTGAGGGCACTTGTCTTAGATCTACACTCACTGGTCCAGTGATGACCTTTACCACATCTGTGGAAAAGGGTAGCTGGGGGCGGTTAAGCCCCAGTTTGAGGAGACGCCATTCCTAGGCTTTGTTTTCCTGTCAGACACTCACGTGCAAAATGGCCAGGTTGTTTACAAGTAAAGCAAGTACGTGAGCCAGGATTGTGAAAGGCCTTGGTAAAGGCGGCCCCTAAAGCGAGACCCATGGCATGGGGTGCACCCAGGCCTGCACAGAGTCTAATAAAGTCAGAAAGTTTCCCTTTATCCTTATGTGGTCGAAGAATATCCTGACATGCTGGGTTGCCATTTTCAAAGGCAAGATGTTTTACAAGGGTGCTTTCACGTTCGCTTGGTCCATGCAAGCATTCTGCAGCTAGATTAAGCCAGGGAACAAAGTACCTATAAGGCTCATCGGGCACTTGTCGAATTTTTGCCCGGGAATTGGTAGCCGAGGCCTTTTGAGGAAGGTGTCACCAAGCAGGTAAGCCAGCCATCTGAGTCTGCGCCAAGAGTCCAGGAGGGAAACGTGCCTGTTATTTTTAGTGTCAAAAGGCTCATTGCCCACTAGCTTAACTTAAGTCCCAGATTCAGAGTAGGCCTTAGTTAAAATTTTTTGAGCAGTTTCCCGACATTGCTCTTTGAAATCTGCATTCCATAACAGGAAATCTCCGGCACTGAGGGTAGCTTGGTCTATAAATTTCCAATCATTGGGAGTAAGCCATTGTGCACTGTGGCTTTCTAATAAAGCCAACGTGTCGGGCACAGTGGGGCCATAGTGAGCACAAGCCTTTTTAAGTTTTTCAAGAAAACATAGGCTTAATTTTTTGTAGACTCTGGGTTCCTTCCTGCCTAGGGGTGAATTCCTCATCCTCTGAGTCCTGATCTCCTTGATCCATTTCCCCCGCTTCATCCTCTTGTTCTGTGTCTAAGTCTTTGACCTCAGCCTGGGCAGGCTTATCTATCTGACTGGTGGTGACTGGGAAGGTGAGAACAGGCCGATGGAGCAGCTTCGCTTAGTATTAGACCGCTGTGGGCAGGCTTGCGTTGACTCCGTAGCTAAGGCTAATGAACAGAGCTCAGAGTCAAGGGATCTGAATTCTTTTAAAAGTTGGATCTGTTCCCGTTTATGTTGGAAGGACGCTGGCAAGGGAGCGAGGTTAGGCAGGGGAAGTGGGGAAAAATATCTGGGCGGGCACTTGGCCCCTGAAGGGCCAGAGCACAAAAGGCAGGAGGGATATAGGAGGGAGGTGGATGTGTAAATCCTATAGGCTGTGGCAGGGTCCTGAGAGGTGGCGGGTCTTCTGAATGGTAGAGAGCTGCTTCCTTCTCCAACATAGCCTCCTCCCCAGGGGTCAATGTGTCTCTGGGATTTAAAACTGGATAAAGGCAGTTTTTAATCATTGGAGCCTAATTCATTAGGGTCGTATTTTGAGGGGGACCTGGAAGGTTCCCAGGGTCCTGGGGAGACTGAGAAGCGTCTATGTGTATACTAATTATGGGCATGCAGAGGGGGCACAAGAGGTTTTTTGCATAGTCTCTACCCCAATCCTGACAAGTTGTAAGGTACCATTGTCAAAGGGTGAACTTTTAAGAATTTCATTAATTAAGTTCCAGTAAGAAAAGGTGGGAACTGGCATTTTTTCTGGGCCAAAGGGTTCATAATAATCTTTTAAACAGTCTCCTACTCTAAGCCATTTTTGCCATCAATGGTCCCGTCAAGAGGAAACCATCGACACAATTCTCCTATTAATGAAAAGAAAAATGTTAAGTCCTTTTTCTTAACACGTGCCCCCCATGTCTTGAAGGACTCCTTGAGGCCTGACAAAAACAAATCATGTGACGAAACAGCTTGTCACATGGTGGGTCACTCACCATGCATCATTCCCACCCTCCTCCTGTATCTGTCTCTCGGTGGTGTCTGCTGAGGCGATCGCGAGCTCCGCTTGACCAAGTCTTCCAGGAGGACGGGGGTCCCTCTCAGTCAAAGGCTTGAGTCCCAGTCAGTGGGCGCCAGATGTCCCGGCCGGCAGGACACATCAATGTGGGCAGCGAACCGAGATGGGGAGGAATGAAGGGACAAGAGACACGAGAGATGACAGCAACAGAGGAGTTCTGATGAAGCTGCAAAATTTTATTGTTCACACAGGGGTATTTATATGCTGGATTTGGGAAAGCCCTCTTATCTTCAGTTCCTGGATGTCTTCACAAGGTGAGATAACTTCAGGATGTTTCAGGAAGAAAGATGGCCACAGGATGTCTCAGGGACACAGATGGCTACAGGATGTCTTCCAGACAGGATGTCTCCTGGGGGCTCTTTCTTGTAAGTGTCAGGCTGTTCTTTGAAGAAGGATTCCTTCTACCCCTGACAGTCAGGGATTCAGTATTTCGAATGGAAAATTGGAAAATGAATCAATGTGTATGCAAATATGTGCTACCCAAAAATCTTCCCACTCTCATTCAAAACAATGCCTTGACATTTTCTTCACCCCAAGTAAGACACAATTAGAGGAGAAGAGTTTGAAAATCTGTGAATACACATCGGTAATGAAAAATGCTCAGGAGTTCACAATCTTGGAGGTTGTAGAGGAGTTTCCAAAAGTAAGGGACAGGGTAAAAACTCCACAAACTTGGAGCTCTGCTTGCCTAAAGACTTCTTGAGAAACTGCCTCTGAGGTTGGGCACATGAAATATATGTTGATGACAGGAGCTTTAGCTTCCTTTGTAGTGAGATCATCAAAGCTGAGTCTGCATCTATATGACCTGGAGGACATAGTTTCTTATTTTCCAATGTACCTGAGGCAGCAGGGCTGAATTCTCTCTTTATAGGTAAACTGTTGCCACTGGATGCTAAGTGTCTTCCAGTGTGTACTGTGAAGCCATTTGGTCATCCTCCACTTTTCGTGGTGTTTCTTGCAGTTGCACTGTTAGTTTGGTATTTGCTTCACAAAATACGAAAAGTTCAACTGGGACACAGTGCTGGAGGGAGTTCTGTCACGTGTGGTGTGTCAGGGTCTGCAGGAGAATGCACCAACCAGGCTTATATCCCACATTGCTTGCCCCCTTGACCATAGCAATCTGATTCTAAACATTGCCCTGCAACCTCTCCATATAACAAGATGCCTTTACATACAAGGGTATGGGGGCTGCACCATATCAGTCACAAAGCAATTGGAAGCCAATGGCATATCCACATCACCACACCACAGATGTTTTAACACACACCTGCACACCACTGCTCTAGGCCAAATACTCATCAGGTTTCAAGTTACTGGCATCTCTGTTCTACACCATTTTCATGAAACCCAGTCAATCAAGACACTGTCTGGTACACTCATGATCAGCAATAAAACATCCAAAGGTCCTCCAGTGCCACCAGGTGATGGGAATTTCCAAACTTTAATGGTATTTATCTAGCCATTTTTCAAGGATGAAGTTGGAGGCACTGTGGGTTTCAATTCATTCAGGAACCATTAAATGGAGAAAAAGCTCATTTCAATGAGAGCTCTGAAGAATTCTAACAGGCAAGGCTTCCCAAAGACAGGCTAAAAGGTCACATTTAGCCAGGCATTTGAGGTCTAGCATTTGAGGTCCATATGTGTTTTGACTTGCAATGATGGCTGCCATGTCTTTAAGAATAACATTATGTGATATCCTTCCTGAAATTTCCAGTGCTCTTCCGAAAGCCTCCCTGGGCCTAGATCTCAGTTTCCGAGGGTGACTCTCGTGTGTGGCCTCCTAAAATCCCCAAAACAATACATGGAAATACTTCTTTGACATCAGTTCCAGAACTCAGTCTCTAAGTGGAATCACACCAGTGTTCAAGCCCAGGTGGACATAGTCATCTCTTCCAACGGCCACAAAAATGACCACAATTAAAACCAAAATATTCTACATGGCCCTCATCTTCTTCCATAAAAACACTCATCATAACCTCAGGCTATAGGTTTCCATGAGGGGGGCAGCACAAGACAGTATCCAAAATAAGGTCCCTTGCCCCCATTTGCCTAAAGTCAGTGTGGCCGGGACACCCTTACTGTAAACCAGGAGTGATCAAAGAGGCCTGCCGTTAATACTGCTCTGATTCTCCATTTTGAGGCCTAATGACTATGGGGTTGAGATTCTTTATGTTAATTGGAGTCATGAGAAAACCCAAGCACCTATGGTCTAGCTTCTGCAGGGGTGTGAAGAACTCATTTGACCCAAAGGATCCCTATTCTCAAAGATGGAGGTCAGGAACCTTACAGAGGAAGGCGAGAGACTTCATCCACTATGACTGCTCTTTTGGCCATTTTGGTTTTGTATGCACACATGGGATCTTTCTTTAGATCCATCAGGTGCTGAGAATTTAAGCCACAGCCTCACACAGGGCTAAGAGGCTGATTCAGACACATCCCTTTCCAAAGCAATTAAGCAAATAGCCACAGGTGATGCCCATACATTTCTATTTGAAAACTGTTTTCTTCAGGCTTCACAAAGGGGTGGCCTGAGGCAAAGACCTTCCAGACATTCAGGGCAACAGAAGAATAGGTAAGCAAAATGTCCAAAGCAGGGTTTCTCCACTGAGACATTCCTGGTCACCCTGATATCTGAGTTTTCTGAGATGCTCACCATTCCCTTCAGCTATCCAGTACATGGCCATGTCACAGAGATTTGAGGTGGTACATATCTTGGACACAAAACCATGAGTCTATTCTGGAGAGTGCCCACAATTCAGGCAGAAAACAGGAACTTTAGAAGTTAGCAGGTGTTCCCCATCGATAAGTCAAGCCGCAGTCCATACATAAATTGGACAGGATGAAAGGTGGGAAGCTTTCTACTAGACAGGACTCACCCATTGATGCATTTTCTTTTCTATTGTCTACAACCAGAGACACAGTGGTATACACAGACATAGAAACACTCGCCTTGTCAAATGACTTACTAGAAACAGTTCCCTCCAAACCAAACAAACCGCAATTCCTGCCTATTCTCAGAATATGAGACAAAACCACAAACCCACACCCACACCAACAAAGACACCTCCTTCCCCAAAGTAGGTCTGTGACTATCCGGAGTTTCATCTGACTGGTGGGCCATACTATGTTCCAATGAAATGGCCTGTCCTGTCTCAGATCTGGTCTCCTTTGCCAACTCTGTGAAGTTGTCAGGAGCCATCAGTGAGCCACTACCTGCTTTCTCAGGAAAAGCCCCCCTTCAGAGCTTTCCTGACTTTTGGCCGTTCTCACATCAGTAGGTACCAAGAATGACTGACTCTGTCTTTGGTAAATCCAAACAAGTGAGACCACTGGGACTGGGACTGCCTCTTGGTTCTTGGCTTCTTGGATACCAAGTTCAGAGAGTTCCATCAACAAAGAAGTGAGGTGAGGTCACTTCCTTAAGGAACTGAATCAGATCACTGCCTTGGTAACCACTTTGTCCTAACAGTTGCTTCCAAGACTACCATGAGTTGGATGCTGCCCCTACTTCCTGTGACACTTTCACAACGTCGAATGGTATATCAACCATTGGCACCCGGGAACAGCTCTCCACACCAACCTGGTTTCGTCCATCTTCTCTGCATTAAGAAGAGAGAGGCTGTTTCATAAACAACCCTTTATCCTGACCAGGTTGTTTGCCATGGAAGCTGACTTTTGCTCTCTCAGGTCCTTCATAGTTGCCTACATCTTCTCCAGGGATCATATCTGCATGGACCTTGAGGTTCTCGGGAGGTGGAAGATCCCCTACCTTCCTGTATTATAAGACCAACTCTGTCTCTGCTCTTTTGTAAAGTTTTTAGATTGAGGGAACAGTGTATGATTAGGGTTAATAATATGTTCGATTTGGATTAGGAATCATTCTGCTGGATGAATAATGGTATTGGGAACCTGCGACATTTATAAGTATATTTAGGTGAAATATATGTATGAAAACAGAAATCTAAGTAAGATTTGAAGCGCAGAATGGGAATGGGCCCTTGATTGTGATACTTAGCGTTGAATTATGTTCGGCTCAGATGTCTGAGATAGATCAATATACAATGGTATAAGACCCTGTACCTTGGATTATTGAATGTATAAGAGAACATCCAGTCAAACAGGGACAATGGGTAGGATTAGGAAGATAGTCAGTAGGTTTAGGAAGAAGAGTGAGTATTGGATTTGGAACAAAAGTTCCTTAGCAATGGGGTTTCGATTAGAGTGTGAATGTAAATGTCAGCACAATTGAAGAGTCAGTCACAATGATGAAATGGGGAAAGTATGTAGGAAAGCTGATATAAATAGAGACATTATGAAATCAGAAAAAGTATAAAGTGACAGATAGGATTAGCTATTTTCAGCAGGGTTGAGTTTGAATATATAATCTTAGGAAGAAACAAATATGTTGTCACAAATAGGATTGACTTTTGAGAGCATAAGGCACACTTGACATGGATGGTTTTAGAAATCCATGTTCACTTTACATTTAGGCTTTGGTTCAAACATAAGTGTGACCTTTTCTTTTTGTGTCCAGAATATTACTGTGATAAAATGTATATGTAGATCAGATGACATGAGTATTTCTTCCACCATTTCTGGGAGAAATATTTTGAAGACGTATAAATTAGTATTGGGTTTACAAAGAGGTGTACCCTGTGTCTATGAATATACAGACAATGCATGAATAGACAATAGTGTGAATAAAAAATATAA
Organism: Callospermophilus lateralis; assembly: GCF_048772815.1. NCBI lineage: Eukaryota > Metazoa > Chordata > Mammalia > Rodentia > Sciuridae > Callospermophilus > Callospermophilus lateralis. The sequence continues at coordinate 117,329,094 of NC_135313.1, read as the reverse complement.
CTGGTTCCACTTTAATTAATGAATTGATTTGATATCTGAAAATATATAAGAAATCTTATATTGATATACAATCATTCATTCCAACCAGTTATACATCTAATAGTAATATTAGGGTTATTGTTTATCATGAAGGGTGTGTGAGTTTTGCTTCAAATATGATTATGGAAATCGAAAATAATATGTTTGGAATGAAGTCTCATGAAAAACCAGTCAAGAAACATGGAGGATTACATGTGTTCTATAGCAGAAAATGATTGACAGTGAAACAAATGCTTATAATTTTGCTAACGTATGGATGAAATATATATCCAATAATGTGCATAAACTGAAGAAATTGTAACGTACCAGTGGTGAATAAGAATGAACATCAAAATACACATCATGTCCCATAGGAATCTACTTGCATTGATGAGAAACTGGATCAATTATTGTAGAAATATTAGGATTTGTATCCACCATTCACTGAAATTAGTTTTCATTTCTAGGAAAAAAAAATATGTATTTCAGGTGGATGAATATTTCCATGAATAATCTTGTGAAATGTTAGCTATAAATCCACCTACATGAATATAAATGAATTTAGGGAGTGTATAATAAGACACATATATTTTATATTTTAGAAAAATTTAGAGTGTGTGTATATATATACACACACACACAAACACACACACACACATACACACACAGACATTAAAAATTAGTAATACATATGCCAATCGAAATTCACCATGAAATACATGTCATCCACAGATCCAAAAATATTCATTTTACTCAACATGGATTTATGTATAATGTTATTCAACTAGGAAGTTCAACCATAGTTTGAAATTTCAGTTCCAACCGCGTTTAGGAGGAGTGATCTCTTCTCACAATATCTATCTGCCAAGTCAGCCACCTCACAAGAGTTTACGTGTGGTACCAGGTAGAATTTTATATTTGTATATAAAAATACATGTGCTGAATAGGCTACAGAGAAAGGGAGACAGGAATTCACATACTTGTTAACTTTAAAAACCCATGGAACTATTTCAATTAAAAGTTGACTAGATTTATAACACCTACACTTTATCATGCAAAAGCCAAGTCTAACTATACACCATGCCTCCTCTGAAATGCTTGTATTTCTATTCTGTTTGGGTTGCTTTACTCCATCATATTAGGATTAGTAGTAAGAGTCTAGTAGGGTATGGGTTAGTGTCAGATATTCAGAATTTCAAATGGAAAATAGGAAAATGAATCCAATGTGTATGCAAATATGTGCTACAAAAAATTCCCACTTTCATCCAGAACAATGCCTTGACATTATCTTCACCCTTAGTAAAACACAATTGGAGGAGAAGAGTTAGAAAATCTGTGAATACATATCTGGAATGGAAAATGTTCAGGAGTTCACAACCTTGGAGGTTGTAGAGGAGTTTCCAAAAGTAAGGGACAGTGTAAACACTCCACAAACATGGAGCTATGCTGGCCTAAAGACTTCTTGAGAAACTGCCTCTGAGGTTGGGCACTTGAAGTATATGTTGTTTTCAGGAGCTTTAGCTCCCTGTGTACGAAGACCATCAAAGCTGGGTCTGCAACTACGTGACCTGGAGGATGAGGTTTCTTATTTTCCAATGAACATGAGGCAGCAGTGATGAATTCTCTCTTTGTAGATAAACTGTGGTCACTGGGGGCTAAGTGTCTCCCTGTGTGGACTTTGAAGCCATTTGGTCATCCTCCAATTTTTGTGGTGTTTCCTGCTGCTGCACTGGGTGTTTTGTATTTGCTTCGCAACATACAAGTATTTTAAATGGGACACAGTGCTGGTGGGAGTCCTGTAAGGTGTGGTGGGTCAGGGTCTTCAGGAGAATGCACCAACCAGGCTTCTATCCCACATTGCTTGCCCCATTGACCATAGCAACCTAATTCTGAACATTCCCCTGAAACCTCTCCATAAAACCAGATGCCTTTTCATATAATTTTCTGCTGGCTGCACCAAGTCAGTCACAAGCCATTTGGAAGCCAATGACAGACCCACATGGCCACACCACAAATGTATTATCAGACACCTGCACACCACTGCTCTAGGCCCACCACTCAGCAAGCTCCAACTTACTGGCATCTCTGTTCTACACCATTTTTATGAAAAGCAGTCAATCAAGGCACTGTCTGGTACACTCATGAGCAGCAATAGGACATCCAATGGTTCTTCAGTGCCACGTGGTCATTGGGAATTTTAAAAATTTCATGGTTTTATATATCAATTGTTCAAGAATGAAGTTGGAGGCACTTTGGGGTTTCCATTCATCCAAGAATCATTAAATGGTGAGGAAGCTCATTTCAATGAAAGCTCTGGAGAACTCTCACAGGCAAGGCTTCCTAAAGAGTGGTCAAAATGTCACATGAAGACAGGCCCATTGAGGTCTAAAATGTGAGGTCTATGTGTGTTTTGACTCTTAACTATGGCTGCCAAATTTTTCAGAATAAAATCATGTGATATCCTGGCTGAGATTCTCAGTGCTCTCTGGAAAGCCACCCAGGGCCCAATCTCAGGTTTCAAGGGTGACTCTCATGTGTGGCCTCCTACAATCCCAACACAATTAATGGCAATACTTTCTGAGGTAAGTTCCAGAGCTCACTCTCAAAGGGGAATCACACCAGAGTTCAAGCCCATGTGGACCCAGTCATCTCTTCCAACCACCACACAAATGACCACAATTGAAACCAAAACATTCCCACATGACCCTCATCTTCTTCCATATAGACACTCATCATAAACTCTTGCTGGAGGTTTCCATGAGGGGCACATCCCAAGACACTGTCCAAAATAAGCACCCTTGCCCCTCATTTGCCTAAAGTCAGGGTGGTCTGGACACCCTTCCTGTGAACCAGGAGTGATCAAATAGGCCAGCCATTAATACTGCTCTGCTTCTCCAATTTGAGGCCTACTGATTGTCAGGTATGGATTCTTTATGTGATTTGGCATCATGAGAGAACCCAAGCACTTCTGCAGGAGTTCAAAGAACTCATTTGATCCAAAAGATCCCTATTCTCACTTAATGGAGGTCAGGAACCTAACAGAGGATGGCAAGAAACTTTATCCACAATGACTGATATTTTTACCATTTTGGTTTTGGATACAACATGGGAACTTTCTTTATATCCATCAGGTGCTCAGAATCTAATCCATAGCCTGACCCAGAGCCAAGCGGCTGATTCAGACACATCCCTTTCGAAAGCAATTAAGCAAAGCACCACAGGTGATGCCCATTTATTTCCATTTAAAAACTGTTTTCTTCAGGCTTCACAAAGGTGTGGCCTGAGGCAAGGACCTTCTTGACATTCAGGGCAACAGAAATATAGGTAAGCAGAAGGCCCAAAACAGTGTTTCTCCACTGAGACTTTCCTGGTCACACTGATATTTCAGTTTCCTGAGATGCTCGCCATTCCATTCAGCTATCCACTACATGGCCATGTCATAGAGGTTGGAGGTGTTATATATCGTGGACACAAAACCATGAGCCTATTCTGGGTAGTGGCCAGAATTTAGGAAGAAAACAGGAACTTAGGAAGATAGTAGGGTTTGCCTATTGATAAGGCAACCTGCAGTCCAGTCATAAATTGGGTAGGATGAATGCTGGAAAGCTTTCTTCTAGACAGGACATTTCCATTGATGCATTCTCTTTTCTCATGTCTACAACCACGGACACAGTGAGATACACAGACATAGAAACACTCACCTTATCAAACGACTTTTTAGAAACAGTCGACTCCAAACCAAACAAACCGCCTTTCCTACCTGTTCTCAGAACATGAGACAAAACCACAAACTCACACCCACACCCACAAAGGCACTTCCTTCCCCCAATATGTCTGTGACTATGCGGAGTTTCCTCTGACTGTGGACCATATTGTTACCCCGAACTGGCCTGCCCTGTCTCAGATCTGGTCTCCGTGGCCAAATCTGTGAAGTTGTCAGGAGCCAGCGATGAGCGATTACCTGCTTTCTTAGGAAAGGACCCTCTTCAGAGCTGTCCTGGCATTTGGCCATTCTCACATCAGTAGGTACCAAAAAAGACTCTCTCTGCCCTTGGTAAAACCAAACAAGTGATCCCACTGGGACTGTGACTGGGACTGGCTCTGGATGCCTGGCTTCCTGCATCCCAAGTTCAGAGAGTTCCATCACCAAGTAACTGAGGTGAAGTCACTTTCTACATGAAATGAATGAGGTCGCTGCCTTGGCAACCACTTTGTCCTAACAGTTGCTGCCAAGGGTCCCATGAGATTGAGGCTGTTCCTACTTTCTGTAACACTGTCACAAGTTAGAATGGTATATCAACCATAGGCACTGGGGAACTTCTCTCCATACAGGCTTGCTTTGGTCCATCTTCTCTACATTAAGAAGAGAGACTGGGCTGGGGATGTGGCTAAAGAGGTAGCGCGCTCACCTGGCATGTGTGCGGCCCGGGTTCGATCCTCAGCACCACATACAAACAATGATGTTGTGCCTGCTGAAAAACTAAAAAATAAATATTTAAAAATTCATTCTCTCTCTCTCTCTCTCTCTCTCTCTCTCTCTCTCTCTCTCTCTCTCTCTCTCCCTCTCCCTCCACTGTCTCTTTAAAAAAAAAGAGACAGAGGCTGATTCAGACACATCCTTTCATCCTCTTCAGGTTCTTTACCATGTAAGAAGAGTTTTACTCTCTTTGGTACTACATAGCTGCCTACAACTTCTCCAAGGATCATTTCTTCATTGACCCTTGAGGTTCTCAGCAGGTGGAAGATCCCCAACATTCCTGTATTGTAAGACAAACTCTGTCCCTGCTCTTCTGTAAAGTTGGATAGAGGGAACAGCGTATGGTTAGGGTTAATAAGAGGTTCAATTTGGGTTAGGAATCATTCTTCGGGATGAATAATGTTATTGGAAACCTGGGATATTTAAAAGAATATATAGGTGAAATATAAGTTTGAAAACCCAAATCTATTTAAGTTTTGAAGCCCAGAAGTGTATTGGGCTCTTGTGTAGGATACTTAGCTTTGATTTATGTTCTGCAAAGATGTCTCTGATAAATCGCTATACAATGGCATAGGACCTTTACCTTGGATGATTGAATGTTGAAGAGAACATCCAGTCAAAAAGGGATAGTCGGTAGGATTAGAAAGATAGTCAGTAGGTTTAGAAAGAAGAGTGAGTATAAGATTTGGACCAAAAGATTTTTAGCAATACGGTTTCGGGTAGAGAGTGAATGTAAATGTCAGCACATGTGAAGAGTCATTCACAATGATGAACTGGGGAAAATATGTAGGAAAGCAAATATCAATTGAGACAAAAGGAAATCAGGCAAAGTATAATGTGAGTGATAGAATTAGACATTTTCAATAGGGTTGAGGTTGAATATATAAACTTAGAAAGAAACAAATATGTAGTCACCAATTGGATTGACATTTGAGAGCATTAGGCAACTTGGACATGGATGTTATTCTTAATCCATGCTCACTTTCCATTTAGGCTTTGGTACAATCTTAAGTGTGACCTTTGCATTTTGTGTCCATAATATTACTGTGATAAAATGTATATGTAGATCAGGTGACATGAGTATATCTTCCACCATTTCTGGGAGCAATATTTTGAAGACGTATAAATTAATATTGGGGGTACAAAGAGGTGTATCCTGTTTCTATGAATATACAGATAATGCATGAATAGAACATACTCTGAAAAAAACATATAACTCGTTCCACTATAAATAATGGATTGAATTGATATCTGAAAATATACAGGAAATTAAATGTTTATATACAGACATTCATTACAACCAGTTATACATCTAATGATAATATTAGGATAAGGATGTTCATGAAGAGTGTGTGAGTTTTGCTTCAAAATTGATTATGGAAATCGAAAATAATGTGTTTGGAAAGAAGTCTCATTAAAAGACCAGTAAAGAAACCTGGAGGAATACATGTGTTCAGAAGCAGGAAGTGATTGAAAGTGAAACAAATTCCTATACATTTTTGAACTTTTGGATGAAATACATATACTATAATGTGCATAAACTGAATAAATAGTAATGTTCCACTGTTGAATAAATATGAACGTCAAAATACACATCATGTCCCATAGGAATCTACTTGCATTGATGTTAAACTGGGTCAGTTACTGTAGAAATATTAGGATTTGTATACACCATTCACTGAAGTTAGTTCTCAGTACTAGGAAACAAATATGTATTTCAGGTGGATGAATATTTTGGAGAATAATCTTGTGAAAAGTTGATTATAAATCCACATACATGAATATGAATGAATTTAGGGAGTGAAAAATAAGTCACATATATTACATATTTTGAAAAATCTGGAGAGTATATACATATATATATATATATATATATATATATATATATATATAGAGAGAGAGAGAGAGAGAGAGAGAGAGAGAGACATTAAAAACTAGCAATATATATGCCAGTCAAAATTCATCATGAAATATATATCATCCACAGATCCAAAAATATTCATTTTACTGAACATGGATTTATGTATAATGTTGTTCAACTAGGAAGTTCACCCATAGTTTGAAATTTCAGTTCCAACAGCGTTTACGAGGAGTGATCACTTCCCACAATTTGTATCTGCCAAGTCAACCACCTCACAAGAATGTACGTGTGGTACCAGGTAGAATTCTATATGTGCATATAAAAATACATGTGCTTAATAGGCTACAGAGAAAGGGAGAAAGGAATTCACATATTTGTTAACTTTAAAAACACATGGAGAACTATTTCAAAAAAATTGGCAAGATTTATAACTCTTACCCTATATAATGCAAAAGGCAAGTCCAAGTATACACCTTGCGTCCTCTGAACATCTTGTACTTCTTTTCTGTTTTTTTTGTTATTTTTCTCTATCATATTAGGATTAGTAGTCAGAGTATAGTTGGGTATGGGTTAGGGTCAGAGATTCAGTGTTTTGTAGGGAAAATTGAAAAATGAATCCAATGTCTATGCATATATGTGCTACCCAAAAATCTTCCCACTCTCATCCAGAACAATGCCTTGACATTACTTTTTACCAAAGTAAGACACAGTTAGAGGAGAAGAGTTAGAAAAATCTGTGAATACATATTTGGAATGGAATATGCTCAGGAGTTCACAACCTTGGAGGTGGTAACAGAGTTCAAAAAAGTAAGGAAAAAGGTAAACACTCCTCATACATGGAGCTCGGCTGGCCGAAAGAATTCCTGAGCAACTGCCTCTGAGGTTGGGCACTTGAAATATTTGTTGTTGTCAGGAGATTTAGTTCCTTTGTAGAGAGACCATCAAAGCTGGTTCTGCATATATGTGACCTTTAAGACATGGTTTATTATTTTCCAATGAACATGTGGCAGCAGTGCTGATTTCTCTCTTTGTAGCTATCTGTGGTCACTGTGGCTAAGTGTCTCCCTGTGTTAACTGGGAAGACATTTGGTCATGCTTTACTTTTCATGGTGTTTCTTGCTGCGGCACCGGGAGTTTGGTATTTGCTTCACGAAATAAAGGAGTTCAACTGGGACACATTGCTGGAGGGAGTTCTGTCACGTGTGGTGGGTGAGGGTTTGCAGGAGAATACAATAAACAGGCTTCTATCCCACATAGCTTGCCCCATTGGCCATAGCAACCTGATTCTGAACATTTCCCTGAAACCTCACCATATAACAAGATTCCTCTACCTATTGGGTCTGTTGGCTGTAACCAAATCAGTCACAAGACATTTGGAAGCCAATGGCATATCCACGTAGCCCCACCACAGATGTTTTGTCACACACCTTCCCACCACTGCTCTATGCCCAATAATCAGCAGGCAACAACTAACTGGCATCTCTGTTCTACACCATTTTCATGAAACCCTGTCAATCAAGTCACTGTCTGATATACTCATGATCAACATCAGGACATCCAAAGGTTTTCCAGTGCCACCTGGTCATGGGAATTTCAAAAATTTGATGGTATCTATCTAGGCATTATTCAAGGAAGAAGTTGTAGGCACGGTGGGTTTCAATTCATTCAGGAACCATTAAAAGTTGAGGAAGCTCATTTCAGTGAAAGCTCTGGAGAACAATCACAGGCAAGGCATCCCAAATAGTGGTCAAAAGGTCACATGAATCCAGGACCATTGAGGTCTACAATGTGAAGTCCATGTGTGTTTTGACTCTCAACTATGGGTTTCCAGTTTTTCAGAATAAAATCATGTGATATCCTGGCTGAGATTCCCAGTGCTCTGTGGAAAGACACCCTTGGCCTAGATCTCAGTTTTCAAGTGGAACTCTCAAGCATGGCCTCCTAAAATCCCAACACAATTCATGGCAATACTTCTCTGAGGTCAGTTCTAGAACTCAGTCTCTAAGGAGCATTACACGAGAGTTCAAGCCCAGGTGGATCCAGTCATCTCTTTCATCTGCCACACAGATGACCAAAATTAAAACCAAAACATTCCCACATGGACCTCATCTTCTTTCACATAGACCGTCATTATAAACCTCTGGCTGGAGATTTCCATGAGGGGTGCAGTGCAAGAGAGTGTCCAAAATAAGCTCCCTTGGCGCTCAATTGCCTAAAGTCAGGGTGGCCTGGACACCATTCCTGTGAACCAGGAGTGATCAAATAGGCCTGCCATTGCAACTTCTCTGCTTCTCCAATTTGAGGCCTACTGACTGTGGGGTTCTGATTCTTTATGTGAATTGGAATCATGAGAAAACCCAACACGTCTGCATGGCTTTGAAGAACTCATTTGACCCAAAGGATACCTATACTCACTTGATGGATGTCTGCAACCTAATAGAGGAAGGAGAGAGACATCATCCACAATGACTGAATTTTGCCATTTTTTTTTTTTTTTTGGATGCACACATGGGATCTTTCTTTAGATCCATCAGGTGCTGAGAATCTAAGCCACAGCCTCACACAGCGCCAAGAGGCTGATTCAGACACATCCCTTTCAAAGCAATTAACCAAAGAGCCACAGATGATGCCCATTCATTTCCATATGAAAACTGATTTCTTCATGCTTCACAAAGTGGTGGCCTGAGGCAAAGAGCTTCCTGTCATTCAGTGAAACAGAAAAATAGGTAAGCAAAAGGCACAAAGGATGGTTTCTCCACTGAGACTTACCTGGTCACACTGATATCTGAGTTTTCTAAGATGCTCGCCATTAGTACATGGCCATGTGACAGAGCTTGGGGTGGTACCTATCTTGGACACAAAACCATGAGACTATTCTGCAGATTGGCGAGAATTCAGAAAGAAATCTGGAACTTAGGAAGATAGTAGGTGTTGCCCATTGATAAGGCAACCTGCAGTCCAGTCATAAATTGGGAAGGATGAATTCTGGGCAGCTTTCTACTAGACAGGACACATACATTGATTCATTCTCTCTTCTAATGTCTACAACCATGGACACAGTGGTATACACAGACATAGAAATACTCACCTTGTCAAACGACTATCTAGAAACAGTCCACTGCAAACCAGACATACCATGTTTCCTACCTATTCTCAGAAAATGAGACAAAACCACAAACTCACACCCACATTCACAAAGGCACCTCCTTTTCCCAAGTAGGTCTGTGACTATCCCGAGTGTCCTCTGACTGGTGGGCCATACTATGTTCCCCCGAAATAGCCTGTACTGTGTCAGATCTGGTCTCCTTGGCCAACTCTGTGAAGTTGTTAGGAGCCAGCGGTGAGACACTACCTACTTACTAAGGAAAGGCCCGTCTTCAGAGCTCTCCTGGCATTTGGCCATAGTCACATCAGTAGGTACCAAGAAAGACAGAATCTGTCATTGGTAAAACTAAACAAGTGAGCCCACTAAGAATGGGACTGGGACTGGCTCTTGGTGCCTGGCTTCCTGGATCCCAAGTTCAGAGAGTTCCATCACCAAAGAAGTAAGGTAGGCCACTTCCTTCTGGAACTGAATGAGGTCAATGCCTTGACAAACACTTTGTCCTAACAGTTGCTTCCAAAGGTCCCATGAGATGGAGGCTGCGCCTACTTCCTGTGACACTGTCACAAGTTAGAATGGTATATCAACCATAGGCACCCGGGAACAGCTCTCCACACAGGCCAGATTTGGTCCATCTTCTCTACATTAAGAAGAAAGTGGCTGATTCAGACACACCCCTTCATCCTGACAAGCTTGTTTGCCTTGGAAGATGACTTTTGCTCTCTCAGATCCTTCAAGCTGCCTACCTCTTTTCCAGGGATCATGTCTGCATGGACCTTTGAGGTTCTCAGCAGGTGGAAGATCCCCTACATTCCTGTATTGTAAGACCAACTCTGTTCCTGTTCTTCTGTAAAGTTAGATTGAGGGAACAGTGTATCTTTAGGGTCAATAACATGTTGGATTTGGTTTAGGAATCATTCTGCAGAATGAATAATGGTATTTGAAACTGCGATATTTACAAGAATATATATGTGAAATATAAGTATGAAACCAGAAATCTAGGTAACATTTGAAGCCCAGAAGGGCATTGGACCCTTGATTGTGATACTTAGGATTGAATTACATTTTGCACAGAGGTCTCAGATAAATCAATATACAATGGCATAAGACCTTGTTCCTTGCATGATTGAATGTAGAAGAGAACCTCCATTCAAAAAAGCATAGTTGGTAGGATTAGGAAGATAGTCGGTAGGTTTACAAAGAAGAGTGAGTATAGGATTAAGAACAAACGTTTATTAGCAATAGGTTATCGATTAGAGTGTGAATGTAAATGTCAGCACATGTGAAGAGTCAGTCACAATGACGAACTGGGGAAAATATGTAGGAAACAGATAGCAATAGAGCCATTATGAAATCAGGCAATGTATAAAGTGAGGAATAGGATTAGACAATTTCAGTGGGGTTGAGTTTGAATATATAATCTAAGAAGAAACAAATATGTAGTCACCATAGGATTGACATTTGAGAGCATTAGGCAAACTGAACATGGATGTTTTTAGTAATCCATGTTTAGTTTCCATTTAGGCTTTGGTACAAACATAAGTGTGACCTTTGCATTTTGTATTCCGAATATTTCTGTGATTAAATGTATAAGTAGATAAGGTGACATGAGTATATTTTTTCCACCATTTCAGGGAGCCATATTTTGAAGAGGTATAAATTAGTATTGGAGGTACAAAGAAGTGTACACTGCATCTATGAATATAGAGATAAGGCATGAATAGACCATACTGTGAATAAATAATATAACTCTTTCCACTTTAAATAATGTATTGAATTTTTATCTTAAAATATATAAGAAATCCTGTATTGGTATGCGATCATTAATTCCAACCAGTTATACATCTAATGGTAATATCAGAGTTATAATTTATCATGAAGTTTATGTGAGTTTTGCTTCAAAAGTGATTATGGAAATTGAAAATAATGTGTTTGGAAAGAAGTCTCATGGAAAGACCTGTCAAGAAACATGGAAAAATACACGTGTCCTGAACCAAGAAGTGATTGAAAGTGAAATAAATTTCTATAAATTTGCGAACTTGTGGGGAAAACTTAAGGGCCACTCCAAGCTGTCCCTTGAGCGCGATAGCCAGACCGAGGGAATTAGGAGTGGCACGGGACTCGTGGCGCAGTCCTCCAGGCCACCGCTCCCACCAGTGCTGACAACTGAGGTCTCTTGTTCCAGCTTCCGGGGTTTGGCTTCCGGAGGGCAAGCAAATTCGCTGTGGGTTCTCATGCCCAAGTTCTACAAACTTAGGGTCTGAGGGAGACAAACAGGGAGAGTGTGCCCAGGCGTTCATAAAAACAGGGCTCCCAGGAGCAGCAGACCTGGCATGTAGCCAGTATTGTGGTGAGTGTCATAGGTGAGCACGGCCTGACTTGAGGAAACACAAGAAAAGGGCCTAGGCACTCAGGATTGGACACCCACCCAGTCTGGGAGGAAGAGCTGCTGCACAGTGATTGGTTCCGACCTGTTGAAAGGAGAAGCTTGGCCCAGTAGGCACAGCTCCACCTACTGGAAAAGAAGTTTATTGCAATCTATGACTGCATTTATTATTATTATTATTATTATTTTAATTTGTTTATTTTTTGTTTTGTTTTTGTTTCGCTTTTGCTTTCTTCCATTTTCATTTTTTTTGTTTTTGTTCTTTAACTTTTTAAAAATGTTTTTAATTTTTTTAATTTTTTATTTTGTTATTATTATTTTTTAAAATTTTAATTTAATTTTATATTATCATTATCATTTTTTTAAAAAAATTCATTCTTTCTTTATTTTCTATTTTTTTCTATTGTCTTTTCATTTCTGTTCCATTTTCTTTTTTCCTCTTCCTTGAATTCTACCTGCCTACTCACATTCTCTTTAGTGACTTCTTCCCTTGCCTTCTAAAATCTTTCCTCCCAAGCATCATATAAATTTATAAGAGTAAACAGTAATTCAGCAGTCAAACAGACAAAGAAGTAACATGAGCAGCATAAACGAGCAAGAAAGAAAAGGAGTGCAAACAATGAAGGACACCCTAAATATTCAGGAGGACCTAGAGTCATCAGAAAAATGGTCATATAAAGAACTCAAGCAATACCTTAGACAGATGGAATGGATCCTTAAAGAGGATACACGACAGAAAATCCAAACAGTCAAAGAAAACATTGACAATGAATTACATAAACAGATAAAAGAAGAAGTTAAGCATCTTTATCAGGAGATTGAGATTATAAAAAAATCAAACAATAATTCTAGAAATGAAGGAAATGTTAAACCAAATTAAGAACTCAATTGAGAGTATCACTAACAGAGTGGAGCAAGTAGAAGCCAGAACGTCAGATAATGAAGACAAAATATATCATCTTGAAACGAGTCGAGCCAACTCAGAAAGGCTGGTAAAAAATCACGAGAAAAACATTAAAGAGATATGGGATAACATAAAAAAAAAAACAAACTTACGAGTCATCAGGATAGAGGAAGGTACAGAGATTCAAACCAAGGGAATGAGAAACCTGCTGAATGAAATAATTACGGAAAACTTTCCAGAAATAAAAAAAGGAAACGGATATACAAATTACAGATGCATACAGGACACCAAGCACACAAAATCACAGTAGACCACAGCCAAGACACATTGTTATAAAGATATTCAATATACAGAACAGAGAAAATAATAAAAGCTACAAGAGAATGGAGGCAGATTACATTCAGTGGTAAACCAATAAGGTTAACAACGGATATTTCATCACAGACGCTGAAAGTGAGAAGATCCTGGAAAAACGTATTTCAAACACTGAAAGACAATGGATGCCAACCAAGAATTCTGTATCCAGCAAAATTAAGCTTCAGGTCCGACAACGAAATAAAAATCTTTCATGATAAACAAAAGCTAAAAGAATTTGCAGCCAGAAAACCAGCATTGCAAAGCGCCTTGAGCATAACACTACACAAGGGAGAAATGAAAAACAACAACCAAAACCATCAGTGAGAAGTACCTTGCTAATGACAGAGGCTGGGTGAAAGGTAATCATGGAGAAAGAAACTAAATTAAAAAAAAAGATAAGTAATCAAACATGGCTGGCAGTACAAACTATACATCAATAGTAACTCTAAATGTTAATGGCTTAAACTCTCCAATAAAGCGACATAGGCTGGTAACTTGGATTAAATAAACAAATCCAACAATATGTTGCCTCCAGGAGACACATCTGAAATGAAAAGACACACAGGATGAAGGTGAAAGGTTGGGAAAAAATACACCATGAACACGATCCTCATAAGCAAGCAAGGGTGGACATCCTCATATTGAATAAAATCGACTTCAAGACTAAGTTAATCAAAAGGGATAAGAAAGGATATTATATAATGTTAAATGGAACCATTCACCAACAAGACATAACAATTATCAATATTTACACACCAAATAATGGTGCTACAATGTTCATAAAACAAATTCTCCTCAAGTTCAAGAATCAAATAGACCACAACACAATAATTTTGGGTGACTTCAACACACATCTCTCACCATTTGAAAGATCCTCCAAACAAAAGTTGAATAAAGAAAGTATAGAACTCAATATCACAATCAATAACCAATATGTAACTGACATATATAGAATATGTCAACCATCATCAAGTGGATGTACTTTTTTCTCAGCAGCACATGGATCCTTCTCAAAAATAGACCATATATTATGCCATAGGGCAACCCTCAGTAAATATAAAGGTGTGGAGATAATACCATGCATTTTATCTGATCATAATGGAATGAAACTGGAAATCAATGATAAAAGAAGGACGGGAAAATTCTACATCACATGAAAAATGAACAATATGTTAGAGAATGATCAATTGGTTACAGAAGACATAAAATAGGAAATCAGAAAATTCTTAGAGATAAATGAAATTACAGACACAACATATCGGAATCTATGGGACACAATGAAAGCAGTTTTAAGAGAGAAATTCATCACCTGGAGGTCATTCCTGAAAAAAAGGAAAAACCAACAAATAAATGAGCTCACACTTCATCTCAACGCCCTAGAAAAGGAAGAGCAAAACAACAGCAAATGTAGCAGAAGGCAAGAAATAATTAAAATCAGAGCGGAAATCAACAAAATTGAAACAAAAGAAACTATTGAAAAAATTAACAAAACTAAAAGTTGGTTCTTCGAAAAAATAAATAAGATCAACAGACCCTTAGCCATGCTAATGACGAGAAGAAAAGAGAGAACTCAAATTACTAACACATGGGATGAAAAAGGCAATATCACAACAGATGCTACAGAAATAGAGAAGACAATTAGAAATTATTTTGAGAACCTATATTCCAATAAATTAGAAAATAGTGAAGACATCAGTAAATTTCTTAAGTCATATGATTTGCCCAGACTGAGTCCGGAGGATACACACAATCTAAACTGACCAATATCAATGGATGAAATGGAAGAAGCAATCAAAAGACTACCAACCAAGAAAAGCCCAGGAACGGATGGCAATAAAGCGGAGTTTTACAAAACATTTAAAGAAGAATTAATACCAATACTTTTCAAGTTATTTCAGGAAATAGAAAAAGAGAGAGCTCTGCCAAATTCATTCTATGAGGCCAACATCACCCTAATTCCGAAACCAGAAAAAGATACCTCAAAGAAAGAGAACTACAGACCAATATATCTGACGAACCAAGATGCAAAAATCCTCAATTAAATTCTGGTGAATCGAATACAAAGTCACATCAATAAAGCTGTGCACCAGTATCAAGTAGGATTCATGCCTGGGGTGCAAGGATAGTTCAATATACGGAAATCAATAAATGCTATTCATCACATCAATAGACTTAAAGACAAGAACCATATGATCATCTCGATAGACGCAGAAAAAGCATTCGACAAAGTACAGCATCTCTTTATGTTCAAAACATTAGAAAAACTAGGGAAAACAGAAACTTACCTCGACATTGTAAAAGCTATCTATGCTAAGTCTCAGGCTAGCATCATTCTGAATGGAGAAAAACTGAAGGCATTCCCTCTAAAGTCTGGACCAAGACAGGGATGCCCTCTATCACCACTTCTATTCAATATAGTTCTCGAAACACTGGCCAGAGCAATTAGACAGACGAAAGAAATCAAAGGCATAAAAATAGGAAAATAAGAAAGTAAATTTTCACTATTTGCTGGGGACATGATTCAATACATAGAAGACCCAAAAGGGTCTACAAAAAAACTACGAAAACTAATAAATGAATTCAGCAAAGTGGCAGGATATACAATCAAAACACATAAATCAAAGGCATTTCTGTATATCAGTGACAAAACTTCTGAAACGGAAATGAGGAAAAACACTCCATTCACAATATCCTCAAAAAAAAACACAAAATACTTGAAATAAAATACTTGAAAATCAACCTAACAATAAAGGTGAAAGACTTATACAATGAAAACTACAGGACCCTAAAAAGAGAAGTAGAAGAAGATCTTAGAAGATGGAAAAATATACCCTGTTCATGGATAGGCAGAACTAACATCATCAAAATGGCGAAATTACCAAAAGTTTTCTATAGGTTTAATGCAATGCCAATCAAAATTCCAAAGGCATTTCTTGTAGAAATAGATAAAGCAATCATGGAGTTCATATGGAAAAATATAAGACCCAGAATAGCAAAAGCAATTCTAGCAGGAAGTGTGAATCAGGCGGTATAGCGATACCAGACTTTAAACTAAACTACAGAGCAATAGTAACAAAAACAGCATGGCACTGGTAAGAAAATATGCGGGGGGAACAATGGTACAGAATAGAGGACACAAAGACTAATCCACAAAGCTATAACTATGTTATATGATAAAGGAGCTAAAAGCATGCAATGGAGGAAATATAGCATCTTCAACAAATGGTGTTGGGAAAAATGGAAATCCATATGCAACAAAATGAAACTGAATCCCCTCCTCTCGCCATGCACAAAAGTTAACTCAAAGTGGATCAAGGAGCTAGATATCAAATCAGATACTCTGCATCTGATAAAAGAAAAACTTGGCTCCGATCTACATAGTGTCTGGTCGGGCTCCAAATTCCTTAACAGGACACCCATAGCACAAGAGTTAATAACAAGAATCATCAAATGGGACTTACTTAAACTAAAAAGTTTTTTCTCAGCAGGATAAAAAATGAGAGAGGTAAATAGGGAGTCTAAATCATGGGAACAAATTTTTACTTCTCACACTTCAGATAGAGCCCTAATATCCAGAGTATACCAAGAACTCAAAAAATTAGACAATAAGATGACAAATAACCCAATCAAAAAATGGGTGAAGGACCTGAACAGACACTTCTCAGAGGAGTACATACAATCAATCAGTAAGTATATGAAAAAATGCTCACCATCTCTAGCATTCAGAGAAACGCAAATTAAAACCACCCTAAGATACCATCCTACTCCAGTAAGATTGGCAGCCATTATGAAGTCAAACAAAAACAAGTGCTGGTGAGGATGTGGGCAAAAGGGTACTCTTGTACATTGATGGTGGGACTGCAAACTGGTGCGGCCAATTTGGAAAGTAGTAACGAGATTCTTGTGAAAGTTGGGAATGTAACCACCATTTGACCCAGCTATTGCCCTTCTCGGACTATTCCCTGAAGACCTTAAAAGAGCGTATTACAGGGACACTGCCACATCGATGTTCATAGCAGCACAATTCACAATTGCTAGACTGTGGAACCAACCCAGAAGCCCTTCAGTAGATGAATGGATAAAAAAATGTGGCTATTATGAATGAAATGGTTTTCCTCATTTCCATTTCAGAAGTTTTGTTGCTGATATACAGGAATGCCTTTGATTTATGCATGTTGATTTTATATCCTGCCGCTTTGCTGAATTCATTTATTAACTCTAGCAGTTTCTTTGTAGACCCTTTTGGGTTTGTTAAGTATATTATCATGTCATCCGCAAATAGCGATAATTTAAGTTCTTCTTTTCCTATTTTTATGCCTTTAATTTCTTTTGTCTGTCTGATTGCTCTGGCTAGTAGTTCAAGAACTAAATTGAATAGAAGTGGTGAGAGAGGGCATCCCTGTCTAGTTCCAGATTTTAGAGGGAATGCCTTAAGTTTTTCTCCATTTACAATGATGTTAGCCTGAGGCTTAGCATATGTAGCTTTTACAAAGTTGAGGTAAGTTCCTGTTATCCCTAGTTGGGAATCAACCTAACAAAAGAGGTGAAAGATTTATACAATGAAAACTATAGAACCCTAACAGAGAGATAGAAGAAGATCTTAGAAGATGGAAAAATGTACCCTGTTCATGGATAGGCAGAACTAACATTATCAAAATGGCGATATTTCCCAAAGTTCTCTACAGGTTTAATGTGATGCCAATTAAAATTCCAATGGCATTTCTTGTAGAAATAGATAAAGCCATCATGAAATTCATATGGAATAACAAAAGACCCAGAATAGCAAAAACAATTCTAAGCAGGAAGTGTGAATCTGGAGGTATAGCGATACCAGAGTTCAAACTGTACTACAGAGCAATAGCAACAAAAACAGCATGGTTCTGATACCAAAACAGGCAGGTGGATCAATGGTACAGAATAGAGGACACAGAAACCAATCCACAAAATTACAACTTTCTTATATTTGATAAAGGGGCTAAAAACATGCAATGGAGGAAGGATAGCATCTTCAACAAATGGTGCTGGGAAAATTGGAAATCCATATGCAACAAAATAAAACTGAATCCCTTTCTCTCACCATGCACAAAAGTTAACTCAAAATGGATCAAGGAGCATGATATCAAATCAGAGACCCTGCACCTGATAGAAGAAAAAGTTGGCTCTGATCTACATATTGTGGGGTCAGGCTCCAAATTCCTTAATAGGACGCCCATAGCCCAAGAGTTAATAACAAGAATAAACAAATGGGACTAACTTAAACTAAAAAGTTTTTTCTCAGCAGGATAAAAAATGAGAGAGGTAAATAGGGAGCCTACATCCTGGGAACAAATCTTTACTCCCCACACTTCAGATATACCCCTAATTTCTAGAATATACAAAGAACTCAGAAAATTTAACAATAAGATAACAAATAACCCAATCAACAAATGGGCCAAGGAACTGAACAGACACTTCTCAGTAGAGGACATACAATCAATCAATAAGTACATGAAAAAATGCTCACCATCTCTAGCAGTCAGAGAAATGCAAATCAAAACCACCCTAAGATACCATCTCACTCCAGTAAGACTGGCAGCCATTAGAAAGTCAAACAACAATAAGTGCTGGCGAGGTTGTGGGGAAAAGGGTACACTTGTACATTGCTGGTGGGACTGCAAATTGGTGCAGCCAGTATGGAAAGCAGTATGGAGATTCCTGGGAAAGCTGGGAATGGAACCACCGTTTGACCCAGCTATTGCCCTCCTCGGACTAATTCCTGAGGAACTTAAAAGAGCATACTATAGGGATACTGCCACATCAATGATCATAGCAGCACAATTGACAATAGCTAGACTGTGGAACCAACCTAGATGCCTTTCAATAGATGAATGGATAAAAAAAAATGTGGCATCTATACACAATGGAGTATTATGCAGCACTAAAAAATGACAAAATCATGGAATTTGCAGGGAAATGGATGGCATTAGAGCAGATTATGCTAAGTGAAGCTAGCCAATCCTTAAAAAACAAATGCCAAATGTCTTCTTTGATTTAAGGAGAGCAACTAAGAACGGAACAGGGGGAAAGAGCATGAGGAAAAGATTAACATTAAACTGAGACGAATGAAGGGAGGGAAAGGGAGAGGGAAGGGAAATTGCCTGGAAATGGAAGGAAAACCACATCGTTATACAAAATCACATATATGAGGTTTTGAGGGGAAAGGAGGGTAGGGAGAGAATGGAACAACAACAGATGAGGTAGAGGAGGAAGATGGGAGGGGAGAGGAGGGGGGGATAATAGGGGATAGGAAAGACAGCAAAATACAACATAATACAACAGTCACTTATATGGCATTATGTAAACATTGTGAATGTATTACTGATGAGATTCTGCAATTTGTATTTGGGGTAAAAAGGGAAAAGCATAACTCGCATGAATCAAATGTATGAAAGATGAAAAAAATAAAAAAAAATAAAAATAAAAAATAAAAAATGTGGCATTTATACACCATTGAGTATTACACAGCATTAAAAAATGACAAAATCATTGAATTTGCAGGGAAATGGATGGCACTAGAGCAGATTATGCTTAGTGAAGCTAGCCAAACCCTAAAAAACAAATACCAAATATCTTCTTTGATATAATGAGAGCAACTAACAACAGAGCAGGGAGGAAGAGCAGGAAGAAATGATTAACATTAAACAGAAACATGAGGTGGGGGTGGAAAGAGAGAGATAAAGGAAATTGCATGGTAATTGAGGGAGACCCTAATTGTTACACAAAATTATATATAAGAGGTTGTGAGGGGAATGGAAAAATAAACAAGGAGATAAATGAATTACAGTAGATGGAGTAGATAGAGAAGATGGGAGGGGAGGGGCGATAGTAGACGATAGAAAATTTAGCAGAATACAACAGTTACTAATAGGGCATTATAAAAATGTGGATGTGTAATCGATGTGATTCTGCAAACCGTATTTAGGATAAAAATGGGATTTCATAACCCACTTGAATCTAATGTATGAAATATGATATGTCAAGAGCTTTGTAATGTTTTGAACAACCAATTAAAAAAATAAAATAATAATATAAAATTAAATAATTGAAAAAAAAACACATGGAGAAATATTTCACTCTCATCCAGAACAATGCCTTGACATTAGCCTCGCCCCAAGTAATACATCATTAGAGAAGAAAAGTTAGAAAATCTGGGAATACATATCTGGAATTTAATATGCTCAAAAGTTCACAACCTTGGAGGTGGTAGAGTATTTTCCAAAAGTAAGGGACAGGGTAAACACTCCACAAACATGGAGCTCTTCTGGCCTAAAGACTTCTTCAGACTGCCTCTGTGGTTGGGCACTTGAAATATATGTTGTTGTCAGGAGCTTTTGATTCCTTTGTAATGAGAGCATCAAAGCTGGGTCTGCATCTATGTGACCTGGAGGACATGGTTTCTTATGTTCCAATGAACATGAGTCAGCAGTGCTGAATTCAATCTTTGTAGGTAAACTGTGCTCACTGGGGGCAAAGTGTCTCCCCGTGTAGACTGTGAAGCCATTTGGTCATCCTCCACATTTTGTGGTGTTTCTTGCTGCTGCACTGGTAGTTTTGTATTTGCTTCACAAAATACAAGGAGTTCAACTGGGACAAAGTGGTGGAGGGAGTTTCTCACGTGTGGTGGGACAGGGTCTGCAGGAGAATGCACCCACCAAGGTTCTATCCCAAATAGCTTGCCTCTTGACCATAGCAACCTGATTCTGAACATTGCCCTGAAACCTCTCCAAATAACAATACGCCTTTACATATGAGGGTCTGCTCGCTGCACCATGTCAGTCACAAGCAATTTGGAAGCCAACGGAAGATCCACATGGCCGCACAACAGATGATTTATCACACACCTGCCGACCACAGCTCTACGCCCACTACTCAGCAGGCTCCAAATTACTGGCATCTCTGCTCTACACCATTTTCTTGAAACCCAGTACATCAGGCACTGTCTGGTATACTCATAGTCAGCAACAGGATATCCAAAGGTTCACCAGTGCCACCTGGTCATGGAAATTTTAAAAAAAATTTCATGGTATTTATCTAGCCATTTTTCAAGGATGAAGTTGAAGGCAATGTGGGTTTCACTTCATTTAGGAACCATTAAATGGTGAGGAAGCTCATTTCAAAGAAAGCTCTGGAGAACTCTCATAAGCAAGACTTCCCAAAGAGTGGCCAATGATCACATGAAGCTAGGCGCATTGAGGTCTACAATGTGAGGTCCATGTGTGTTTTGACTCTCAACTATGGCTGTCAAGTCTTTCAGAATAAAATCATGTGATACCCTGGCTGAGATTCCCAGTGCTCTGTGCAAAGCCCACCTGGGCCTGGATCTCAGTTTCAAGGGTGAATCTCATGCGTGGCCTCCTAAAATCCCAACTCAATTCATGGCAATACTTCTCTGAGGCCAGTACCACAACTCAGTCTCTAAGGAAAATCACACCAGAATTCAAGCCAAGGTGTATCCAGTCATCACTTCCAACTGCCACACAAATGACCAAAATTAAAACCAAAACTATCCCACATGACCCACATCTTCTTCCATATAGACACTCATCATTAATTCTGGCTAGAGGTTTCCATAAGGGGCTCCGCCCAAGACAGAGTAAAAAATAATCTCCCTTGCCCCTCATTTTGAATAAAGTCTGGGTGGCCTGTACACCCTTCCTGTGAACCAGAAGTGATCAAATAGGCCTGCCATTAATACTGCTTCGCTTCTCCAATTTGAGAACAACTGACTGTGGGTTTTAGATTCTTTATGTGAATTGGAGTCATGAGAAAACCCAAGCACCTATGGGAAAGAATCTGCAGGGCTTTGAGAAACTCATTTGACAGAAAGGATCCCTATTTTCACTTGATGGAAGTCAGGAATCTTACAGAAAAAGGCGAGAGACTTTATCCACAATGACTGCTCTTTTTGCCACTTTGGTTTTGGATGTACACAAGGAATCTTTCTTTAGATCCATCAGGTGATGAGAAACTAAGCAACAGCCTCACACAGGGCCAATGGTCTGAATGAGACACATCCTTTTCAAAGCAATTAAGTAAAGAGCCACAGGTGATGCCCATTCATTTCCATTTGAAAACTGTTTTCTTCACAAAGGGGTGGCCTAAGGCAAAGACCTTCCTGACATTCAGGGCAACAGAACAATAGGTAACCAAAAGGCACAAAGCAGGGTTTCTCCACTGAGACTTTAAGGGTCACAGTGATTTCTGAGTTTTCTGCTATGCTCGCCATTCCCTTCAGCTATCCAGTACATGGCCATGTCACAGAGCTTGGAGGTGGTATATATCTTGCACAAAAAATCATGAGCCAATTCTGGAGAGTGTCCAGAATTCAGGAAGAAAACAGGAACTTAGGAAGATAGCAGGTGTAGCCCATTGATACGGCAAGCCGCAGTCCATTCATAAATTGTGCAGGATGAATTCTGGGAAGCTTTCTACTAGACAGGACACATCCATTGATCCAATATCTTTTCTAATGTCTACAACCACGGATAACAGTGGAATACACAGACACAGAAACACTCACCTTGCCAAACGACTTACTAGAAACAGTTCACTCCAAACCAAACAAACCGTGTTCCCTGCCTATTCTCAGAACATGAAACAAAACCACAAACACACACCCACACCCACAAAGGCACCTCCTTCAGCCAAGTAGGTCTGTGACTATCGGGAGTGTCCTCTGACTTATGGGCCATATTATGTTCCCCCGAAATGGCCACTCCTGTCTCAGATTTGGACTCCTTGTCCAACTCTATGAAACTGTCAGGAGCCAGCTGTGAGCCACTACCTGCTTTCTCATGAAAGGCCCCTCTTCAGAGATGTCCTGCCATTTGGTCATCCTCACAACAGTAGGTACCAACAAACACTGACTCTGACCTTGGTAAATCCAAACAAATGAGACCACTGGGACTGGAACTGGGACTGTCTTTTGTTCCTGAATTCCTGGATCCCAAGATCAGAGAGTTCCATCACCAAGGAAGTGAGGTGAGGTCACTTCTTTCAGGAATTGAATGAGGTCACAGCTTTGGAACCACTTTGTCCTAACAGTTGTTTCCAAAGGTCCCATGTGATAGAGGCTGCCCATACTTCCTGTGACACTTTCACAAGTTAGAATGGTATATCAACCATAGGCACCCGGGAACAGCTCTCCACACAGGCCTGGTTTGGTCCATCTTCTCTACATTAAGAAGAGAGAGGCTGATTCAGACACAACCCTTCATGCTGACCTGGTTGTTTGCCATGGAAATTGACTTTTGCTTTCTCAGGTCCTTCATAGCTTCCTACATGTTCTCCAAAGATCATTTCTGCATGGATCTTTGAGTTTTTCAGCAGGTGGAAGATCCCCTACATTCCTGTATTGTAAGGCCAACTCTGTCTCTTCTCTTCTGTAAAGTTAGATTGAGGGAACAGTGTATGGTTATGGTTAATAACATGTTTGAGTTGTTTTAGGAGTCATTCTGCTGGATGAATAATGGTATTGGAAGCTGTGATATTTCTAATAAAATAGAGGTGAAATACAAGTATGAAAACAGAAATCGAGGTACGAATGAAGCCCAGAAGTCATTGGGCCCTTGATTGAGATAATTAGCTTTGAATTATGTTCTGCAAAGGTGTCTCAGATAATTTGAAATTCAATGGCATACGACCTTGTTCCTTGGATGATTGATGGAGAAGAGAACATTCAGTCAAAAAGGAATAGTCGGTAAGATTAGGAAGATAGTCGGTAGGTTTAGGAAGAAGAGTGAGAATAGGATTTCTACCAAATGTTGTTTAGCAATAGGGTTTCGGTTAGAGAGTGAATGTAAATTTCAGCACATATGAAGAGTCAGTCACTATGATGAACTGGGGAAAATATGTAGAAAAGCAGATATCAATAGAAACATTACAAAATCAGGCAAAGTACAAAGTGAGTGATAGGATTAGACATTTTCACCAGGGTTGAGTTTGAATACATAATCTTAGGAAGAAACAAATATGTTGTCACAAATAGGATTGACATTTGAGAGCATTAGGAAACCTGGACATGGATGTTTTTAGTAATCCATGTTCTCTTTCCATTTAGGCTTTGGTACAATCATAAGTGTGACCTTTACATTTTTTGTCCAGAATATTACTGTGATAAAATGTATATGTAGATCAGGTGACATGAGTATTTCTTAAAGCATTTCCGAGAGCAATGTTTTGAAGTCCAATAAATTAGTATTGGGGGTACAAAGAGGTGTGCCCTGAGTCTATGAATATAGAGATAATGCATGAAGAGACCACATTGTGAATAAATAATATAAATGGTCTCACTTTAAATAATGGATTGAATTGATATCTGAAAATATATAAAACAAAAGTTCTTTAGCAATAGGGTTTCAGTTAGAGAGTGAATGTAAATGTCAGCACATATGAAGAGTCAGTCATTATGATGAAATTGGGAAAATATGTAGAAAAGCTGATATCAATAGAGACATTATGAAATCAGGCAAAGTATTAAGTGAGTGATAGGATTAGACATTTTCACCAGGGTTGAGTTTGAATATATAATCTTAGGAAGAACAATTATGTAGTAACCAATAGGATTGACATTTGAGAGCATTAGGCAACCTGGACATGGATGATTTTAGTAATCCCTGTTCTCTTTCCATTTAGGCTTTGGTACAATCATAAGTGTGACCTTTACATTTTTTGTCCAGAATATTACTGTGATAAAATGTATATGTAGATCAGGTGACATGAGTATTTCTACCACCATTTCTGGGAGCAATATAATGAAGACGTAAAATTAGTATTGGGGGTACAAAGTGGTGTACCCTGTGTCTATGAATATAGAGATAAAGCATGAATAGACCATACTGTGAATAAATAATATAACGGGTTACAACTTTAAAAAATGGATTGAATTGATATCTGAAAATATACAATAGACCTTATATTGATATACATTAATTCATTCCAACCAGTTATACATCTAATAGTAATATTAGTGTTTTGGTTTATCATGAAGAGTGTGTGAGTTTTGCTTCAAAAGTGATTATGGAAATTGAAAATAATGTGGTTGGAAAGAAGCCTCAAGAAAAGACCAGTCAAGACACCCTGACAATACATATGTTCTGAAGCAGGAAGTCATTAAAGTAGAAACAAATTCCTATAAATTTGAGAACTTGTGGATTAAATATATATCCTATGATGTGCAAAAATTGAAGAAATAATAATGTACCAGTGGTGAATACAAATGAACGTCAAATTACATATCATGTCCCATAGGAATCTACTTGTATTGATGTTAGACTAGGTCTGTTACTGTAGAATTATTAGGATTTGTATGCACCATTCCCTGAAGTTAATTTTCATTACTAGGAAACAAATATGTATTTCAGGTAGATGAATATTTCTGAGAATAATATTGTGAAAGTTGGTTATAAATCCACATACATGAACATGAATGAATTTAGAGATTGTATATAAGACACATATATTTCATATTTTGAAAAATCTGGAGAGTGTTTATATATATATATATATATATATATATATATATATATATACACAAACACACATACACACAAAAAAAACACACATACATAAAGAAGTAGCAATATATATATCAATTGAATTTCATCATTAAATATTTATCATCCACAAATGCAAAAGTATTTATTTTACTTAAACTAAATTTGTGTATAATGTTGTTCTACTAGGAAGCTCCCCTATAGGTTGAATTTTCATTTCCAACAGTGTTTAGGAGGAGTGATGTCTTCTCTCAATTTGTATCTGCCAAGTCAGCCACCTCACAAAAGTGTACTTGTGATACCTGGTAGGATTCTATATGTGCATATAAATATACATGTGTGAATAGGTTACAGAGAAAAGGAAAACAAGAATTCACATATTTGTTTACTTTAAAAACACATGGAGAGTATTTCAATTAAAATTTGACTAGATTTATAACTCCTACCTTATATAATGCAAAAGGCAAATCCAACTATCCAACATGCCTTCTCTGTACTTCTTGTATTTCTATTCGGTTTGGGTTTTTTTTTTTACTCCATTTTATTAGGATGAGTAGTCTGAGTCTAATAGGTATGGGTTAGTGTCAGGGATTCAGTATTTCAAAAGGAAATTTGGAAAATGAATCCAGTGTGTATGCAAATATGTGCTGCAAAAATATCCTCCCACTCTCATCCAGAACAATGCCTTGACATTACCTTCGCCCCAAGTAAGACACAATTAGATGAGAAGAGTTAGAAAATCAGTGAATAAATATCTGGAATGGAACATGTTCAGGAGATCACAAGCTTGGAGGTGGCAGAGGAGTTATCAAAAGTAAGGGACAGGGTAAACACTCCACAAACATGGAGCTCTGCTGGCCTAAAAACTTTGTGAGAAACTGCCTCTGAGGTTGGGCACATGAAGTATATGTTGTTTTCAGGAGATTTGGCTTCCTTTGTAGTGAGACCATCAAAGCTGAATCTGCATCTATGTGACCAGGAGGACATGGTTTCTTATTTTCCAATGAACATGAGACAGCACTGGTGAATCCTCTCTTTGTAGGTAAAGTATGGCCACTGGGGACTAAGTGTCTCCCCGTGTGGACTGTGAAGACATTTGGTCATCCTCCAATTTTTTGGTGTTTTTGCTGCTGCACTGGGAGTTTGGTATTTGCTTCACGAAATACAAAGAGTTCAACTGGGACACAGTGCTGGAGAGAGTTCTTTCACGTGTGGTGCATCAGTGTCTATAGGAGAATGCACCAACCAGGCTTCTATCCCTCATTGCTTGCCCCATTGCTCCCTTGTCGATATTAACCTGATTCTGAACATTACCCTGAAAACTCTCCATATAACCAGATGACTTTACATATAAGGGTCTGCTAGCTGCACCATGTCAGTCACAAGCCATTTGGAATCCAATCGTAGATCCTCATGGCCCTACCACTGATGTTTTATTACACACGTGCCCACCACTGCTCTAGACCCACTACTCAGCAGGCTCCAACTTACTGGAATTTCTTTTCTACACCATTTTCATGAAACCCAGTCAATCAAGGCACTGTCTGGTACACTCATCATCAGCAACCGGACATCCAAAGGTTCTCCTGTGCCACCTGGTCATGGGAATTTTAAAAATTTCATGGTATTTATCTAGCCATTTTTCACAGATGAAGCTGAAGGCACTGTGGGGTTCAATTCTTTCAGGAACCATTAAAAGTTGAGGAAGCTCATTTCAATGAGAGCTCTGGAGAACTCTCACAGGCAAGGCTTCCCAAAGAGTGGCCAAAAGGTCACATTAAGCCAGGCCCATTGAAGTCTACAATGTGGGGTCCATGTGTGTTTTGACTCTCAACTATTGCTGCCAAGTTTTTCAGAATAAAATCATGTGATATCCTGGCACAGATTCCCAGTGTTCTGTGGAAAGCAACCCTGGGCCTAGATCTCAGTTCCAAGGGTGATTCTCATGTGTGACCTCCTAAAATCTCAACAAAATTCATGGCAATACTTCTTTGAGGTCAGTTCCACAACTCAGTCTCTAAGGGGAATCACACCAGAGTTCAAGCCCAGGTGGACCCAGTCATTTCTTCCAACCGCCACACAAATGACCAAAATTAAAACAAAAACACTCCCACATGGCCCTCATCTTCTAACATGTTGTCATTCATCGTAATGTCTGTCTGAAGATTTCCATGAGGGGTGAAGCCCAAGACAGTGTCCAAAATAAGCTCACTTGCCCCTCATTTGCCTAAAGTCAGGGTGGCCTGGACACCCTTCCTGTGAACCAGGAGTGATGAAATAAATCTGCAATTAGTAATGCTCTGTTTCTCCAATTTGAGGCCTACTGATTTTCAGGGGTAGATTCTTTATGTGATTTGGAGTCATGCGAAACCCCAAGCACCTCTGCAGGGCTTTGAAAAACTCATTTGACCCAAAGAATCCATTTTCTCACTTGACGGAGGTCAGGAACCTAACAGAGGAAGGCAAGAGACTTCATCCACAATGACTGATCTTTTTGCCATTATGGTTTTGGATGCACACATGGGATCATTCTTTAGATCCATCAGGTGTTGAGAATGTAAGTCACAGCCACACACAAGGCCAAGAGGCTAATTCAGCCACATCCCTTTCCAAAGCAATTAAGCAAAGAGCCACAGGTGATGCCCATTCATTTCCATTTAAAAACTCTTTTCTTCAGGCTTCACAAAGGGGTGGCCTGAGCCAAAGACTTTCCTGACATTCAGTGCAACAGAACAATCGGTAAGCAAAAGGCCCAAAGCAGGGTTTCTCCACTGAGACCCCCTTTTCACACTGATACCTGAGTTTTCTGAAATGCTGGCCATTCTCTTCAGCTATCCAGTACATGGCCATGTCACAGAGCTTGGAGTGGTACGTACCTAAAAAACAAAACCATGAGCCTATTCTGGAGAGTGGCCAGAATTCAGGAAAAAACAAGAACTTAGAAAGATAGAAGGTGATGCCTCTCAATAAGACAAGCTGCAGTCCATTCATAAATTGGGCAGGATGAATTATGAGAAGATTTATACTAGACTGGACGCATCCATTAATGCATTCTCTTTTCTAATGTCTGCAACAACGGAAACAGTGGGATACACAGACACAGAAACACTCGCCTGGTCAAACGACTTACTAGAAACAATCCACTCCAAACCAAACAAATCAACTTTTCTACCTATTCTCAGAACATGGCCTGTCCTCTCTTAGATCTGGTTTCCTTGGCCAACTCTGTGAAGTTTTCAGGAAAAAGGGGTGAGCCACTACCTGCTTTCTGTGGAAAGGTCCCTCTTCAGAGCTCGCCTGGCGTTTCACCATCCTCACATCAGTAGGTACCAAAAAAGAATGACTCGGTCCTTGGTAAATCCAAACAAGTGAACCCACTGGGACTGGGGCTGCCTCTGGGTGCCTGGCTTCTTGGATACCAAGTTCAGAGAGTTCCATCACCAAGGAAATGAGGTATGTCACTTTCTTTGGAACTGAATGAGGTCACTGCCTTGGCAACCACTTTGTCCTAACAGTTGCTTCCAAGTGTCCCATGAGATGGAGGCTGCCCCTACTTCCTGTGACACTTTCACAAGGTAGAATGGTATATCAACCATAGGCACCCAGGAGGAGCTCTCCACACAGGCCTGGTTTGGTCCATCTTCTCTACAATAAGAAGAGAGAGGCTGATTCAGACACATCCCTTCATCCTGACCAGGTTGTTTGCCATGGAAGATGGCTTTTGCTCTCTCAGGTCCTTCATACCTGCCTACATCTTCTCCAGGTTTCATTTCTGAATGGACCTTTGAGGTTCTCAGCAAGTGGAATGTCCCCTACTTTCCTGTATTGTAAGAACGTCTCTTTCCCTGCTCTTCTGTAAAATGAGATTGAGAGAACAGTTTATGTTTAAGGTTAATAACAGGTTCTATTTGGGTTAGGAATCATTCTGTGCAATAAATAATGGTATTGGGAAACTGCAATATTTACAAGAATATCGAGGTGAAATATAAGTATGAAAAAAGAAATCTAGGAATGATTTGAACTCAGAAGGGCATTGGGCCCTTGATTGGGATACTTAGTTTTGAATTATGTTCTGCAAAGATGTCTCAGATAATTCGATATACAATGGCATAGGACCTTGTACCTTGGATGACTGAATGTAGAAGAGAACATCCAGTCAAAAGGGATAGTCGGTAGGATTAGGAAGATAGTTGGTAGGTTTAGGAAGAAGAGTGAGTGTAGGATTTGGACTGAAAATTCTTTAGCAATAGGGTTTCAGTTAGAGAGTGAATGTAAATATCAGCACATATGAAGAGTCAGTCATTATGATTAAATTGGGAAAATATGTAGAAAAGCTGATATCAATAGAGACATTATGAAATCAGGCAAAGTATTAAGTGAGTGATAGGATTAGACATTTTCACCAGGGTTGAGTTTGAATATATAATCTTAGGAAGAACAATTATGTAGTAACCAATTGGATTGACATTTGAGAGCATTAGGCAACCTGGACATGGATGATTTTAGTAATCCCTGTTCTCTTTCCATTTAGGCTTTGGTACAATCATAAGTGTGACCTTTACATTTTTTGTCCAGAATATTACTGTGATAAAATGTATATGTAGATCAGGTGACATGAGAATTTCTACCACCATTTCTGGGAGCAATATATTGAAGACGTAAAATTAGTATTGGGGGTACAAAGAGGTGTACCCTGTGTCTATGAATATAGAGATAAAACATGAATAGACTATTCAGTGAATAAATAATATAACGGGTTCCAACTTTAAAAAATGGACTGAATTGATATCTGAAAATATACAATAAACCTTATATTGATATACATTCATTCATTCCAACCAGTTATACATCTAATGGTAATATTAGTGTTTTGGTTTATCATGAAGAGTGTGTGAGTTTTGCTTCAAAAGTGATTATGGAAATCGAAAATAATATGTTCGGAAAGAAGTCTAATGCAAAGACCAGTCAAGAAATATGGAAAAATACATGAGTTTTGAAGCAGGAAGTGATTGAAAGTGAAACAAATGCCTATAAATTTTGCTAAATTGTTTATGAAATATATATCCTATGATGTGCATAAACTGATGAAATAATAATGTACCAGGTTTGAATAAAACTTTACGTAAAAATACACATCATGTACCATAGGAATCTACTTGTATTGATGTTAAACTTGGTAAGTTACTGTAGAAATATTAGGATTCGCGTGCCTCATTCACCGAAGTTATTTTTCTTTTTCTTTTTTATAATTTTTTTATGGTTGTTCAAAACATTAGATAGTTCTTGATATATCATATTTCACACTTTGATTCAAGTGCGTTATGAATCCCATTTTTACCCCATATACAGATTGCAGAATCACATCAGTTACACATCCATTGATTTACATATTGCCATACTAGAGTCTATTGTATTCTGCTACCTTTCCTATCCTCTACTATCCCACCTCCCCTCCCCTCTCCTCCCCTCTTCTCTCTCTACCCTGTCTATTGTAATAAATTTCTCCCTTTTTTTATTATTTTTCCCTTTCCCCTCACTTCCTCTTGTATGTAATTTTGTATAACACTGAGGGTCTCCTTCCATTTACATGCAATTTCCCTTCTCTCTCTTTTTCTCTCCCACCTCTCATCCCTATTTAATATTAATCTTCTTCTCATGCTCTTCATCACTACTCTGTTCTAAGTTACTCTCTTTATATCAAAGAAGGCATTTGGCATTTGTTTTTTAGGGATTGGCTAGCTTCACTTAGCATAATCTGCTCTAATGCCATCTCTTTTCCTGCAAATTCTATGATTTTGTCATTTTTTAATGCTGAGTAATACTCCATTGTGTATAAATGCCACATTTTTTTTATCCATTCTTCTAGTGAACGGCATATATGTTGGTTCCACAGTCTTGCTATTGTGAATTGTGCTGCTATGAACATTGATGTATCAGTGTCCCTGTAGCATGCTCTTTTAAGGTCTTTAGGGAATAGACCGAGAAGTGGAAGAGCTGGGTCAAATGGTAGTTCCATTCCCAGCTTTCCAAGAAATCTCCATACTGCTTTACAAATTGGCTGCCCCAATTTGCAGTGCCTCCAATAATGTACAAGTGTACCTGTTTCTCCACATCCTCACCAGCACTTGTTGTTGTTTGACTTCATAATGGCTGCCAATCTTACTGGAGTGAGATGGTATCTTATGGTGGTTTTGATTTGCATTTCTCTGACTGCTGGAGATGGTGAGCATTTTTTCATGTACTTGTTGTTTGATTGTATGTCCTTTTCTGAGAAGTATCTGTTCTGGTCCTTGGCCCATTTGTTTATTGGGTTATTTGTTATCTTATTATCTAATTTCTGTATATTCTGAATGTTAGGGCTCTATCTGAAGTGTGAGGAGTAAACATTTGTTCCCAGGATTTAGGCTCCCTATTTACCTCTCTTATTGTTCCTTTTGCTGAGAAAAAAAAAATTTAGTTTGAGTAAGTCCCATTTGTTTATTCTAGTTATTAACTCTTGTGCTATGGGTGTCCCATTGACGAATTTGGAGCCCGACCCCACAGTATGTAGATCGTAGCCAACTTTTTCTTCTATCAGATGCCGTGTCTCTGATTTGATATCATGCTCCTTGATCCATTTTGAATTAACTTTTGTGCATAGCAAGAGAAAAGGATTCAGTTTCATTTTGTTGCATATGAATTTCCAGTTTTCCCAGCACCATTTGTTGAAGATGCTAGCTTTCTCCATTGCATGCTTTTAGCCCCTCCATCAAATATAAGATAGTTTAGTTTTCTGGCTTGGTTTCTGTGTCCTCTATTCTGAACCATTGGTCCACCCGCCTGTTTTGGTACCAGTAGCATGCTATTTTTGTTACTATTGCTCTGTAGTATAGTTTGAAGTCTGGTATCGCTATACCGCCTGATTCACACTTCCTGCTTAGCATTGTTTTTGCTATTCTGGGTCTTTTATTTTTCCATATGAATTTCATGATTGCTTTCTCTATTTCTACAAGAAATGCCATTTGGATTTTGATTGGCATTGCATTAAACCTATAGAGAACTTTTGGTAATATCGCCGTTTTGATAATGTTAGTTCTGCCTATCCATGAACAGGATATATTTTTACATCTTCTAAGATCTTCTTCTATTTCTCTCTTTAGCGTTCTGAAGTTTCCATTGTATAAGACTTTCACATCTTTTGTTTGGTTGATTCCTAATTATTATTATTTTTCTTTTAGGATATTGTGCTTGGAGTTGTTGTCCTCATTTCCATTTCAGAGGATTTGTCGCTGATATGCAGGAATGCCTTTGATTTATGCGTGTTGATTTTATATCCTGCCACTGTGCTGAATTCATTTATTAGTTCCATTAGTTTCTTTGTAGACCCTTTTGGGACGCCTAGATATAGAATCATGTGATCTGCAATAGAGATAATTTAAGTTCTTCTTTTCCTGTTTTTATGCCTTTTATTTCTTTCATATGTCTAATTGCTCTGGCCAGTGTTTCGAGAACTATGTTGAACAGAAGTGGTGAGAGAGGGCATCCCTGTCTTCTTCAAGATTATAGAGAGAATGCCTTCAATTTTTCTCCATTCAGAATGATGCTAGCCTGAAGCTTAGCATAGATTGCTTTTACAATATTGAGGTATGTTCCTCGTATCACTAGTTTTTCTAGAGTGTTGAACATAAAGGAATGCTGTACTTTGTCGAATGCTTTTTATGCATCTATCAAGATGATAATATGGTTCTTATTTTTAAGTCTATTGATGTGGTGAATAACATTAATTGATTTCCGTATATTGAACCAGCCTTGCATCACACGGATGAATCCTACTTGATCAGGATTCACAATTTTTTGATATGGTTTTGTATCCAATTCGCCAGAATTTTATTGAGGATTTTTTCATGTAGGTTCATTAGGATATTGGTCTGTAGTTTTCTTTCTTTGAAGTGTCTTTGTCTGGTGTAAGAATAAGGGTGATATTGGCCTCGTAGAATAAATTTGGAAGATCTCCCTCTTTTTCTATTTTCTGAAATAGCTTGAAAAATATTGGTATTAGTTCCTATTTAAAGGTTTTGTAAAACTCTGCTGTATACCCATACGGTCCTGGGCTTTTCTAATTTGGTAGTCTTTTGTTGGTTTCTTCTATTTCCTCAATTGATATTGGTCTGTTTAGTTGTCTATATCATCCTGACTCAATATGGGCAGATCATATGACTTAATAAATTTAAGGATGCCTTCGCTATCTTCTATTTTATTGGAGTATAAAGATTCAAATTACTTTCTGATTATCTTCTATATTTCTGAAAAATCTGTTGCGATATTTCCTTTTTTAATCCCTTATGCTAGTAATTTGAGTTCTCTCTCTTCTTCTCTTCATTAGCATGGCTAAGGGTCTGTCGATTTTATATATTTTTTCAAAGAACCAACTACTAGTTTTGTCAGTTTTTTCAATTGTTTCTGTTGTTTCAATTTCATTAATTTCAGCTTTGATTTTAATGATTTCTTGCCTTCTACTTCTTTTGCTGTTGCTTTTGTCTTCCTTTTCTAGGATTTTGAGATGAAGTATGAGATCATTTATTTGTTGGTTTTTTCTTTTTTCAAGGAATGATCTCCAAGCAATGAATTTTCCTGTTAGAACTGCTTTCAATGTGTCCCATAGATTCTGATATGTTGTGTCTGCATTTTCATTTATCTCTAAGAATTTTTAAATTTTTTCCTTGATGTCTTCTATAACCCATTGATCACTCAGTAACCTATTGTTCATTCTCCAAGTGATGCATGATTTTTCCTTCCTTCTTTTATCATTGATTTTTAGTTTCATTCCATTATGATCAGATAAGATGCATGGTATTATCTGTACTCCTTTATATTGTCTAAGAGTTGCCCTGTGACATAATATATTATCTATTTTTTAGAAGGATCCATGTGCTGCTGAGGAAAAATGTAACTGCTTGATGTTGGGAGTTATATTCTACATATGTCAAATATGTCTAGGTTACTAATTGTGTTATTGAGTTCTATAGTTTTCTTATTCAACTTTTGTTTGGAAGATCTGTCTAGTGGTGAGAGAGGTGTGTTGAAGTCTCCAATGATTTTTGTATTGTGGTGTATTAGACTCTTGAACTTGAGAAGAGTTTGTTTGATGAACATAGCTGCACCATTGTTTGGGGCATATATATTTATGATTGTTGTGTCTTGTTGGTGTATGGTTCCCTTGAGCAGTATGTAGTGTCTCTCTTTATCCCTTTTGATTAACTTTGGCTTGAAATCTATTTTATTTGATTTGAGAATGGACACTCCTGCTTGTTTCCGAAGTCCATATGAGTGATATGTTTTATCCCAAACTTTCACCGTCAGTCTATGTATGCATTTTCCTATCAAATGTGTCTCCTGTAGGCAGCATATTGTTGGGTCTTGTTTTGTGATCAATTCTACTAGCCAGTGTGTCTTAATTGGTGATTTTATGCCATTAACATTTAGGGTTATTATTGAGATATGGGTTGTTCTTCCAGCCACATTTGTTTATTTATGTAACTAAACATGGTTTGTTTTCCTCTTTGATTATTTCCCCCCTTTAATGTGCTATGTTCCATTGTTGGTTTTCATTTTTATTTTCCATTTTCTCTTCCTGCAATGTTTTGCCGGGGATGTTTTGAAGAGATGGTTTTCTTGCTGCAAATTCTTTTCACTTTTGTTTATCGTGGAAGGTTTTAATTTCATCTTCCATCCTGAAGCTTAATTTCGCTGGATACACAATTCTTGGTTGGAACCCATTTTCTTTCAGTGTTTGAAATATGTTATTCCTGGATCTTCTAGCTTTCAGAGTCTGTTTTGAAAGATCAGCTGTTATCCTGATTGGTTTACCCCTAAATGTAATCTGCTTCCTTTCTCTTGTAGCTTTTAAAATTTTCTCTTTTTTCTGTATGTTGGGCATCTTCATTATAATGTGTCTAGGTGTGGATCTCTTATGATTTTGCACATTTGGCGTCCTGTAGGCTTCTAGGACTTGGGATTCTGTTTCATTTATCAAGTCTGGGCAGTTTTCTCATATTTTTTTCATTGAATAGGTTGCTCATTCCTTTGATTTGGACCTCTCTACCTTCCTGTATCCCAATAATTGTTAAGTTTGGTCTCTTTACATTATCCCATATTTCTTGGATATTCTGCTCATGGTTTCTTAACAGTCTTGGTGAGCTGTCTATGTTCTTTTCAAGTTGAAATACTTTGTCTTCATTGTCTGATGTTCTATGTTCTAAGTGTTCTACTCTGCTGGGAGTATTCTCAATTGAGTTTTTAAGTTGGTTTATTGCTTCCTGCAATTCTAGAATTTCTGTTTGTTTGTTTTTACAACCTCTATCTCCCTGTATAGTTGATCTTTTGCTTCTTGGATTTGTTTATGTAATTCATTGTCGAAGTGATCTTTCATTGTCTGATTTTGCTGTCTAATGTCTTCCTTGAGACTCTAAATCATCTGAAGCATGTGTATCCTGAATTCTTTATCTGACATTCCATGTGATGCAGCTATTACCTCTTCTAAAGTTGTGTTCACCTGCATTGCTTGTGGTCCTTTCTTTCCTTGTCTTTTCATACTGCTCACATTTCTCTCTGCTTGGTGAAACTGTTGTGTTTTTGAAATTTTACCCCTATATATTTATATTGCTCTTGTATAGTTGAAAAGTCTCCCTTGCAGGAGCGGGGGGCAACTGTGCTGCTCCCCCAATTGGGGGGATCTATCTACCACGCTGACGGGCTTCTGGGCCTGGTCTGCTGGTTGGTTGCAGGTCTACCTATCTTGCAGGGGTGGCCGGTGGCTCTACTCTGCCCTTACTCCAATTGGTATGACGTGTCTACCATGCTGGCAGGTCGCTGGGCCTGTTCCAGACACAGGAGGCGGCTCTGCTCTGCCTCTACTCCAATTGGGATGATGTGTCTACCATGCCTGCAGGCCACTGGTCCTGTTCGCTGAACGGTCACAGGTCTGCCCATTTTGCGGGCACAGGGGGCGGATCTGCTCTGCCCCTACTCCAAATGGGGTGTAGTGACTAGCATGCCAGCAGGTCGCTGGGCCAGTTCTGGGCACGGGCGAAGGCTCTGCTCTGTCCTTATTCCAATTGGGGTGATGTGACTACCTCGCCGGCGGGTCGCTGGGCCTGTTCTAGGGACGGGCAGTGGCTCTGTTCTGCCCCTACTCCTATTGGAGTGACATGACAACCACGCCAGTGGGCCGCTGGGCTTGTACTGGGCATGGGAGAAGGCTCAGCTCTGCCACTACTCCAATTGGGGTGCCGTGTCTACCACACCGGCGGGTCGTTGGGCCTGTTCCGGACATGAGCGGCGGCTCTGCTCTGCCACTACTCAAATTGGGGTGACGTGACTACCACGTCTGCGAGTCGATGGGCCTGTTCCGGGCACAGGCGCCGGCTCTGCTCCGTCTCTACTCCAATTGGGATGACGTGACTACCATGCCTACGGGTCCCTTGGCCTGTGCCGGGCGTGGGCAGCGGCTCTGCTCTGCACCTCTGGCTTCATGACAAAGTGAGAGACTCAGGTGTTTGTGACTCACTTTCTTTACCAGGAGACCAACTGTTTCTGTCACTGCTGGTATCGATGAAGTTATCGCCTCCGCCGCTTTGTGATGACATCAGATCTCTACCATGTTGGTATCCCATGCGAATGGCAGCATTTCGTTCCCTTTGCCGGATGACCAAAGCAACGGGTGAGTCCTGACCGGCCATCACAAGCCCCGTCTCAATCCTGTTGCCTCTGCCTATGAAGGCTCGGTAGGTATTTACCTCCACAGTATTCAGCAAGACCTGGACCGCGAAGCAGTTTCCGTGGGTTCTTTAGCTCTGGGCCTAATCCATTCCAGGAGCCAGAATTCGGCCGCTCTGGGCTTGCTGTATGTTCTGATAGCAGCAGGCCTGAGTAACTTGTCTGCAAGACACAGGCAAATGGCAGCCTGAGATTACCTGTTCTATAGCTGAATGAGCTGCGATCAGTCGAAAACAGGAATGGTGACGTCAGCTCTCCAAGATGGTGGCCCCTTGCTTTCTCTGTGGTCTGACCGGTGTGGAAAACTGAATTGGACCGCTTCCTTCCCCCGTCTCAAACCCAGAATTCAGCAATGAGCACAGTGATTTCACAGCTGGCATGAGCCCACAGAATCCACACTGCTGAATATTTGTGTTGGTATCTCGTTGTTTCTCAGCATGTGCCGCAGACTCTAGCAGCAGGGCGATTTGCTGAATAAGCAGCATGACACTCTGTGCAGACAAATCACTCACGTTTGAGCCCCGTAGCTGATCCTCGTGAGATGGAAATACTTCCAATAGGTTTTGGAGCACCCCAATATTCCTGGAAATTCCTAAAATGGTAGGTTTTCCCGTTCTAACTCGTCATTCTCCTTCACAGTGATGCTGTACATGGGGTTGATGCACTCGTTTCGTCGCCATTATATGATCCCCTGAAGTTAGTTTTCAGTACTAGGAAACGAATCTGTATTTCAGGTTGATGAATATTTCTGAGAATAAACTTGTGAAAAGTTGATTGTAAATCCACATATATGAATATGAATGAATTTAGGGAGTGTATAATAAGACAAATAAATTTCATATTTTGAAAAATCTGGAGAGTGAAAATATATATTTATATATATATATATATATATATATATATATATATATATATATATATATACACACACACACACAAACATTAAAAAGTAGCATTATGTATTCCAATTGAAATTCACCATGAAATATATATCATCCACAGATCCAAAAATAATCATTTTACTGAACATCGATTTATGTTGTTCAACTAGAAAGCTGACCCATATGTTGAATTTTCAGTTCCAACAGCGTTTAGTAGGAGTGGTCTCTTCTCACAATTTGTATCTTCCAAGTCAGCCACCTCACAAAATGTACGTGTGATACCAGGTAGAATTCTATATGTGCATAAAAAAGTACATGTGCTGAATAGGCTACAGAGAAAGGGAGACAATTATTCACATATTTGTTAACTTTTAAAACACATGGAGAACTATTTCAATTAAAATTGGCTAGATTTATAACACCTACCATTTATCATACGAAAAGCAAGTCCAACTGTACACCATGCCTCCTGTGAACCTCTTGTATTTCTATTTTGTTTGGGTTATTTTTCTCCATCATATTAGGATTACAAGTAAAAGTCTAGAAGGGAATTTGTTAGTGTCAGGGATTCAGTATTTCAAATGGAAAATTGGAAAATGTATCCAATGTGTATGCAAATATGTGCTACACAAAAATCTTCCCACTCTCATTCAGAACAATGCCTTGGGATTATATTCACCCCATTTAAGAAACAATAAGAGGAGAAGACTTAGAAAATCTGTGAATACATAAATGGAATGGAAAATGCTCAGGAGTTCACAAATTTGGAGGTGGTAGAGGAGTTTCCAAAAGTAAGGGACAGTGTAAACACTCCACAAACATGAAGCTCTGCTGGCATAAAATATGGAGAAACTGCCTCTGAGGTTGGGCACTTGAAATATATTTTGTTGTCAGGAGCATTAGCTTCCTTTGTAGTGAGACGATAAAAGCTGGGTCTGCATCTATGTGACATGGATGACATGGTTTCTTATTTTCAAATGAACATGAGGAAGCAGTGCTGAATTTTCTCTTTGTAGGTAAACTGTGGCCACTGGGGGCTAAGTGTCTCCCCATGTGGACTGTGAAGCCATTTTGTCATCCACCACTTTTCGTGGTGTTTCTTGCTGTTGCACTGGGAGTTTGGTATTTGCTTCATGAAATAAAAGGAGTTCAACTGGGACACAGTGCTGTAGGGAGTTCTGTCAGTTGTGGTGGGTTGGGTTCTGTAGGAGAATGCACCAACCAGGCTTCTATCCCACATAGCTTGCCCCATTGACTATAGCAACCTGATTCTGAACATTGCCCTGAAACCTCTCCATATAACAAGATGCTTTAACATATAAGGGTCTACTGGCTGCAAAATGTCAGTCACAAGCTATTTGGAAGCCAATGGCAGATAAACATGGCCACACCAGAGATATTTTATCACACACCTGCCCACCATGGCTCTAGGAACACTACTCAGCAGGCTCCAACTTACTGGAATCTCTGTTACACACCCTTTTCATGAAACCCAGTCAATAAAGGCAATGTCTTCTATAGTCATGATCAGCAAAAGGACATCCAAAGGTTCTCCAGTGACACCTAGTCATGGGAATTTCAAAAATTTCATGGTTTTTATCTAGCCAATTTTCAAGGATGAAGTTGAAGGCACTGTTGGTTTCAATTCATTCATTAACCATTAAATGGTGAGGAAGCTCATTTCAATGAAAGCTCTGGAGAACTCTCAGAGGCAAGGCTTCCCAAAGGGTGGCCAAAAGGGCACATGAAGCCAGGCCCATAAAGGTCTACAATGTGAGATCCATGTGTCTTTTGACTCTCAACTATGGCTGCCCTGTCTTTCGGAATAAAATCATGTGATATCCTGCCTGAGATCCCCTTGGCTCTGTGGAAAGCCACCTTGTGCCTAGATCTCACTTTTCAAGGGCGAATCTCATGCATGGCCTTCTAAAATCCCAACACAATTCATGGCAATACTTCTCTGAGGTCAGTTCCAGAACTCAGTCTCTATGTGGAATCTCACCAGAGCTCAAGCCCAGGTTGACCCAGTCATCTCTTCCAATTGCCATACAAATTTCCACAATTAAAACCAAAACACCCCCACATGGCCCTCATCTTCTTCCATATAGACACTCATTATAACCTCCGGCTGGAGGTTTTCATAAGATACACAGCCCACATCCGTGTCCAAAATAAGCTCCCTTGCCCCTCATTTGCCTAAAATCAGGGTGGCCTGAACACCCTTCCTGTGAACCAGAAGTGATCAAATAGGCCTGCCATTAATACTGCTCTGCTTCTCCAACTTGAGGCCTACTGACTGTGGGGTTTAGATTCTTTATGTGAATTCATTTTTTTGTTGTTGTTGTACTTTAACTTTTTAAAATGTTTTCATTTTTTTAATACTTTTATTTTATTTTTATTATTATTTTAAATTTTAATTTTCATTTTTTAAATGATCATTATTTTTAATTTTTTTCTTTCTTTATTTTCTATTTTTTTCTTTTGTCTTATCATTTCTTTTCAATTTTCTTATTTCCCCTTCCTTGAATTCTACCTGCCTACTCTCATTCTTTTTAGTGACTTCTTCCCTTTCCTTCTAATATCTTTCCTCCCAAGCATCAAATTAATTTATAAGAGTAAGCAGTAACTCAGCAGTCAAACAGAGCAAGAAGTAACATGAGCAGCACAAAAAATCAAGGAATAAAATAAGTACAAACAATGAAGGACAGCCTAAACATTCAGGAGGACCTATAGTCATCAGAAAAATGGTCATATAGAGAACTCAAGGAATACCTTAGACAGATGAAATGGAAACTTAAAGAGGATACGAGACAACAAATCCAATCAGTTTAAGAACACATTGAAAATGAATTACATAAACAGATAAAAGAAGAAGTTAAGTATTTTTATCAGGAGATAGAGATTATAAAAAAAAATTAAACAATAATTCTAGAAATGAAGGAAACGATAAACCAAATTAAAAACTCAATTGAGAGTATCACTAACACTGTGGAGCAAGTAGTAGACAGAATGTCAAAGAATAAAGACAAAATATATCATCTTGAAAAGAATCTAGCCAACACAGAAAGGCTGGTAAGAAATCATGAGTAAAACATCCAAGAGATATGGGATAACAATAAAAAACCAAATTCATGAGTCATCTGGATAGGTACACAGATTCAAACCAAGGAAATGAGTAAACTACTGAATGAAATAATTACAGAAAGTTTCCAGAAATAAAAAGGAAACGGATATACAAATTGTACATGCTTACAGGACACCGAGCACACAAAATCACAGTAGACCAACATCAAGACACATTGTTATGAAGATATCCAATATACAGAACAAAGAGAACATATTAAAAGCTATAAGAGAAAGGAGGCAGATCACATTCAGGGGTATACCAATAAGGTTGAGAACAGATTTTTCATCACAGTTGCTGAAATCGAAAAGATCCTGGAACAACGTATTTCAAACACTGAAAGACAATGGATGCCAACCAAGAATTCTGTATCAGGCAAAATTAAGCTGCAGGTACGACAATAAAATAAAAATATTTCATGATAAACAAAAGCTAAAAGAATTTGCAGCCAGAAAACCAGCATTGCAAAGCATCTTGAGCAAAACAATACAAGAAGAAGAAATAAAAATCAACAACCAAAACCATCAGTGGGAAGTGCCTCAGCAATGACAGAGGGCGGTTGAAAAGCTAGTCATGGAGAAACAAACTAAATTAAAAAAAAAAAGATGAATAATCAAACATGGGTGGCAGTACAAACCATATATCAATTGTAACTCTAAATATTAATGGCTTAAACTCTCCAATAAAGCGACATAGGCTTGTAACTTGGATTAAAAACGAATCCAACAATATGTTGCCTCCAGGAGACACATCTGAATGGAAAACACATACACAGGCTGAAGGTCAAGTTTGGGAAAAAATATACCAATCACACGGTCCTCATAAGCACGCAGGGGTGGCCATCGTCATATCGAATAAAATTGACTTCAAGACTAATTTAATCAAAAGGGATAAGAAAGGACATTATATACTGTTAAAAGGAACTATTCACCAATAACACATAAAAATTATCAATATTTATGCACCAAATAATGGTGCTGCGACATTCAAAAAACAAATTCTCCTCAAGTTCCAGAATGAAATAGACCACAACACAATAATTATGGGTGACTTCAACACACCTCTCTCACCATTGGACAGATCCTCCAAACAAAAGTTGAATAAAGAAACTATAGAACTCAATATCACAATCAATAACCTACACTTAACTGACATATATAGAATATATCAACCATCATCAAGTGGATATCCTTTTTTTCTCAGTAGCACATGGATCCTTCTCAAAAATAGACCATATATTATGCCATAGGACAACCCTCAGAAAATATAAAGGGGTGGAGATAATACCATGAATTTTTTCTGATCATAATGGATTGAAACTGGAAACCAATGATAAAAGAAGGAAGGAAAAACCCTACATCACAAGGAAAATGAACAATATGTTACTGAATGATCAGTGGGTTACAAAAGACATAAAGGAGAAAATCAAAAAATTCTTAGAGATAAATGAAAATACAGACACAACATATCGGAATCTATGGGACACAATGAAAGCAGTTTTAAGAGGGAAATTCATCACCTGGAGGTCATTCCTGAAAAAAAGGAAAAACGAACAAATAAATGAGCTCACATTCAACTCAACGCCCTAGAAAAGGAAGAGCAAAACAATAGAAAATGTAGCAGAAGGCAAGAAATAATTAAAATCAGAGCAGAAATCAACGAAAT
The DNA here is from genome assembly GCF_048772815.1 of Callospermophilus lateralis. Lineage (NCBI taxonomy): Eukaryota > Metazoa > Chordata > Mammalia > Rodentia > Sciuridae > Callospermophilus > Callospermophilus lateralis. Next base: position 117,286,031 of record NC_135313.1, on the reverse strand, counting down.
TGAAACAAAAGAAACTATTGAAAAAATTAACGAAACTAAAAGTTGGTTCTTCGAAAAAATAAATATGTTCGACAGACCCTTAGCCATGCTAATGAAGAGAAGAAGAGAGAAAACTCAAATTACTAACATGGGATGAAAAAGGCAATATTACAACAAATGCTTCAGAAATACAGAAGACAATTAGAAATTATTTGGAAAACCTATATTCCAATAAAATAGAATATAGTGAAGACATCGAAAAATTTCTTAAATCATATGCTTTGCCCAGACTGAGTCAGGAGGATACACACAATTTAAACAGACCAATGTCAATGGATAAAACAGAAGAAGCAATCAAATGACTACCAACCTAGAAAATCCCAGGACTGGATGGGTATACAGCGGAGTTTTACAAAACCTTTAAAGAAGAATTAATACCAATACTTTTCAAGTTATTTCAGGAAATAGAAAAAAAGGGAGCTCAGCCAAATTCATTCTATGAGGCCAACATCACGCTGATTCTGAAATCAGAAAAAGACACCTCAAAGAAAGAAAACTACAGACCAAAATATCTGATGAACCTAGATGCAAAAATCCTCAATAAAATTCTGGCAAATCGAATACAAAGGCACATCAAAAAAATTATGCACCATGATCAAATTGGATTCATACCTGGGATGCAATGATGTTTCAATATACGGAAATCAATAAATGCTATTCACCACATTAATAGACTTAAAGATAAGAACCATATGATCATCTCGATAGAAGCAAAAAAAGCATTCGACAAAGTACAGAATCCCTTTATGTTCAAAACATTAGAAAAACTAGGGATAACAGGAACTTACCTCGACATTGTAAGAGCTATCTATGCTAAGCCTCAGGCTAGCATCATTATGAATGGAGAAAAATAGAAGGCATTCCTTCTAAAATCTGGAACAAGACAGGGATGCCCTCTATCACCACTTCTATTCTATATAGTTCTCGAAACACTGGCCAGAGCAATTAGACAGACGAAAGAAATAAAAGGCATAAAAATAGGAAAATAAGAAAGTAAATTATCACTATTTGCAGGTGACATTATTCTATACATAGAAGACCCAAAAGGGTCTACAAAAACTAGTAGAACTAAAAAATGAATTCAGCAAAGTTGCAGGATATAAAATCAACATGCATTAATCAAAGGCATTTCTGTATATCAGTGACAAAACTTTTGAAACAGAAATGAGGAAAAACACTTCATTCACAATGTCCTCAAAAAAATAAAATAATTGGGAATCAACCTAACAAAAGAGGTGAAAGATTTATACAATGCAAACTACAGAATCCTAAAACGAGAAGTAGAATAAGATCTGAGAAGATGGAAAAATAAACCCTTTTCATGGATAGGCAGAACTAACATCATCAAAATGGCAATATTACCAAAACTTCTCTACAGGTTTAATGCAATGTCAATCAAAATCCCAACAGCATTTCTTGTAGAAATAGGTAAAGCAATCATGAAATTCATATGAAAAAAAAAAAGATCCAGAATAGCAAAAGCAATTCTAAGCAGGAAGTGTGAATCAGGCAGTATAGCGATAGCAGATTTCAAACAATATTACAGAGCAATAGTAAAAAAAACAGCATGCTACTGGTACCAAAACAGGCGGGTGGACCATTGGTACAGAATGGAGGACACAGAGACTAATCCAAAAAGCTACAACTATCTTATATTTGATACAGGAGCTAAAAGCAAGCACTGGAGGAAATATAGCATCTTCAACAAATGGTTTTGGGAAAAATGGAAATCCATATGCAACAAAATGAAACTGAATCCCTTTCTCTCGCCATGCACAAAAGTTAACTCATAGTGGATCAAGGAGCTAGATATCAAATCAGAGACTCTGCATCTGATAGAAGAAAAAGTGGCTCCAATCTACATATTATGGGGTTGGGCTCCAAATTCCTTTATTGAACACCCATAGCACAAGAGTTAATAAACAAGAATCAACAAATGGGACTACTTAAACTGAAAAGTTTTTTCTCAGCAAGAGAATGAATAAGAGAGGTAAATAAGGAGCATACATCATGGAAATAAATTTTTACTCCTCACACTTCAGATAGAGCCCTAATATCAAGAATATACAAAGAACTCAAAAAATTAGACAATAAGATAACAAATAACCCAATAAACAAATGGGCCAAGGGCTTGAACAGACACTTCTCAGAGGAGGACATACAATCAATCAAAAAGTACATGAAAAAATGCTCACCATTTTTAGCAGTCAGAGAAATGCAAATCAAAACCACCCTAAGATACCATCTCAATCCAGTAAGATTGGCAGCCATTATGAAGTCAAACAACAACAAGTGCTGGCAAAGATGTGGGGAAAAAGATACACTTGTACATTGCTGGTGGGACTGTAAACTGGTGTGGCTAATTTGGAAATCAGTATGGAGATTCCTGGGAAAGCTGTGAATGGAACCACAATTTGACGCAGCTATTGCCCTTCTCGGACTATTCCCTGAAGACCTTAGAAGAGTGTTCTACATGGATACTACCACATCGATTTTCATAGCAGTACAATTCACAATTGCTACACTGTGGATCCAACCCAGATGCCCTTCAATAGATGAATGGATAAAAAAAATGAGGCACTTATACACTATGGAGTATTACGCAGCACTAAAAAATGACAAAATCATGGAATTTGCAGGAAAATGGATGGCACTAGAGCAGATTATGCTTAGTGAAGCTAGCCAATCCCTAAAAAATAAATATCAAATGTCTTCTTTGATATAATGTAGCAACTAAGAACAGAGCAGGGAGCAATAGCAGGAAGAAAAGTTTAACATTAAACAGAGACATGTGGTGCGAGGGTAAGTGAGAGAAAAGGGAAATTGCATGGTAATGGGGGGAGACCCTCACTGTTACACAAAATTACATATTGTTGTGAGTTGAATGGGAAAATAAACATGGAGAGAAATGAATTACAGTAGATGGGGGAAAGAGAGAAGATAGGAAGGGAGGGGAGGTGAGATAGTAGAGTATAGGAAAGGTAGCAGAATACAACAGTAACTAATAGGGCATTATGTAAAAAATGTGGATGTGTAACCGATGTGATTCTGTAATCTCTATTTGGGGTAAAAATGGGAGTTCATAAGCCACTTGAATATAATGTATGAAATATTATATGTCAAGAGATTTGTAATGTTTTGAGCAATCAATAAAAGAAAAAAAAGTAGCAATATATATGCCAATCAAAATTCATCATGAAATATATATAATCCACAGATCAAGAAAGGGAGACAGGAATTCACATATTTGTTAATTTTAAAAACACATGTAGAACTATTTAAAAAAAATTGACTAGATTTATAACTCTTACACTATATAATGCAAAAGGCAATTGTAACAATACACCATGCCTCCTCTGAACTGCTTGCATTTCTTTTCTGTTTGGGTTATTTTTCACCATCATATTAGAATTATTAATCAGAGTATAGTAGGGTATGTGTTAGTTTCAGGGTTTCAGTATTTCAAATAGAAAATTGGAAAATGAATCCAATGTGTATGTAAATATGTGCTACACAAAAATCTTCTCACTCACATCCAGAACAATGCCTTGATATTAGCTTCGCCCCAAGTAAGACACAATTAGAGTAGAAAAGTGTGAAAATCTGTGAATACGTATCTGGAATGGAATATGCTCGGGAGTTCACAAACTTGGAGGTGGTAGAGGAGTTTCCAAAAGTAAAGGACAGGGTAAACACTCCACAAACATGGAGCTCTGCTGGCCTAAGACTTCTTGGGAAACTGCCTCTGAGGTTGGGCACTTGAAATATATTTTGTTGTCATGAGCTTTAACTTCCTTTGTAATGAGACCATCAAAGCTGGGTCTGCATCTATGTGACCTGGAAGACATGGTTTCTTGTATTCCAATGAACATGAGGCAGCAGTGCTGAATTCTCTCTTTGTAGGTAAACTGTGGCCACTGGAGAATAAGTGTCTCCCCATGTGGACTGTGAAGCCATGTGGTCATCCTCCACTTTTCCTGGTGTTTCTTGCTGCTGCACTGGGAATTTGGTATTTGCTTCACCAAATACAAGGAGTTCTACTAGGATCCAGTGCTTGAGGGAGTTCTGTCACGTGTGGTGTGTCAGGGTCTGCAGGAGAATGCACCAACCAGGCTTCTATCCCACATAGCTTGCCCCAATAACCATAGTAAACTGATTCTGAACATTGCCCTGAAACCTCTCCATATAAAAAGATGCCTTTATATATAAGGGTCTGATGTCTGCACTATGTAAGACACAAGCCATTTGGAAGCCAATGGCCGATCCACTTGGCCCCACCATGGTGTTTTATCACACACCTGCCCACCACTGCTCTAGGCCCACTACTCAGCAGGATACAAATTACTGGCATCTCTGTTCTACACCATTTTCATAAAATCCAGTCAAACAAGGCATTCTCTGGTATACACATGGTCAGCAACAGGACATCCAAAGTTTCTCCAGTGCCACCTGGTCATGGGAATTTCAAAAATATCATGGTATTTATCTAGCCATTTTTCAAAAGTGAAGTTGGAGGCACTGTGGGTTTCAAATCATTCAGGAACCATTTAGTGTTGAGAAAGCTTATTTCAATGCAAGTTCTGGAGAACTCTCACAGGCAAGGCTTCTCAATGAGTTGCCAAAAGGTCACATGAAGCAAGGCACATTGAGGTCTACAATGTGAGGTCCATGTGTGTTTTGACTCTCAACTATGTCTTCCAAGTCTTTCAGAATAAAATCATGTGATATCCTGGCTGAGATTCCCATTGTTTTGCGGAAAGACACCCTGGTCCTAGATCTCAGTTTCCAAGGGTGAGTCTCATGCGTGGCCTCCTAAAATCCCAACACAATTCATTGCAATTCTTCTCTGAGTTCAGTTCCAGAACTCAGTCTCTAAGGGGAATCACACCAGAGTTCAAGCCCAGGTAGACCCAGTCATTCATTCCAACCACCACAATAATGACCACAATTAAAATCAAAACACTCCCACAGGGCCCTCATCTTCTTCCATATAGACACTCATCATAAACTCTGGCTGGAGGTTTCTATGAGGGGCGCCGCCTAAGAAAGTGTCCAAAATAAGCTCACTTGCCCTTCCTTTCCCTAAAATCATGGTGGCCTGGACACTTCTCCTGTGAACCAGGAGTGATCAAATATTCTTGCTGTTAAAGTGTTCTGCTTCTCCAATTTGAAGCCTACTGGCTGTGAGGTATAGATTCTTTATGTGATTTGGAGTCATGAGAAAACCCAAGCACATATGGGCTAGCCTCTGCAGGGATTTGAAGGACTCATTTAATCCAAAGGATCCCTATTCTCACTTGATGGAGGTCAGGAACCTAAAACAAGAAGGCAAAAAATTCATCCACAAAGACTTCTCTTTTGGCCATTTTGGTTTGGGAAGCACATGGGATCTTTATTTAGATCCATTGGGTGCTGAGAATCTAAGTCACAACCTCACACAAGGACAAGAGACTGATTCAGACACATCCCATTCCAAACAATTAAGCAAAGAGCCACAGGTGAAGCCCATTATTTTCCATATGAAAACAGTTTTCTTCAGGCTTCACAAAGGGTTGGCCTGAGGCAAAGACCATCCTGACATTCAGGGTAATAGAAATAGAAGTAAGGAAATGGCCAAAGCATGGTTTCTCCACTGAGACTTTACTGGTCACACTGATATCTGAGTTTTCTGAGATGCTCTCATTCTCTTCAGCTATCCAGTACATGGCCATGTCACAGAGCCTTGTGGTGTCACATATCTGGGACACAAAACCGTGAGCCTATTTTGTAGAGTGGCCAGAATTCATGAAGAAAACAGTAACTTAAGAAGATAGTAGTTGTTGCCCATCCATAAGGCAAGGTGAAGTCCATTAATCAATTGGGCAGTATTAATGTGGGGAAGCTTTCTAGTAGATACAACAAATCCATTGATGCATTCTCTTTTCTAATGTCTACAACCACGGATACAGTGGGAAACACAGACATAGAAACACTCACCATGTCAAAGGACTTACTAGAAACACTCCATTCCACACCAAAAAAACCGCCTTTCCTACCTATTCTCAGAACATGAGAAAAAAACCACAACTCACACCCACAACGGCAAAGGCACCTCCTTCTCCCAAGTAGGTCTGTGACTATCCAGAGAGTCTTCTGACTGGTGGGCCATATTATGTTCCCCCGAAATGGCCTGTCCTGTCTCAGATCTGGTCTCCTTGGCCAACTTTGTGAAGTTGTCAGGAGACAGCGGTGAGCCACTACCTGCTTTCTCAGGGAAGATGCCTCTTCAGAGCTCTGCTGGCATTTGGCCATCCTCACATCAGTAGGTACAATGAAAGACAGACTCTGTCTTTGGGAAAAGCAAACAAGTTAGCCCACTGGGACTGGGACTGGGACTGGCTCTGGGTGCCTGGCTTCCTGGATCCCAAGTTCAGAGAATTCCATCACCAAGGAAGTGTGGAGAGGTATCTTCCTTCAGGAACTGAATGAGTTCACTGCCTTGAAAACCACTTTGTCCTAACAGTTGCTTCCAAGGTTCCCATGAGATGAAGGCTGCCCCAACATCCTGTGACACATTCAGAAGTTAGAATGGTATATCAACCATAGGCACCCTGGAACAGCTCTCCACACAGGCCTGGTTTGTTCCAACTTCTCTACAATAATAAGAGAGAGGCTGATTCAAACCCATCAATTCATCCTGACCAGGTTGTTTGCCATGGAAGATTACTATTGCTCTCTCAGGTCCTACATAGCTGCATACATCTTCTCCAAGGATCATTTCTCAATGGATCTTTGAGGTTATCAGCAGGTGGAAGATCACCTACATTCCTATATTGTAAGACCAACTCTGTCCCTGCTCTTCTGTAAGTTATATTGAGGGAACAGTGTATGTTTAGGGTTAATAACATGTTTGATTTGGGTTACGAATCATTCTGCGAGATGAATAATGGTATTGGCAAACTTCGATATTTACAAAAGTATATAGGTGAAATATAAGTTTGAAAGCAGTAATCTAGGAAAGATTTGAAGCCCAGAAGGGAATTGGACCCTTGAGTGGTATACTTAGCTTTGAGTTATGTGCTGCACAGATGTCTCAGATAAATCAATATACAATGGCATAGGACCTTGTACCTTAGATGATTGAATGTTGAAGAGACTTTCAGTCAAAAAGCGATATTTGGTAGGATGAGGAAGGTAGTTGTTAGGTTTCAAATGAAGAGTGAGTATAGGATTTGGACCAAAAGTTCTTTAGCAATAGGGTTTTGGTTAGAGAGTGAAGAGTCAGTCACAAAGATGAACTGGGGAAAACATGTAGAAAGCAGATATCAATAGAGACATTAGGAAATCAAGCAAACTAAAAAGTGAGTGATAGGATTAGACATTTTCAACAGGCTTGAGGTTGAATATATAATCTTAAGAAAAAACAAATATGTAGTCACCAATAGGATTGATATTTGAGAGCATTAGGCAACCTGGACATGGATGTTTTTAGTAATCCATGCTCACTTTCCATTTAGGTTTTGGTACAATTGAAAGTGTGACCTTTGATTTTTGTGTCCAGAATATTTCTGTGATATAATGTATATGTATATCACGTGACATCAGTATTTCTTCCACCATTTCAGGAACAATATTTTGAAGACATATAAATTTGTATTGGGGTACAAATAGGTATACCCTCTGTCGATGAATATAGCAATAATGCATGAATAGACCATACTGGGAGTAAATAATATAACTGGGTACACCTTAAATAATGGATTGACTGGATATCTGAAAATATATAAGAAATGTTATAATGATACACAATCATTCATTCCAACCAGTTATATATCTAATGGTCATCTTAGGGTTATGTTTTATCATGAAGGGTGTGTGAGTTTTGCTTAAAAATTGATCATGGAAATCGAAAATAATATACTTGGAAAAAAGTCTCATGAAAAGACCAGTCAAGAAACATAGGGAAATACATGTTTTCTGGAGCAGGAAGTGATTGAAAGTGAAACAAATGCATATAAATTTGCTAAGTAGTGGATTAAATATATATCCTATGATGTGCATTAACTGAAGAAATAGTAATGTACCAGTGTTGAATAATAATGAACTTCAAAATACACATAATGTCTCATAGGAATCTACTTGCATTGATGTTAAACTAGGTCAGTTAATGTAGAAATATTAGGATTTATTTGGAACCTTTCACTGAAGTTAGTTTTCAGTACTAAGAAACAAATATGTATTTCAAGTGGATGAATATTTCTGAGAATAATCTTGTGAAAAGTTGATTATTAATCCACATACATGAACATGAAGGAATTTAGGAAGTGTATATAAGACACATATATTTATATATTTCATATTTTATATATATATATATATATATATATATATATATATATATATATATATATATAAACACACACACACGCAAAGACATTAAAAGTAGAAATATATATGCCAATCGAAATTCACCATGAAATATATATCATCCACAGATCCAAAAATATTAATTTTACTCAACATGGATTTATGTATAATGTTGTTCAACTAGGAAGCTCACCCATAGCTTGAATTTTCAGTTCCAACAGCGTTTAGGTGGAGTGATCTCTTCTCACAATTTGTATCTGCAATGTCAGGCACCTCACAAAAATGTACGTGTGATATCAGGTAAGATTCTATATGTGCATATAAAAGTACACGTGCTGAATAGGCTACAGCGAAAGGGAGATAGGAATTCACATACTTGTTAACTTTAAATACACATATAAAACTATTTCAATTAAAAAATGACTAGATTTATAACACCTACCATTTATCTTGCAAAAGGCAAGTCCAATATACACCATGCCGCCTGTGAACTGCTTGTATTTCAATTCTGTTTGGGTTATTATTCTCCATCATAATAGTATTAGTAGTTAGCGTCTAGTAGTGTATGGGTTATTGTCAGGAATTCAGTATTTCAATTGGAAAATGAATCCAATGTGTATGCAATTATGTGCTACACAATATTCTTCCCACTCTCATCCAGAACAATGCCTTGACATTACCTTCGCCGCAAGTAAGGCACAATTAGAGAAGAAGAGTTAGAAATTCTGTGAATACATATCTGGAATGGAAAATGCTCAGAAGTTCACAACCTTGGAGGTGGTAGAGGATTTTCCAAAAGTAAGGGACAGGGTTGATCACCCAACATGATCTTTCATTAAAATTGTGAGCCATCTTGCCACAAAGCCATGAAAAGATAATTTTTGCTTTACTATAAATTACTGCAAATTCTGAACCTACTTAGAATGCCTGCCCATGCCTTGAACTCATCCATGCCTGGCTCTCTGACCAGATAACAGCCTTCTCTGAAACTTTAATGACACCTCATAAATATTGGCCTTCCCTGACCAGACAACGTCACTCTCTGAGGCTCTAATGGTCCTCATAATTTCTGATGCTGGGGCCAGCAAAAAAAAAAAAAAATGTAAACTACAATTAGTGTGATGCTTGTCAAAGTTCTGTTTTCTGTAACCCCCCTTTTGTGTAACTTTCTGGGCTACAAAGCTGGGCTGTAGGAAAGGTGGGTTTGCTTTCTTGTTCCCGCCTTTTTGAGAGGGAGAGGCAGCCCAGCTGGTTGAAATATTAAGCTTGCCTTAATTTGATTTTAATTGGAGTCAGTGGTCTTTTCTTGTGTTGTGGTCGAACATTTTGGAGTTCCCCAGCGACATGACCCGACCAGATCACAAGGCCAGACTGCTGAAAATTCTGAAGCTGGTCTATCTTCCAGGACTCCGGGCTGGAGAGCCAAGTTCCAAGGCCTTGGAATGAGCCTTCAGTCCGTGGATCACTGCAGTGAACCATTGCACTTAAACTATTATCAAGCACCTGGTGGAGGAGGCCTCCATAGGTAAGAGGCGCCTTTATAACATCTGGTAACCGGTTAAGGAAGTACTCTTCTGATGACAGAGAGGTGGCCTGGGGAGGCTCACATATACTCCTGTCTGGGACAGTAATGGGAATCCTTCTTTCCTCTTTTCTGTTCTGTAGGGAATACCTCTGAAAGTGTAGAGAGGTGCCCACTAGCATTCAGGAGCTCCTACCCTGGAGCTTTAGCAAGACGCTGAATTGCTCCTCTTTTTTTTTGTTTATTCACCGAGTTTCTGTTTCTTTGTGTTTTGTTCTGTGTTCTATATGTTTTTTATTTGTTTGTTTTTGTGCGTTTTGTTGTGTGATTTCTGTGGTAAAAACTTAAGGATATTGGACGTGAAAATGGGTAATAAAGCAAGTAAGCCTGACACCCTTTTGGACTGTGTTTTAAGGAAATGCGATGCACTTTACCCCCCTTTGTTAAGCAGGATGAGAGAAGCCCCTAGCTGGCTGTCTGGAGCACACCCACTGCAGAGGGCAATGCCTGCTGGGTACCTAATAACTGAGTATCTCTCAGGTTAACAAGTGAAACTCCTTTAAAACCCCTTGTCCCTCCAGATCAAGAGAGTCACAACTTTGGAAAGTGTTCCCTGTTTTTCTCCTTTGTTAGCAAAGCAGTAAACCTCCCTTTTTCTTTTTCTCAAACCCTGTCCTTATTATTAAATTGGTATTAATTGGCTTCAAGGTCCGGAACCGAAATTTAAGTTAGGAATTTTGATTCCCCCGTGACCCCAGAATTTTTGAGAGCTGACTACTGAAATGTTAGGTGATGGAGCGTGCTTGGGGTGGAACCGAACCAGAGGAGCTAATCCTGTAAGTAAAAGATGGGACTGAGGGACTCCCAGCAGCTGCTGAAGTCCTGTTGCTTCAGTGAATTCCCTCCTTCCTTCCCTGCACTGTAAGGATAATGCCACCTCTGTCTTCTTAAAAAAGAGAAAAAGAAAAAGGGGACACTAAATGCAGTAAAGTCACCATGGAGATCTTTGACATTACATTTCAGTTTGCCACTCTGTGAAAACATCTGATCCTCTTATGGGGAAATCTATCGTGCCACTGGTGTAGGAGATTTTTCCCTTATCTGCTCTGTTTTAAAGGCTTCTGTCCTGTCAGCCTTAGTCTGGAGCTCCTTTCTGTCTTTTGTCTTTGTTTCTGGCCCTTTAAGACATGTGCAATAATGTGTTGATATTATAAATTGTTTCTTGGGAATGATCTTAGCTCAATGTGTGTCTAAATGATGATGTTTTATTGTAACAATCTGGTATCTGAATGGGTTTTTGAAGCATTGAACAATCTTGCAGTTAAAAGTCGGGTTTAGGTAATTGTTTAGTTTATGATTTCAGATAATTCATGCCAGAGAACTTAAATACTTAGGATGGAAAACTAAAGAATTCTACTTTCAAGTTGGCAAGTAACTTCCCAATAATTCAGTCTTTTTTTTTTAACCAATTTTTAATTGGGTAGCCTGGGAAAATGTCACAGTGTGTATCAGTGCATTAATTTGGACAAGGATAGCAAATCATAGGATGGTATCTGTTGACAAAAGAAGATGTTAAGGTATATAATTTTGTAAATTGTATCTTAAAATTGTATCATAATTTTCAACATCTGAACCTGAAAATTATGGTTAAAATGCCTTAGGCCTGAGGTTTCTGCTCAGAATAGCAGTTTTGTCCAGCTCCTTCCAGAGCTCAGCCAGGACTTATGTTGAAATGCAAATGAAGGAAGTCTGCAAGCTCAGTAGGAGACTGATCTGATGTCTAAGTGGGAAAAAAAATGTAAATTGTATGGTATTTACTAATTACTGGCCAGTCATTTTTTTCTAGGACTCTCATTTTTTTCCTTAGATTCCTTATTTTTTTGAGCTCATTATTTTGATCCTACAGAACTAGGCTAATATTTTTCTGATCAGTTCTATCTTTGACCAACAGTGGAGTTTTAAAATATTGCAATGGAGATTTCACCTGCAAAAAGCTACAAGGCTTTTACTATTATTATTTGTGAACACGTTTGTTATGTGTTGTATGTCAATATATCCATATGTCCATATATCATATATATGATATACAAATTAGCATATATAAGGAGTGATCATTAAAAAAAAGGAGCACTCATAAAAACAAATTTTACAAAGTGGATTCAAAGATCTTTAATTCACATGATTTAAATAGTTCACTTTAGATTTGGATAAACAAATAACAATAAATGTCTTTAAATTTAAGCTTACAAGTTTTTCTAGCTGCTCAAAAATCTAATAAAATATTAATGTCTATAAAATGTCTAATATGCCTTGGTTCTAGGACTTTTCCTTTAACAAAAAATGGTTTACACTGTTCAATACATTTCTCTAATATTTTGATAAATAACTGAAGTAAATTTGATATGGGATTACTCATTCATGAGTACTTTTGTTAGATATCTGATTGATTGAGTAAGGTCTGTATAAGTTTGTTCTAAAGTCTGTATAAGATTGTAAAAATCAGTCATGTGATAAAGCGACAAAAATTTCTTAAACAAAAGCTTACCCATAACATTGTGTTTATTAAGTTTTATTTTTCTAGAGAAAGCAACCATAAAAATTAAACAACTGATTAAATAAGAACTGTTATTTTAGAGAACTGTACTGCCATTTATTTAAAAGCTAAACTTTGTTAATGTAGAAACATCAATGTCATTGTGATGCTATTAATGTGCTCATATCTTCCAGGTATACAAGTCTGTAAGGTATAAACTTTAAAAGAGCATTACATCAAGCTGGTGTTCTAAAGTTGTGTGGTAAAAAAAAATATATATATATATATATATATATATATATATATATATATATATATATATATATGATTTATTTACTTGTTATCAATAAAATATTTAAAGTTTTATGTTACTTTTTACATTGGGGAAAAATTTAAATATATTTTTAAGTTAATGAGAGCTAATCTATGTAAGGTTAAAAACTTTCAGCCTTTCTTTAATTCATGTTTTAAATGTTATATCATATGGTGTTAGCTAATGTTCATGTGACCTCAAACAATTTATGTAAACTTTGTAAAATGATATTTAAAAAACAAAGATCAGCTTTAGAACTAAAACACTTAAGATTTGTATAGATCCCTGCCTTACCTGAGATAAGGCTCTGTGTCTCATCTTACAACATGCGAGAATAACTACGAAAGCAGTAGGTCAGATGTTATTTAATTTAAAGTGATGTTCAAAAGTTGTTTTTTTTTCTGTCAAGATTACTAGGATCTCAAACAGGGGATATGATGTATAACTCAGCCAAAAATTCAGGGTAGCTATTACACGAACTAAGTATTTTTACTCTTGTTAATTTTATTTTGTAATTTCCTTATAAGTGAACTAAAGATTCCCTGTTAGTGTTTTACAGAAGAGTTGCTTTTCAAACACAACATCGGTTAATTTAAGATAATAAGTCATCACCTACAAGACAGACAGAATTATACAGATCCCAATTAATAAAAAGATAAATAATTTTAAATTATAGACATTAAAGCACAGTACTTTTAATATGAGGCTGTTAAAATTTATTTGCTGGATGTTTAAGATTAGGATTTAAAAGTAAATTTAAATGAAAAGGGACAATAAAACCAATATTTGGCTTTTGCCCTCTGAGTCAATCTGTATCCAGGGAACAGGAGACTTCTCTAAAGAACTTTGCAACTCTGAGCCACATTACCTCCTGATCAGGAAGATTAATGAGACCACTGGAGAACAGAAAGCCAATCAGTGCATTTTCTAAGAAGAAGAATGTCATCAGAGAAGAGAGATATCTCTGATGCTTCCGAGGGAAGCCACATGGTCAAGCAAGACCTGGACTCACCTAGCGCAAATGGCACTAGCAGAACTGAGAAGCTGCTCTCAAGTTTCCCCAGGAATGACTCCCATAAAATCTCAGCTGACTGTTAACAATAGATAGAAACAAAAGTCAGTTTTACTGTTTCATCTTAAACTCTTAGCAAAGACAGATAAACACAAAATACAGCCATTCCTGGGCATTTTAAATAATAATAGTAATAAAAATATTTTCACGTATACATTTTATGGTAGCCTCCCAAAATAAGTAAGACTGGAGGCTACAAAGAAGGATTTTCAGACAGGAATGCCTGATGAGTATAAAATGAGACTATCAAGAGGAGCTACCAGAGGCAGAAGTTTTTTGTTTAAGGCCTACAGATATTCCTAATATACACAGGTAGGCTTGGTGTTTGCTAGTACGATTATCCAGCCCTGACTAACAGAATTAAAGGTTTCTCTATTACACACAGAGGTCATACTAGTAAAAGGAATTTGCAAGATCAGATGACATTAAATTATTAAACTGTATCTTATGGGGTGAGACAACTGTGACACTAAAAGTTAAATATTAAGTTGAAAGTCTTGATAACGGGATATTGAAGACAGATGAGGGGACATCTATACAGTGACATGTTTCAGCTGCTGCAACATTTATTCAGTACTCATGGTTTTTGTTTCTCTCATAGAAGAACCCATCCCCAGATGACTTTACAAACTGTTCTACCACAACCAGACTTCAAATCGAGCTGACTTCTAAAAGGCAACTCATGTCCCTCACGCTGTTCCCCCTCATGTCACCCTCTCTCAGCTCAGAAGAAGCCAAAATGAGTGACGCCTCTCTTCTTACAACAATGGAGCCAAAAATAAATAGACTTTAATTTTAAGTAATTAATTAAGTCAGGTAAAATCAGGGAGACTGGTTTTGTGTGAGTTCAAAAAATATGGAGACTTTTACCTGAGGTATTAAAATTCCCTCAGTGCTCTTCCCCTACACTATCAAATATTTAAAAGGGACACATTAGAAAAGGGGGAAATGATAGACCCCACCTGATCTTTTATTAAAATTGGGAGCCATCTTGCCACAAAGCCATGAAAAGATAATTTTGGCTTAACTATAAATTACACCAAATTCTGAACTTGCTTGGAATGCCTGCCCGTGGCCTTGAACTCACCCATGCCTGGCTCTCTGACCAGGAACAGCCCTCTCTGAAACTTTATTGACACCTCCTAAACATTGGCCTTCCCTGGCCAGACAACGACCCTCTCTGAGGCTCTAATGGTCCTCATAAATTTTGATGGTGGGGCCAGCAAAAAAAAAAAAAAATGTAAACTGCCATTAGTGTGATGCTTGTCAGAGTTCTGATATCTGTAACCCCCCTGTAGTGTAAAATTCTGGGTTATAAACCTGGGCTGTAGAAAAGTTGGGTGGCTGTCTTGTTCCCGCTGCTTTGGGAGGGAGAGGCCGCCTGGGCAGTGGAAATAATAAGCTTGCTTTAATTTGATTTTAATTGGAGTCAGTGATCTTTTCTTGCATCCTGGTCTAATAGGTAAACGCTATACTAACATGAAGCTCTGCCGGCCGAAAGACTTCTTTAGAAACTGACACTGAGGATGGGCACTTGACATATATGTTGTTGTCAGGAGCTTTAGCTTCATTTCTAATGAGACCATCAAAGCTGGATCTGCATCTATGTGACCTGGAAGACATGGTTTCTTATTTTCCAAAGGACATGAGGCAGCAGTGCTGAATTCACTCTTTGTAGGTAAACTGTCCACTGAAGGCTAAGTGTCTCCCTGTGTGGACTGTGAAGCCATTTGGTCATCCTCCACTTTTCATGGTGTTTCTTGCTGCTGCACTGGGAGTTTGTTATTTGCTTCACGAAATACAAGGAATTCAGCTGGGACACAGTGCTGGAGGGAGTTCTGTCACATGAGATAGGTCAGGGTCTGCAGGAGAATGCACCAACCAGGCTTCTATTCCACATAGCTTGTCCCCTTGACCATAGCACCTGATTCTGAACATTGTCCTGAAACATCTCCATATAACAAGATGCCTTATATGGAGAGATTTCAGACATATAAGTGATTCCTGGCTGCACAATGTCAGCCAGAAGCCATTTGGAAGTCAATGGCAGATCCACATGGCCCGACCACAGATGTTTTATCACACACCTGCACACCACGGCTCTGGGCCCAGTACTCAGCAGGCTCCAACATACTGGCATCTCTGTTCTACACCATTTTCATGAAACCCAGTCAATCAAGGCACTGTGTGATACACACTTCATCAGCAAGAGGACATTGAAAGGTTCTCCAGTGCCACCTGGTCATGAAAATTTCAAAAATTTCATGGTATTTATCTAGCCATTTTTCAAGGATGAAGTTGGAGAAATTGTGGGTTTCAATTCATTCAGGAACCATTAATGTTTGAGGAAGCACATTTCAAGGAAACTCTAAAGAACTCTCAGAGGCAAGGCTTCCCAAAGAGTGGCCAAAAAGACACATGAAGCCAGGCCCATTGAGGTCTACAATGTAAGGCCCATGTGTGTATTGACTCTCAACTATGGCTGCCAAGTCTTTCAGAATAAAAAAATGTGATGCCCTGGCAGAGATTGACAATGCTCTGTGGAAAGCCACACTGGGCATTGATCTCAGTTTCCAAAGGCAACTCTCATGCGTGGCCTCTTAAAATCCCAACACAATTCATGGTAATACTTCTCTGAGGTCAGTTCCAGAACTCAGTCTGTACGGGGAATCACACCAGAGTTCAAGCCCAGGTGGACCTAGGCATCTCTTCCAACCACCACACAAATGACCACAATTAAAACCAAAACACTCCCAAATGGCCCTCATCTTCTTTCACATAGACACTCTTCATAACCTCTGGCTGGAGGTTTCCATGAGGGGCCAGCCCAAGACAGTTTTCCAAATAAGCTCCCTTGCTCCTCATTTGCCTAAAGTCAGCGTGGCCTTGACACCCTTCCTGTGAACCAATAGTGATCAAATAGTCTTGCTCTTAATACTGCTCTGCTTCTCCAATTTGAGGCCTACTGACTGTCTGGTATAGATTCTTTATGTGAATTGGTGTCATGAGAAAACCCAAGCCCTTATGGGCTAGCCTCTGCAGGGTATGAAGAACTGATTTGTCACAAAGGATCCCTATTCTCACTTGATGGAGGTCAGGAAGCTTTCAGAGGAAGGGGAGAGACTTCATCCACAATGACAGCTCTTTTGGCCATTTTGGTTTAGGATGCACACTTGGAAACTTTCTTTGATCCATCAGGTGTTGAAAATCTAAGCCACTGCCTCACACAGGGCAAAGAGGCTGATTCAGCCACATCTCTTTCCAAAGCAATTAAGCAAAGAGCCACAGGTGATGCCCATTCATTTCCATTTGAAAACTGTTTTCTTCTGGCTTCAAAAAGGGGTTGCCTGAGGCAAAGATCTTCCTGATATTCAGGACAACAGAACAATAGGTAAGCAAAAGGCCCAAAGCAGTGTTTCTCCACTGAGAATTTAATGGTCACACGGCTATGTGAGTTTTCTGAGATGCTTCCATTCTCCTCAGCTATCCAGTACATGGCCATGTCACAGAGCTTGGAGGTGGTACATATCTTGGAAACAAAACCATGAGGCTATTCTGGAGAGTGTCCAGAATTCAGGATGAAAAGAGGAACTTTGGAAGAAAATAGGTGTTGCCCATCCATAAGGCAAGCAGCTCTTTATTCTTTAATTTGGCAATATGAATGCTGGGAAGTTTTCTACTAGACTGGACACAACCATTGATAAATTCACTTTTCAAATGTCTACAAAAAAAAAAAGGATTGAGTGAGATACACAGACATAGAAACACTTGCGTTGTCAAACAACTTTCTAGAAACATTCCAGTCCAAACAAACAAACCGCCT